>NC_034190.2:32411649-32776649 GCF_002021735.2 Oncorhynchus kisutch | reverse complement strand
TGCCACAGAAATGTTTTGGTACCTATCCCCAGATCTGTGCCTTGACACGATCCTGTCTCGGCGCTCTATGGACAATTCCTTGGACCTCATGGCTTGGTTTTTGCTCTGACATGCACTGTCAACTGTGGGACCTTATATAGACAGGTGTGTGCCTTTCCAAATCATGTCCAATCAATTGAATTTACCACAGGTGGACTCCAATCAAGTTGTAGAAACATCTCAAGGATGATCTATGGAAACAGGATGCACCTGAGCTCAATTTCAAGTCTCAGCAAAGGGTCTGAATACTGATGTAAATAAGGTATTTCTGTTTTAAGCATTTTCATAGATTTGCAATCATTTATAAACCGGTTTTGACTTTGTCAATATAGGGTATTGTGTAGATTGCTGACGATTATCTTTTGAATCTATTTTAGAATAATGCTGTAATTTAAGAAAATGTGGAAAGTCAGGGGGTCTGAATACTTTCGGAAGGCACTGTTTACTACTAGTGAAACAAGGAATTCTATTGCATACTTTCCATTTGAATGTGCAAAACAAGGTTTTGGGGGCCAAACGACACCTTTCACAGGTGAGAATGCCTTCCCCTCCAAATCCTTTCATTATGCAAAGTAGCCACATTCTCAAATAAATGTGATGTCCATAACTGAGTTGCTGTTTTTAAAACTGTTGCAGGATGGGTGTCCCTGGGGCTTCTGCGTATTTGCAGGATTCTCAAATTTTCACACATTCTCTCCTCTACTCGCAGAGAATCTTCCTTTACATTTCTCACTGTCAACCGTGAATGGTACTTCTCACGATTGTACCTGTGAAACGTCCATGCAGCATCTGCATACCAACCGGATGGCGTTAACACACTGTACCATAGCCTACCTGTATTTAGTTTCGATCAAAGCACATATTTGGCCTCGTGGAGCATCCCCCACATGCACAGAGGCTTTGGGACCTTAAGCACGCGGGAGGAAAGGTCTGGAAATGTCGGATTCGCAGCCAATCCGTTAAAAGAAAGATCTGAAATCAAAATGGCCAACTTGAAAATGAATTCGCTCCGAGTCTCATTTTTGTCTGAATACATTTTTTTTTTTACAAACTATTTGGCAGGCATCATTTCCTCAGTTTGTAAACTTAAGTTCAGATCTGGTTTCAGATTTATCTGAGACGGTGGGTGTTGGCCACGTCGAATTGACATGGAATGTAGACGTGTGAATGTGGACCCATGTACACAGCAGTAGGATGAAGCAGATGAGTTGTAAATCCTGCTGTCTTGGCCTGGTACAACACCATATGTTCTTCTCCTTTTCTTTCTCCATCTGTCTATGAGGATGGAAAAGGAACTGAAATCCTAAAAAGGCTGTGCGGCTACAACTACACAGGAAGCCCCAGCCAGGCCCCCAGCAAGGTGCACCTGTGCAATGATCATGCAGTTTAATCAGCTCATTAACAGGGATGTAAACAAACATTTTTTGAGAAATAAGCTTTTTGTGCGTAAGGAAAAGCTCATGAAAAACAGGACCAACATTTTACATGTTGCCTTTTAGATTTGTGTTCAGTGTAGTTTAATCAACTGTGTTTGCTTGGGATGGGGGGGGTTAGGGTTAGGGTTAGGCCCACGACGATCTCTGAGCTAGTTCTGGTCTTTTTTTACCTTCAAGTTTTAAAGTGAACTGAAGTCCCAATACTGATAAAGCCTCTTGCACAGCTGCAGCTCAACTGAAGTGTTGTTTTGTAACTGATTTGATAATAACTGTTTGTCTTCATAGTGTTTAAACTGACGAATATGAAGTTCATCTGCCGAGGACCTTACATCCAGACCAACAGCATAGCCCGTCAGCAAAGACCCATTCCCCACGTAAAAGAGTGCTGGCCTCACCCTCTCTCAAGTCCAAAGTACCACGGCTCTCAACCCCAAGCGAAACCGCTCGCTTACCACACAGAACAACCGAGTCAGATCAGCCACCCCAGCCATGGAAAACCGAGGAAGAACCTGACGAGGGTCCTCAATCTATGAAATTTTGTCCAAGCAGACCTCCTGGACCTCAAGTAGATCCCTCAGCCATGTACTCACCGCTAGACCTATTCCACTTGTTTTCACCAAAGCCACAGTCAGAATCCTCTGCGACAATACAAATAGAAAAGTGGCTAGAAACATTTGTAGAGGCAAAAAGTTTAAGTGGATAACTGTTTAAGTGGATAACTGTGAATGAGTTTTACAAATTCATTGGATTGGTCCTGTTTACTGCGCTGGTTAATACCAGAGCCATCAGTGATTACTGGAAAACAAACTCCATCTTCTCGATTCCATTTCCAGCTACTGTGATGAACAGGGATAGATACAGAATCATAGCATGGAACATTCACATGAGTGATCCTGATGAGGACGCTATCAATGACAGTAAAAAGGGCACACCTGAATATGACAGGCTATTCCGACTCAAACCATTAATGAATGACATCCGTCATGCCTGCCTGTCCTGTTTCCACCCACATAGAAACCTGGCTGTAGATGAGCGGATGGCGGCATCAAAACTAAGAAATGGGTTGATTGAATATATCACGTCAAAGCTGACTAAATATGGCTTTAAGATTTTTGTGTTAGCTGATTTTTGTGTTATCCTTCCACTTGTGAAGTGGAAGGATGCCCGGGAAGTATCGATGGGCTCCACCATTCATCAAGCGTATGGAGGGGAGACAATAAAAAGGAAACACAAGGGTAAGTCTCATGAGTCAATTCCAGTACCCACCCCGATTCTAGAATATAATAAAAACATGGGAGGCGTTGACTTATCTGACCAACTGATTACGTACTTCTCTGCCCAACGCAAAGCAATTAAGTGGTACCGCACTTTGTTCTACCATTTTGTGGACATAGCGACTTACTAACAGCTACATCATTCACAAGGATCTGTGCAAAGTGAACAAGATGCAGCCCATGACCCACGAAGAATTCACGCAAGTGCTCGAGGCCCACCTTTGCCAGGTTTCCATTGAGTCTCGGTCCAAGCCGAAGAACATGGGACACACACCTGTCCCGATCAAGCGTGTGGCAGACAAAAGCAAGAGAAGCTCTGCAGGACGAAGGCGCTGCGAATTCGGCAAGAAATCAGGTCGGAGTGACAAGGACACTCCCTGGAAGTGCAATGAGTGTCGGGTGGCGCTCTCTGTCATTCCAGACAGAAATTGCTTTCATGATTGGCACAACCTTGAGGGAATGGCCCCAGTTGAGTATCAGTCTTCTGACTCTGAGTAAAGTTGCAAGGCTTTTGTGCAGCTACCCCTGGACTTATTCTGCAATTCAAAATGGATTCAATATATTTCTTCTCGCCCATCTAGAAACAATACCCCATAATGACAAAGTAAAAACATATTGTTGCAAATGTTTTGAAATGCAGTGTTCACACCCTTGAGTCTAAGAGCTTTGCACACCTGGATGTAAAGTGCCCATTATTCTTTTCAAAATTCTTCAAGTTCTTCCAAAGTGGTGTTGTTGATCATTGCTAGACAACCATTTTCAAGTCTTGCCATAGTTTGTCAAGCAGCTTTAAGTCAAACTGCAACTCGGCCACTCAGGAACATTCACTGTCTTGGTAAGCAACTCCAGTGTATATTTGATTGTTGTCCTGCTGAAAGGTGAATTCATCTCCCAGTGTCTGGTGGAAAGTAGACTGAACCAGGTTTTCCTCTAGGATTTGACCTGTGCTTAGCTCCATTTCTTTTCTCTCTTATCCTTAACTCCACTGTCTTTATTGACCACATGACACAGCCACAACTATGCATGAAAATATGGAGATTGGTACTCTGGATTTGTCCCAAACATAACTATATGTCCTGAATACAAAGTATTAATTGGTTTGCCACATTTTTTGCAGTATTACTTTAGTGCCTTGTTGCAAACAGAATGCATGTTTTGGAATGTTTATTCTCTACATGCTTCCTTCTTTTCACTCTGTCAATTAGGTTAATATTGTGGAGTAACTACAATGTTGTTGATTTATTCTCCAGTTTTCTCCTATCACAGCCATAAACTCGAATTGTTTTAGTCACCATTGGTCTCAAAGTGAAATCCCTGTGTGGTTTCCTTCCTCTCCGGCAACTGTGTTCGGAAGGACGCCTGTATCTTTTTAGTTCCTGGGTGTATTGATACACCATCCAAAGTGTAATTATGGGATATTCAATGTCTCCTTTTAAAAAAATGTACTCATCTACCAATAGGTGCCCTTTTTTGCGAGGCATTGTAAAACCACTCTGGTCTTTGTGGCTGAATCTGTATTTGAAATTCACTGCTTGACTGAGGGACCTTACAGATAATTGTATGTGTGGGGTACAGAGATGAGGTAGTGTATTTATTGCACACAGAGTGAGTCCGTGCAATTTATTATGCAACTTGTGAAACACATCTTTACTCCTGAACATATTAAGGCTTGCCCTAACAAAGGGATTGAATACTTATTGACTCGGGTAATTTCAGCTTTTCATTTTTTTATTAATTTGGAAGAATGTCTACAAACATAATTCCACTTTGACATTAGGGGATATTGTGTGTAGGCCAGTGAGACAAAATCTCAATTTAATTCATTTTAAATTCAGGCTGTAACACAACAAAATGTGGAAGGGGTGTGAATACTTTCTGAAGGCACTGTATTGCCTATCCGTCACAGATCAGAAGTGCTGTTAGGCCTGTGCTTCATTGCAATATTTGTCTATTTCAAAGCCTTTTTGTAAGTGATTGTCAACATTTTTCTCATCTTCCACTTTGACATGACGAATAATCATTGTGTTTTTCCAAGATGGTGGTATCCGAGCAGAAGTTAGTCTGTACCTCTGAAATTTGAAATTGACATGGTAGCGGTTGTGAAGTCTGAACGAGTAGGAAAAAAGTTACAGATATGGTTTTTGGAATGTCATATTTGTAAATAACTTATTAAATCATGTGCTGCTTTTCTTCAACAATGTTGTGTTCTGGTATTCTAGTATGTTGTTAAATCCTGCGTGACTGTATGCCCCCACCTTCACACTATTACCTTCTGTTAGATCACAATTGATCTGTGTCAGATTACATAGCCTGCCCTTTTTTCCCAATGATGTAATAACTACATTTACTGGTCAATGATGTGGAGTTGAAACATACTGGATATTAAGACCCTGTGGCTCATAATGTGGGGAGGCTAGTATGACCAACAATGTATTTTCAGCTGTGTGAAAGAATCGACCTCGAAAGAACCCAGGTTCTCACTTCATTTTACTGGGTCATTCTCGAAAAAAGAAAGAGTAGTTACTACAAGAGCCAAAATGTACCTCTAAGATGAACCAACCGTGTATATTATATGTCGAGTCTCTCTTTTCTACTGTGTAAAAATGTGTTTTTGTTTTCTTAAGGACAAACAGGAAAAATGCCAACTGCATTGGGTAAAATAAACCTAACAGACTGTCCCCACTTTGTTGTGTACCCCATGGCTGCTGCAAAGTTAGCAATATAAAGTAACTTTGAAGTCAATTTATGTTTGGTATGAATACATTTATGACATCAAATACAACTGTTATGTAATATTCATAATATCAACTAGGTTTAGAATTGATAAGGAAAGCGATCGTGTAATGCCCTCCTGTAGAGCCTATGTAATGGCAGGTCATTTAAGGGCTAGATCACAAAGGGAATATTGTATATTCCTTTTTTCAATAGCTTGAGGCAACTGCAGTATTGTGTCACATGTACAGACCGTTCAGTCAAAGCACATGGGGGGGGGGGGACTAGGGGTGCAGGTGTGAGTCACTTTCAGACAGGTAATGAGGGAGATTGATTAGGCGGAACCGGGGTGCCCGTTATGTGACCAGGTAAAATTGGGCGGCAGGGTAGCCGAGTGGTTAGAGCGTTTGATCGAGTAACCGGAAGGTTGCAAGTTCAACCCCCCGAGCTGACAAGGTACAAATCTGTCGTTCTGCCCCTGAACAAGGCAGTTAACCCACTGTTCCTAGGCCGTCATTGAAAATAAGAATTTGTTCTTAACTGACTTGCCTAGTAAAATAAAGGTTAAAAAATTAAAATAAAATTAAAATAAAAAATATGTGAGGGAGGAGGACCCTTCTCAAATCAAAAAGTCATCTGACCCACCCTGTCATATTGTCAACGAGCAGTACGGCGAATTGTTCAGGAACATACATGTCATTTCCTTAAAACGTTTTCCAAAGCAAACGCTTAAGCATGTGAAAATATATTTAGGTGAAAACTCAAGTTAAGGGAGGCAGCCCTGTTATGAAACAAACGCCACATATTATCTAAAGCCAGAGACCCAACATCGCCAGACTTCTGGGAACACAGGCGAGGCAGACTAACTAGAGCAGACTGGGGTTTGGGGTTTAAGAAGTCTTTGGGCTTGTTCGACAGTGCATGTGACTGCTGACTGACTGATCTACAATGAACCTTGTATCATAAATAACTACTCATTATTATACTAGGGGCGGCAGGTAGCCTAGTGGTTAGAGCGTTGGACTAGTAACCGAAGGTTGCAGGATTGAATCCCAGAGCTGACAAGGTAAAAAAATATATAAATCTGTTCTGCCCCTGAACAAGGCAGTTACTGCACTGTGCCTAGGCCATCATTGCAAATAAGAATTTGTTCTAAACTGACTTGCCTAGTTAAATTAAAAATAAAATACTGAACAAAAATATAAACACAACACTCAAATATTTTGTTGAGTTACAGTTCAACAAATCAGTCAATTGAAATCAATTAAATTAGGCCCTAATCTATGGAATTCACATGACTGGGCAGTGGCGCAAACATGGGTGGGCCTGGGAGGGCAGAAGCGATGAATGAATGCGTGAATGAATGAATGAGCTTTTCCCCACAAAGGGCTTTATTACAGACAGAAATACACCTCAGGGGCCAGTTACCCCCTAGTAATTAGATAAACTTACCACAAAATCTATTTTGTTGAAATATCTCCAAAAGTTATGACACAGAGGAAAAGTTTTGTTGAGCAAGAGCAGTGGCAGCCAGGGAAAGTGGTGGGACAATAATTTGGTGACATCTTGTGGTGTGAATGTGAATTACAGGGGGGGCAGTTACACCCTAGTACCCGAAAGAACAAAGGTTTCATAATAAGGCAATGTTAACTGACTGATATTAGAAACAAAACGTATAAGATCTCCTAAGCCTGTGTTAACCTAAGATCTTATTTTTGGTGCCATTTATCCCTAAACCTTATTTTTTCCCCATTCATTTTTGGTTATGGCTAGAAGGGATCCAGCTTTTGTCAGAATATACGTTTCGTAGCAAGTTGAGGAGAACGTATGCAGCAGGTTAAGAGAATTCATGTGGCAGGTGAGGATAATTATGTTAGGGTCAACTAAAATGCTAAACAAAAAAATCTACTTTTTATATAAATATGACAAAAGCTGGGTCCTACCTAGACTTGACCTTCATTCTCCAATAAGAATGGCTTAAACGAGCCAGAGAGAACAAATTTCATGGTTTTCGGACTACAAGCTGGCAAGCTGGAAATTACCACCTTCCCACTTGTTTATGAATGCAGCATTGAAGGCCCCTTTTTTACATTGGCTGAGATGAAGAGGGCAGTAGCTAAATCAGGGGTATCATCTCCTGGGAAGGATAACGTGCGCTATATCATGATGGCTCATCTCACTGATACTGCAATGGGGAAAGTATTGGGGCTTTATACAATAAGCTGCGGCATGAAGGGAAACTGCCTGGAATTCGGAAGCAGCCTATAGAGGTGCTGATACAGACACATAGGGAAAGACCGTACTAGTCCTTCAAACTACAGGCCGATAACTTTGACATCTCACGTATGTAAACTTATGGAAAGGATGGTAACGGAAAGGCCGACAGACTTTCTGGAGAGTAGATGACAAATGTCACCAGATCAAAGTGGGTTCAGGAATGGCAGGGGAACGATGGATCCTGTACGGTGCCTTGAGTCAGTCATACGGAAGGCACGGGCAAATAAGGTGGTGGTGGTAGCCACCAAAAGTCAAAGGCCATTCCGGTGTCTTCCAAACGCAAACCAAATGTACTGTTGTACCGTGAAATTGCAACAAGAGAATGAACAGTGTATTCAGAAAGTATTCAAACCCCTTGACCTTTTCCACATTTTGTCATGTTACAGCCTGAATTCGAAATGGATTAAATATATTACCCAATAAAGACAAAGTGAAAACACACTTTTTTTAAAACATTTTTGCAAATGTATAAGAAATTGAATACAGTTCTCATTCACATAAGTATTCACACCACTGAGTCAAAACTTTGTAAAAGCATATTTGGAAGTGATTAAAGCTGTGAGTCTTACTGGGTAAGTCTCTAAAACCTTTCCACACCTGGATTGTGCAACATAATTTGCCCATAATTATTCTTCAAGCTCTGTCAAATTGGCTGTTGATCATTGCTAGACAACCATTTTTTCAGTATCGAGTGTGTCTTATACTTGTCTGAATGGAAAATGGATCCAGTACTACCTGGTGTTTGATCAGTTGGTTCTTAGTCAATGGGGTTCTTGTTTTGGATTTACTTACAAAAGAAGCAGAGAGTGTTCATGTTGCTCGTCAACCCACCTGTGAGCAGTACATCACCAACGGTTGTAGTAGGATTTGAGGCTATTATAACTGTTCTAATCATTGGATAGATGTTGTTACATTTTATTATGTTACTTCCTTTCACTATTCATTGATGACTAATTGTTTGGTCTTTTTTACCTGTATAAAATGTTATTTGGGTCCCATGCAGCCACTTATGAGAGATTCCCTTGTCTATTGATTGAACATGTTCTCTTCTCTATGATTAATAAATGAATAATTGAATTCAAGTTTCCTCTTTGGTCAATTTACTACACAAAAGTGTCTGCATAAAAACACTGGGCCCAGGATTCAATTTGAGAGCAGGTTATCAGCATTGCGATTTCTCAAGGCAATGTTCCTGCTTTCGCAGGGTTCCCATTCACCATGAACGCTGCATACGTCGGCTCTTATCAGGAATTTCCATTAAAAGCTGCAATGCCTGTAACCCGCGGTGGGCTTGAATCCCGGCTCTACACTTACTCATCAATAAACGACGCAGAAGCTGCCATCTCCTTCTGCGCTGCACAGTGCGCAATAGACCCCACGAGGGTGCCAAAGATCTGAGTTTTAGATGGGCATGTGGCTGCAACCTGAACCATTTCTTCTTTTTAACCCACCCCCAAAAATATAGTTTATTCTTTTCCAAGTATATCATAAAATCACATTCTTGACCTTTTGCAAGCTGTTCTTGTTCCAATTTTATGTTACATTAAAGATAAATGACCCAGATGTGCATTTGAAGTGATATGAATACCACATTTCTTGGCAGGAAATGTCATAGGACAGACTTCACCTTTTATTATTTGATATTTTTTTAAACATGTTTTTAGAAACTTTACATTAACATACTCGGAAAATCAGAATCTGACAGGCAAGGTATGGTTATAATCTAAATTAACTATGTAAATGAGTGATTTCGATTCTTATAATAGAAAGCAATCTTAATGTCAGACCAAGTAAAAAGCGCAATTGACTGGACATGCAGAGGACATGGTCCACTACTCTTCACCCAGGGGCCGATTCCGATTTAGGAAATTAGGCCTTTCTTACACATCTTTCAAACACATTCTCAGTAGTTGGTATTCAGACTTCCCTTATGAAGTTGTTTAACAGGCTTTGCAGGCGTGGTTCCCTTGCTCGCACTGAATATGTCTATTTCAACCGCTGAAAACCCTCCCACTTGCCGGGCAACAGATTTTCTCCAGGAGTTTTCATTCAATAGGGGTTTCAGCACGTTTATCTTAAGCCATCCCTTTAAATACGGTGTGCCTTTTTTAATTTGAATTTTGCTGACAGACTCAATAGAATATATTGAGAGAACGGGTTCAGAATCTAAGAAAGCCATCTAAATATATGCATATTCATATCTGTTTCAGCAGCAATTTGTAGATTTAAAAATACTCTGATCGTGTAGATTATTTAGGGCTAGGAAAGTATTTATTAATCATTAAACTGGTTTTGAGAGACTTTGCACATGAAAGAAAAAAAGCGGTGGTTTGATTAATTCAGATAATTACCACGCGGTAATGTTGGAAGATTAGTGTACATCGACTTATAATAGGGAGAATAGTGTACAATAGTAGGCTGGCTACCTTCATGTATTGCCTGCACTAACTATGGAACTGTGTGAAGACACAGCCAAGTATTGCGCCATGCGTCCAGTTCAAACGGTTCGGGCTTGGTCTGCGTGCCATAACGTTTTAGTTATCCTACACTGCCTTCAAAAAGTATTAATACCCCTTGACTTATTCCACAATTTGTTGTTAGAGCCTGAATTCAAATTAAATAGATTTATTTTACACAAAATACCTCACAATGACAAAGTGATAACATGTTTTTAGAAATGTTTGCACACAGCAATACAGAAATGTGTTCAGTTATCTACTTTGTGTTCCCTTATCGACTTTGTAGAAGCACCTTTGGCCGCGATTACAGCTGAGAGTCTTTCTGGGTAACTCTCTAAGAGCTTTGTACACCTGGATTGTACAATATTTGCACATGATTCTTTTTAAAATACTTCAAAGCTCTGTCAAGTTGGTTGTTGATCATTGTTAGACAACCATTTTCAGGTCTTGCCATAGATTTAAGTCAAAACTGTAACTCGGCCACTGTATATTTGGCCTTGTGAAATGTTTTGTCCTGCTGAAAGGTGAATGTCTCCCAGTGTCTGGTGGAAAGCAGACTGAACCAGGTTTTTCTCTAGGATTTTGCCTGTTCTTAGCTCCATTCCATTTCTTTATTTTTATCTTGGAGTCCTTAATGATTACAAGTAAATAAATATCAAATTACAGTCCCATTCTCATTTGCTTCTAACAGTACCAAAAAAATAGAACAGGTCATGGTAAAAATAGTTTTAGTTACTTAGCTCCGTGGTCCTGGAATTCTCTCCTGAACATTTAAAAATTTGATGATCTAGTTTCGTTGGTGGAGTTTAAACACTTGATCGGTGTATATATCATAGAAGAGTGTAATTGTCTTTAGGAAAGCTGTTTATTTTGTCAAGACTTTCGTGTTTTTTTGTAAAATGTTTTTTGTTGTACTGTGTGTTTAATGTTGTGTAAGTGTATGTAAGTTGTTTTGTCTGAAACGTTGTTCCCCCTGCTGCTATTGGACCAGGTCTCTCTTGGAAAAGATATGTTATCTCAATGAGAAAAACCTGTATAAATAAAGGGAAAATAAAATAACAACAAGCATACCCATAACATGACACAGCTGCCACTATGCTTGCAAATATGGAGAGTGGTTCTCAATAATGTGTTCAATTGGATTTGCCACAAACATAACACTTTGTATTCAGGACCACAAAGTTAATTGCTTTGCCACATTTTTTTGCATTAATACTTAGGTGCCTTGGGGCAAACAGGATGCATGTTTTGGAATATTTATATTCTGCGCAGGCTTCCTTCTTTTCACTGTCAATTAGGTTAGTATTGTAGAGTAACTACAATGTTGATCCATCCTCAGTGTTCTCCTATCACAGCCATTAAACTCTAACCGGTAACTGCTTTAAAGTCACCATTGGCCTCATGGTGAAATCCCTGAATGGTTTTCTTCCTCTCCGGCAACTGTGTTAGGAAGGATGTCTGTACCTATGTAGCGATTGGGTGAATCGATACACCACCCTAAGTGTAATAAATAACTTCACCATGTTCAAAGCAATATTCAATGTCATTTTTTACATTTTATTTTTACCAATCTACCAGTAGGTAGATTTCTTTGTGAGGCATTGGAAAACCTCTCTGGTCTTTGTGGTTGAATCTGTGTTCGAAATCCACTGCTTGACTGAGGGACTTTACAGATAATTGCATGTGTGGGGTACAGAGATGTGGTAGTCATTCAAAAAGCATTTTAAACACTTATTGCACACGAGTGAATCCATGCAACTTGTGACTTGTTAAGCACATATTAGGCCTACCGATGGTCGATACTGATAGTGACTAATATTTAACATCATAGGAATCAGTCTGTAGCCCATAATTAAGACATTTGAGTGCCCATCCCTGCACCTTAACAGGCCATACATTTTAAATTCTGCATAATGGCACAGCATTTCTGAAACTTTACTGTGGGAAAGGTGATGTTATACTTGCTGGCTGCCATATGACTGGTTTCACATTTGTTTCCAGTGATAAGGGAAAATATTTAAAAACAAGTGTCATATATTTACAATTCCCTTTTTCAAACGGATTACTCATTTACCTAGCTCTTATCAATAGCTCGTATGAAGATGTACATTACAGTGCATGGAAAATAGTGAGAGAAAAAATGAAGTAGATGCTTTTCCCACTTGGAACCAGTAGGTTTGCGCGATCATATTCATGGATTCCTCGTGTGTAAAATTTGTGGAATTAATTCAAAAAGGTCCGAATACGGACACACCTCAATTGTTTCGATCTCCACCTGAACAAATAGCAGGTGAATAGCACTCTATTCTCATGCTTAAGTTCAAGCTCAGAATGTGCAGAGAGAGAAGAGTGGGAATTAAAAAGGGAATTACTTTCCATTCACATTCACTTAACTCTGGTCAGAACTGGGCCCCTATTGGTTCATCTTAGACGGGTGCTGCTCAGTTGTATGAACTATTTGACACATGTACAACATGCATTTGAAGAGCATTTTATTAGATATCTTTTCAAATTGGGACATACAGCTGTGTTTAATAGAACTCAGGAGCATCTGGGTCATAGTTTACCTGTGAAAAGAAATCACCACAGAGATGCAGGTGACCGCTGGTTTGCTATATTTACAACAACAAAAAAAGCAAAACCTCAAGTGAGTGGTATGATACATAAGATGTCAAATGAAATAAATTTTAGATGCATGTCAGAGCATTCTTCTGAAGCGATATTTATAGCAATTGAAAAAAGGTATACATGGCAGAAAGCCCTCCAATGGAACCAGCTCACATTCATCTGACTTGGAAAATCTCTTCTAGCAACCGACTCAACTTTGATTGTTGTCAAAGTGGCCAGAGGAGAGGGGCTATAGATAGCGTGGTTTTAGTGTTGTCATGGAATGCCTGTGTCTTGCAATTGACATTAGCATTGAATTATGATATTCATTCTGTATTTCTGCTTAACTTGAGGCAGAGAAGGTGCCAGTGCTGTGCACACACTCAATCAACTCACTTGTTAAAGTCTTGGTTCCTTGCACGCACGCACGCACGCACGCAAACACACACACACACACGATGCTATTACTGTATTTAAGGAAAGTTACACCCCAAAACTATCTTTCGGTATTTGTTTCATTAGTCCATTGTTGATATAGTACCAACATGAAACAAATACCAATATAGGTTGGGTGGAGTTTGAATTTTTTTATACAGTAATAGCAAATAAATATCTACCCTATGGGCACTTATCTCACTGTAGGCATCACTTCATGTACAGTGCCTTGCGAAAGTATTCGGCCCCATTGAACTTTGCGACCTTTTGCCACATTTCAGGCTTCAAACATAAAGATATAAAACTGTATTTTTTTGTGAAGAATCAACAACAAGTGGGACACAATCATGAAGTGGAACGACATTTATTGGATATTTCAAACTTTTTTAACAAATCAAAAACTGAAAAATTGGGCGTGCAAAATTATTCAGCCCCCTTAAGTTAATATTTTGTAGCGCCACCTTTTGCTGCGATTACAGCTGTAAGTCGCTTGGGGTATGTCTCTATCAGTTTTGCACATCGAGAGACTGAAATTTTTTCCCATTCCTCCTTGCAAAACAGCTCAAGCTCAGTGAGGTTGGATGGAGAGCATTTGTGAACAGCAGTTTTCAGTTCTTTCCACAGATTCTCGATTGGATTCAGGTCTGGACTTTGACTTGGCCATTCTAACACCTGGATATGTTTATTTTTGAACCATTCCATTGTAGATTTTGCTTTATGTTTTGGATCATTGTCTTGTTGGAAGACAAATCTCCGTCCCAGTCTCAGGTCTTTTGCAGACTCCATCAGGTTTTCTTCCAGAATGGTCCTGTATTTGGCTCCATCCATCTTCCCATCAATTTTAACCATCTTCCCTGTCCCTGCTGAAGAAAAGCAGGCCCAAACCATGATGCTGCCACCACCATGTTTGACAGTGGGGATGGTGTGTTCAGGGTGATGAGCTGTGTTGCTTTTACGCCAAACATAACGTTTTGCATTGTTGCCAAAAAGTTCAATTTTGGTTTCATCTGACCAGAGCACCTTCTTCCACATGTTTGGTGTGTCTCCCAGGTGGCTTGTGGCAAACTTTAAACTACACTTTTTATGGATATCTTTAAGAAATGGCTTTCTTCTTTGCCACTCTTCCATAAAGGCCAGATTTGTGCAATATACGACGGATTTGTTGTCCTATGGACAGAGTTTCCCACCTCAGCTGTAGATCTCTGCAGTTCATCCAGAGTGATCATGGGCCTCTTGGCTGCATCTCTGATCAGTCTTCTCCTTGTATGAGCTGAAAGTTTAGAGGGACGGCCAGGTCTTGGTAGATTTGCAGTGGTCTGATACTCCTTCCATTTCAATATTATCGCTTGCACAGTGCTCCTTGGGATGTTTAAAGCTTGGGAAATCTTTTTGTATCCAAATCCGGCTTTAAACTTCTTCACAACAGTATCTCAGACCTGCCTGGTGTGTTCCTTGTTCTTCATGATGCTCTCTGCACTTTTGATGGACCTCTGAGACTATCACAGTGCAGGTGCATTTATACGGAGACTTGATTACACACAGGTGGATTGTATTTGTCATCATTAGTCATTTAGGTCAACATTGGATCATTCAGAGATCCTCACTGAACTTCTGGAGAGTTTGCTGCACTGAAAGTAAAGGGGCTGAATAATTCTGCATGCCCAATTTTTCAGTTTTTGATTTGTTAAAAAAGTTTGAAATATCCAATAAATGTCGTTTCACTTCATGATTGTGTCCCCCTTGTTGTTGATTCTTCACAAAAAAAATACAGTTTTATATCTTTATGTTTGAAGCTTGAAATGTGGCAAAAGGTCGCAAAGTTAGAGGGGGACGAATACTTTCGCAAGGCACTATCTCCAGACACACCTAATTCATGTCCTTTAATGCTGAACTTCCTTTGAATAGCATATTTGTTGGACCAGGCCGTCATCAACCATCCAGTCTTTCAGTGCCTCTCGCAGCATTTTCATTTGCAACCCCGTCAGCTGGCTTCTTTCGCCACACACTTGGGGCTCTATTCTATAGCATGACCGAAAAGTAAAAGGCAATGTCCCTGCTTTAGCGGAGATTGAGCCGGCATGCGCAGCGCGAATGCAAATCGAAAATGACCTTTGCATTTCTATTGGGGAATCTACGGATTGAATGGAGCCCTTAAATACAGACAGTCTTTTAAAAGCAGAGTTAGGCATCACCCTATGTCCATACCTTGTTAAACATTTGAGAACTTTCAAAAACACAACACAGATGAACAGACCTAACATTGCAGATACACTTTCGGGTCTACTCCAATCTTATCCATCTAGCCCCACCCCCCCATCATCATCGTAAAAATAGCCCCCCCCCCCCCCATCGTCGTAAAAATATATACAGTACCAGTCAAAAGTTTGGACACATACTCATTCAAGGGTTTTTCTTTAGTTTTACTATTTTCTACATTGTAGAATAATAGTGGAGACATCAAAACTATGAAATAACACATGGAATCATGTAGTAACCAAAATTGTTAAACAAATCAAAATATATTTTATTTGAGATTCTTCAAAGTAGCCACCATTAGCCTTGATGACAGCTTTGCACCCTCTTGGCATTCTGTCAACCAGCTTCACCTGGAAATTCCTAATCTTTCGACTGGTACGGAGTATATATATATAAAGAAGCTTGAAGAGCATGAAACAAAAAAAAAAGACAAGGAATGCCATTTTTTCTTTTTACATCTGTCAAGCTACAATGTAGACTTCAACTGCCAGTCAAAACAGAACCTCTATGGAGTCCGTGCAGGAGGCAAGACTGAATATTAATTTGTAATAACAGGCTGAAAATGCAGACAAATACTTTTTACCTCTTTTTTTTTTAATACACCACGCTATTAAAGAAGGCACACATTAACACATACAAATCAAAGTTTGGCTATTATTCTTCCACAGTTGCCTTTATTTACACCAATATCCACAATGTTAATAGCAATATGGTAAACATAAGTACTGACTATTACAGTTATTAAGGGCTTGTCCATAAGGGGGCGCTATGTGCCCGTGAGTGATTTCTCGGGACCCTGCTTTAAGACACTTGAATAGCCTGAATGATTACGCCTCACCGTGGAACCAATTCTCACCAAGTGTTAAGGATGAAACAAAACTCGTTTTTGAGGTTGCAATGCACTGCGCATACTCCTTCTTCAACGACAGTCATATTGGGGGCAAGTTCAATTCCTCTGGAGTTATCATAGCACTACCAGGTCAAGGATTCTCCTAACTCTGCAGCAGAGCCCCCCCCCCCCCCCCCCCCCGTCATTGTATTAGGTATCACGACAATGAACCCCCCCCCCCCCCCCCCCCCAGTGACAAACATAATGGCAAATCTGTGATGCATGTTGGGTCGATACTGACGCTCATGTCTCGTTCTGCAGCATCATTCCATTAACACAGAATGGATCACTTGAAGCTTTATCAAAGGAGTCATTTCACAAGGTATGCTGCGTGAAGTAAAGTACCTACCCTTACCTCAAGGGCACTTAGCTGCACAACGGTAAGTTATTGCTAAATCCCACGCGTCGAGGGATGTAATACCGAACGTGTGTACTGAGTGGGGCCTCCATGTCGTAGAGGGTTAAGAAACGGCTAGGAGTTGAGTCTCACCACAGTTCGTGGAGCTGCTTCATGGCGACGTCATGTGTGTATCTTCACGTGCAGTGCATATGCCTGTACACACACACATACAGTATACACATATTACAGGCAGGGTGTTCGTTTGTGTCGTGAGGTGCTCTCTTAGGTTGAGGGCTTGGGTCCAAGCTAGAACAGGCATTGTCCATAGCGTCAGTGGTCGACTTGCGATCTGTCCTTTACATTGAGTTCTGGGGCTCCTGTTAATGTATTCTTTGGCCTCACTGAAGGGTATAGAACCGCCCCCCCCCCCTCAAAATAATACCACCACATTTTCTATATCCTGTGAATCCATCACCCTTCTGTGATCAAGGAGCATTGCAATAATACCAATATGGTACAAAGACATTCATCAGGTGTGGAGGCTATTCTCGGGCATCTCGCCAAAAGGTTTGTCAGTCCCAGTAGTTGCCCCCTTTGAGCTCCACTTTCCCTAACTCAGAGGAGCGCGGTTACATCGCCTGTCGTTTCGAAGCCTCTAGGTCCGACTCCTTAGCGCTCAGTAGTTGTACTTGCCTTGCTCATTTACGGGCGAAGTGGCAGGCAGGAAGAGGGGCTTGGGGGGCACTTGGGGCTTGAGGGAGGCCGTGCGGCGTACGATGGCTGCGCGGTGAAGGTGGGGTGGTTCACTGTAGCTGTGCTGCCGTGTCAGGCAGGCACTGGGGATGAGCGGCTGGTGGACCTCACAGCCGACCCCTCCCCCGCCACCACCTGACGAGTTCATCCGGGTGAGCAGTTGGTGGGGCGGTGGCCCACCCCCGTCCTGTCTGAAGCTGTGTTGGCGCGGGACGGCCCCTCCGTTGCCCATCTTGATCATTAAGTGCCTCTGGGAGTGGTGGCGAGTCACTGCGCTTCGCTCGGGGATGGACTGCTGCTGCAGTGGGGTGGCGCCGGCCGAGGAGGAGGCGGCGGCGTCCGGGGGCACGTCCAGGCGGCGGGTCAGACTGTCCCTGGGCAGGGTGGAGGAGCTGTAGTACGTGGCTGACTCCGTCTCGGGGATCTGGGGCTGGGATCTGAAGCTGCTGTGGTTATGGCTGGAACTGGAGCTACCCGGTAGGGGGGCACACGGTGAGGTCAGCACAGTGATGCTGCGGCTGCCCGAGGCGCTGACCTCGTAGATGTGCTTGAGGAGCTCGTCCAGGGCCGCCACGTCCACCACCGTCTGCGGGCAGCAGGAGTGGGAGGCCGAAGCCCCCTGCGCGCGCTCATCGTTGGGGATCTTCTTCTCCTCAGGCAGGTGCCCCAGGGCTTGGCCGTTGGTCAGGCTGTGAGAGAAGGGGAACACCTGCTGGGTGACGGACCTTGACGAACCCAGGCTGAAGCCAGTGCCGGGGGGTGCCTTGGACTCCTTGGCGTTGTTGCAGTTCTGGTTCCTCTCCCACTGGTTCCGGAAGGCCTTCATGTTCTTGATGGGCAGCTCCGGGGTGGAGTCTGGGGTGGGCAGGCCCGAGAGGTTCTCCCCTTGGGAGAGGTTAAGGTCCGGGTCTCCCAGGGACATCCCGTGCCTCTCTGGAGTGTGCTCCTTCCCACTGGGAATGAAGGAGCTGTACATCTTGGGCGTGGACACGTCCAGCTTCTCCTCTTTGGGCTGGCCGTCCAGCAGGCCGTTTAGCTTGGCCAGGCTGCGCAACGAGAGGGCGGGGTGGATGGACGCCTCAGGGTCCTTGCCAAGCCGGTGGGCACGGCGGGCGTTGTGACTGCAGTAGCATGACACCAAGAAGCCGGAGAGGATGGCGCCGAGGAAGAAGGCCACCAGAACGCAGGCGATCAGGAGGGTATAGTGGACGCTGGGGCTGGACTTCTCCATGTCAGGTAGCCTTCGGACACCTAAAGGAGAAAAAGCAAGAACAAAAGAAAGAAAAATACGTCATGACTTAGCCCGTACGAAAAAAAAACTTCCTTGTCAGGTCCTGTCATGACTGAAACAACGGAAACATTGCAGTGTCTGCAAAAACGGAAACATTGCTTTTAAAATTTAAAATCGAGCTACAACGCGCATCTTAGGCTATACTTCAGCAATACGAATTTAATCCAGCCCCCCCAAGTCATTCATTCTTCCCTCCATCAAACACAGAGAGCTATCCTGCCAAGCACTCTGCTGCCACTGTCTCAGGAGGCCACAACAGAGAAGCCTCCAGACAGTCTACTCGTTCATCATAACAAACACCCAAATCAGCCCAGACTCTAAACACAGAGCACACAAAGCTTAGGAGGACCCTGGGAGGAAAGCCATGTTTTTTTCTCCCCCTCTGCAGAGTTGATTTGAGTTCATACTTCACTGCAGGTGCACCTGGCTCCTCGCACTGGCCAAGATCAACACTCCCGATATCCAGAAGCTTATCGGGGCTCGAACAGGCACACTGCAGCCATGGATTTGCAGCTCGGTTATGGCGAGGCTAAATGAGAATGGTGCCCGAGCCTATCCAGCAGAGCAGCAGCTGGGGTTGGGTTTAGCCCAGCAGAGATAATGGTGTCTATGTCCTCTGGGGAGCTCCATTAAAATGTCATGAAGGTCTAACAGAGGGATCAGGAAGAGTGGATGAGCATGCTGGACCGGGGTAACTCATGAAGGTCTAACAGAGGGATCAGGAAGAGTGGATGAGCATGCTGGACCGGGGTAACTCATGAAGGTCTAACAGAGGGATCAGGAAGAGTGGATGAGCATGCTGGACCGGGGTAACTCATGAAGGTCTAACAGAGGGATCAGGAAGAGTGGATGAGCATGCTGGACCGGGGTAACTAAAAGAAAGCATCGCTTGTCACTTCCTGGGAAAAAAAATATATAAAAAAAAATCACATTTTTCATTACAAAGGCTACCATGTATATAGTTTCATAAGATGTTGATATCTTGGGAGTAATTGTTAAAGTGTGAAGTGTGAAACAGCGCTTGGCCCCGTGGTCTTGCAATCAGAACAGATTTCTAGAACTAAAAGTTGGAGGTAGAAGAATAAACAATAATGACATCCTTTATGCAAAAGGATACCGAAACAGAACACACACATCCCGCCCACCACTAATAGCATCTCCCCCTGGTGAGCACCAACACTCTGACTTTCATCTCATCTTTGTCTCTTTTTTTCCCCTCCAAAAGTTAAAAATAGGACAGGGCGAGAGAGAGACAGATATGGTAATTAGACTCAACCAAAACGAATGTCTTTCTCTCGAAAGCCCCGTCGAGCAAAGCCCTTCCCGTGTGGTTCTCATATAGACTCTTATGTAGGTCACATATTTCCAGAAAGAGTGATGTTCTCAGAGGATTCCTCGCCTCTAATGGGAAACAAATGCATGATAAGCCTTGGATTTCAGCACCGGTTTGAGATCCCGTGCAACGAGCGATATGCTGGCAAGGCCTGCCAACCAACTTTAGAGTAGCATTCAAGGGTTAAAACGTAGGGATCTGCTTAGAGTCATGGCTTCTGTTGTTGTCAAAACAGTGTTGAATGTGTGAGGTATCTACCAACTCCAGTAAACAGTTATGACACGGAAAATTGATTGGCTTGGATATGCTCCAGCTATCGTTTGACAACAAAGAAAAGTCAATATACTGTATAACAACATCTTCCGTTTGTCATAGAGTACAAATGACTTCAATTAGAAACCAAGCTATCGCACAATCAAAGACATTTTATGACAGTGGCAAGAACAGAGAAAAGAATATTCAGGGTCTGAGTACGTCGGTAGGTACAGGGACTCCAGCACTGGCATTAGATTCTACTCACAGGCCGATGCAGTGGCATTCGCGCGGCGTGAGACAAGGTTTGTTGATGTTGCCTTTGTTGCAGCACACACTGTCCATTGATAGTGTTGCTTAAAAAGGTCACAAACTGCTGACCAATATTAGAAACCCTGTTACCTTTGGCCTAAGAGAGTGTGGCGCACGCACACACACACACACTGTTGTCTCTCGTTTTCATTCAGCGACCAAATGGTCTTGGCCATTAGTCAAGTCTGATAGATACACAGTCCCAAGTAACCTGCACTTTATGTAGCCTTTCTACACCTGCATTGCTTGCTGTTTGGGGTTTTAGTCTGGGTTTCTGAATAGCACTTTGTGACATCTGCTGAGGGCTTTATAAATACATTTGATAACTTTCCATGACACTTCTGGCAATGTCAAGCACAGACCGGTTAATATATCAGCCAATCAAAATGGGACTGTTTGATACTTCACAGCAGTGCTACTTCTGTTGGCAGGACAGCAATGCTACTGTACGTGAAGACAGATAATGAGATGTTGACGAAGCATTCATCTTGGCGTCATTTTGACACGATACGGCGCAGTGTAAGCATTATAGCCCGTGCTAATAAAAGGGTGTGATCGTGCCTCTTTATTTGGCTTCAATGAACAGGACATATGGATATCTGCTGGGAGTGTGAGGTATCCAGATTTCTCTGCTTAGTGCCAATGGAGGCTAGACCAGGCCTCAGGACTTGGCAGGATGTGCCTTTTGAAGGATTACGGAACTGCCGGTGAGCAAAACAAGCATCAGAAACTCTACCCTGCCTTGAGGTGATATTCTGAACAAACGTCCTCTGGTAGATATAGGCAACTGCCAAAATAATGGGTAAGAGGGATACAAAGTATATTGAAAGCAGGTGCTTCTACAAAAGAGTGGTTTGTGAGTTAGTTAAGCAATCGACATCCCATCATGCTTAGGGTCATGTATAAAAATGCTGGGCAGTCCATTATTTTGTCTGTCATGGCTATAGGATGACAATGCCCCCCTCCATCTACAGGGCACGAGTGATCACTGAATGGTGTAATGAGCATAAAGACAAATGTAAACCATATGCCATGGCAGTCTCAGTCACCAGATCTCAACCCAATTGAACGCTTATAGGAGATTCTGGAGCGGCGCCCGAGACGGCAACACACCAAATGATGGAATTTCTTGTGGAAGAAGGGTGTCGCATCCCTCCAATAGAGTTCCAGACACTGTAGAATCTATGTCAAGGTGCATTGAAGCAGATCTGGCTTCATGGTGGCCCAAAATTATATTCAGACACTTTGTTGGTGTTCCTTTCATTTTAGCAGTTACCTGCATATATGTATTTTTGTAGGCCATTTTGTATAAAAAAAAAATAAAAAAAATGAACTGTGTGCATTTAGTTCTCGGTCATAAATGGTCATTTAACAGTAGAACAGATAAGAGATAATTCTGACAGATGAATATAACATTTAGCACTTAGTGGTGGAATTGGAGTGCCCAGTGAACGCTCCGGTAACTGAAATCCAGATAACACTCAGAATAGTACTATTATGAGTGTGTATATGCACGTTACCTTAACACATGTAAGGCTTTTTGGGATTAGTGGTTGAGGGGAAAGGCATTATGACTAGAGCCCGCCAGGGAACAGAATCGGAGCTGTCAAACAGTTTGCATAATATAATATGTTTCCTAGTTGTACAACTAGAAAATGGTGCATTTTCACGTATCCAATTGAATGGGGGAGCATCTGGTATTTTCAGCAGGTCTTTAAGTTCAGCAGAACTCCACTTCAGGTTGCTGGGTAATGTATTTCTGCTTGAGTTTATAGTCACACATGTACGTTCTGAACCTGAGCACTCTTGAGCCAGGACAATGGGAATGTTAGGTTTAAGTAATAGGTGAAATGATGTATGCTGGAGAGGCTTGTGATTGGTTAAAATAATCCATCTGGCTTCAAAACCGGCTTATATTTGGTAAAAACGGCTTCGTTCAATTTCTGGTTGGTCACTGTGTGAGAGGTCTAACAGTTAATAAATCTTCTACGAACACTGATCAGTAAAGCCTTTTACTCAGAATTATGAAAAGCTTTAGTCATTCATTGCCATTAAAAAAACATGTATTTATTACCATATCTATATGGTACGGGCTCCCGAGTGGCACAGCGGTCTAAGGCACTGCATCTCAGTGCAAGAGACGTCACTACAGTCCCCGGTTCGAATCCAGGCTGTATCACATTCGGCCGTGATTGGGAGTCCTATAGGGAGGCGCACAATTGGCCCAGCGTCGATCAGGTTTGACCGTGGTAGGCCGTCATTGTAAATAAGAATTTGTTCTTAACTGACTTGCCTAGTTAAATAAAAGGTGAAAGGTCAGGCACACCTTTTCACCAGCCAAAGAAAGGAAAATATTTTCTGTTAAAATCTTCCCCCACCCCATCATTAAAGTGAATTCACCACCAGTCCGGCAAATTTCAATTTGGGAGTTTCAAACTCTCTGCTTCCGACCATTAAATGTACAGTACAAGTATGACACATTGCTGTTAGGCCTGTACAACGCCTTGCCTCCAGGACAGATACCACTGGAATCATTGGCTTTCCCATATGCACACGTCGCTCAACAGGCAATAAATTCATTATCTTGTTTTGCTCGTTTCAGGCGGAGCACCCTCGTCACCGCTGTAATGGATGCTGCCAAGCCTAACATGACAGCGCTTCCCTTCAGGATTGATGTTTCCTGCATGAATGTGCCTGGGAAATCACTGCGTCAACAAGTAAAGCCACTAGGCACCCCCAAGAGAAGCTGAATACATGAAAACCTGAGCATGATAACCGGCTCCAGTGACTCACTCTCAGGGTATAATAGAGGTTGGTGGTGTTCTCAGTAGTGAGAGAAATTATATTCAGCCCGGTCTCAAAAGACCAATCTTCCCTTTGTCGGACTCAATCTGAACGTCAATACCAACTGACGATTCAATCGTTTCCCCAGCCTCTTCATTTATTTACACATAGGCGTTTCAATACGACGTTACACCTACCACAGTATATGACTCTCTTTATGCCAAGGATTTCCACTAGGTGAAGACGTGCGTGTCGTGTACATTTGTTAATGATACGGCCCGGGCCGCGGCTCCGCGTGGTGCATACTGTTACAAGGTGATAAACCGCGGACGGCTATAGGAAATACGTTAAGCTGCCGTAAAAGTAATTAGGAGGTCGGCCTACCACGCGGACGTCCCCATAACGCATGCAAATGAGACAATCTGATGTGATTTCTGCTCCGTCTCGGCCCCATAATTGCATACCTCCACCCGAGCTGACGACCCACCGCCGAGTTCCTAAAGTGTTTTTTAATGAGTTGAGGCACTTACAAATGGAGTGTCTCTGTGTTATCTTCCTTGTATTAAAAGGGAAGGTCTATAGCATCAGTTACTGCCAAATAAGTCATAAATTGCCGGTAATTATGATCATTTGCACAGCGTTCGCCCGCAAGACCTTTTTCGAAAGGGGCTCTTGTTCCTTTTAAAAGACCTTGTAGAGCTTTCGGAACAAACCAAGGCCAATTTTTGGACCGGATTGTTCGAGCCAGCTGGCACCACACAGGTCTGTCCAATGTTCTACAGCCGCAGGACCAATCTCTTAGAACACTGCGGACCACTTAGGCTTTGTGGAGTAATCATAGATGGGCACAAGGCCACTGTAATTTACTATATGAGCTGCAGTTCAATAACCAACTGCATTCCCTATGTCCTATTGATGTATCTCTAAATTATGTATAAAGTATCCATTTTAGAACTAAAGTTAATATGTCAGATTTGGGCAGGATTTATGGACAAAGTTCATCCTAACTGGCTTACGGATACATCAATAATCATTGTATGTAAAGCCACGATAAATATAATATATTCCAAGTGCAGTGGTAAATTCTCATGTCATATTTCCATCCTCTGGTTTTAACCAGGATCAATAAAGCACTGCCTTCATTGGATTGATTTGTTTCATAGGCATTCAGAAATGACAAACAGTCACTCTGACCATTACCTGGCTAAACTTTGGCATGCTCCCTACGCCTAGTCCATCATTGGAGTCAGGACGTTTTCTGCATAGCCATCAAGACCGTTTCAAGGTCTTTGGCATTGCCAGTGTTTCTGGGGGGTTTCAGTGATTGAAAACCACCTTCGCTGTGTTCCCGGTGCTCGTGGAGGGCCACCTTGAACCCTGTGTGCTGCTGCATGATGGGATTGACTGCTAATGAGGCGATACCGCCATGATTTTATACACAGATTGCACTTGGGGGCCAGTCAAAGTTCACTCAAAATAGCATTATTTTTTAAAAACAGACTCCAGTCAGAATTGGACTTCCCCCAATCGAGAAATTACTTCTCTGACAGACATTCACGCTTGGCTGAGCCACGCCAGGGCCAGGAGGTTAAAGCCCAACGTGCCTGTTGGCAGCCGAGGCTAGTCTCTCCATTAGCCTCTAATAGCGTCGTTCACTCCTTGGGTTAATCACAGTGAATGGCAAAGGCTGGGCTTCTATTACATCACAAGGGTCTTCTCTGGTGTGAGGCTCGCTCTGTGAATTACAATTACCACGCTCAAGTAATATTAGGCCTACCAGAGGGGTTTATTGACTTGGGCCATGCCGAGTTATGAATTGCGAGATTGAAAGTACATTATCTATCGGCTACCCAAGGAGATCCTCTTGGTTTAAAAAGTGTATCTGATCTTACTCCTCAGCCTCCAATTTCCAGAAGCAGCAACACGTGTTTAATCTTCTCTACAAGATGTGGAACTAGAGCAATGTTTGTAGCCCTGTGAAGGAGCAAACTGAACCAAACAATCAAACATTACTTTGAATTTCGAGTCAAATAAAAAGCTATAATGGTCTCTAAGTCAAAAGGTTTAACAGACACGGAAAAGCTTGGGGTACTCTTTCATTTTCAAGTCGTCTAGTGAGAAGCCTTAAAGGGAAAAGACACTTAAACTGTAAATTTTTTTGGGGATACAGTCCCAAAATGTTTTGCATGTCAGCAGTCAAGTTTTCAAGATATTAGACATACAAGAAGCAAAAGGGTCAGAGTTCACATCGTCATGGTGTGAAACTACTAATTGCCAATAGTTATAGCAAACTCATTGCATGTCACTTAATTCAAAGTGTTTATGCTCAGTCATACTACAATAAAACGAATTGGAAAGCAACACAGGGAGAAAGAAAGGGCGAGAGACTGGGAGAAATGGAAACTGACCGTAGGCCGAGTCTGCCGCGGAGTTCTGGTTTCGTGTGGTCGCCAGCACATCTGCTGATGGGAGCAAAACAAAGCATTAATATGGAGAGAGAAAAGACGGAGTGAATTACATACCGCTCCACAAAGACATAAGAAAATAAATGGGGTTTTCCCGGCGGCGTGACGTGAAATACAAGTAGTAGGTTCCAAATTGTGACCCAGTTGTAGATTCAAGTGTCATAAAATCATTTTTAGATGTGCCATTTTCTCCCCTACCGTACTTTTCTCTTCATATTCTTGTACTTTTAGTCTGCCTTGTATAAACATGCAGTGTAGCATGTAAATGTGTCTGCAGTATGTAGCCTTGTTGATAGAACTTCCGTGTGTATCTAAGAACATACTTTTAAAAAATATATATTTGTAGGTATTTTCTTAACTGCATTGTTGGTTAAGGGCTTGTAAGTAAGCATTTCACTGTAAGGTCTACAACCTATTGAATTCGGGGCATGTGACAAATACAATTTGATTTGATACTGTACCACTTCAATGTTAGCTGCCAGATTGACAGGTAGCAAATTAAATTGCCACATCATCAATTAAATCCATAACAAAAGAGGAGGAGGTATTTGATATAACACCATGGAAGCCTGTGAAACCCATTCTTCCATGAAGGAATAGACCCTCTTCTTACAGGGCTAATGTTTAGGTGAGTGGTCTGTTGCCATGGGGACGTTGATGATAGCTCACCGTGGCAGTTTTCAGGGTACAGTGAGTGGTCTCCCTCGATGTCCTGGTCAAAGCCAGCCCTGGGGAGAGAGAGAGAGAGAGAGTAAAAATGGAGGCTCATCACCTGTTTTCCTGTTTGCTGCCACCTATCCAACTGTAATTGGGACCCGTGTCATTCACTCCAGGCTGGAAGCCCATTTAGCGCCATCCTGACACAGAGAACTTGCCCGACCTGCCAGTCGTGGAGGAGAGAAGAATTTCTGTAGCCCGTACACTGTGTCAGAGATACATCCTGCATATGCCTATGACTTCACCATCCACAGACAAGGTGGGTGAATCAGGAGAATGGCACAAACGGAGAGAACATCCATTTTTGCTGTCCAATTAGAAGCCAGCGCCACGACTGATAAAGGTCAGATGACAATAACTCTTCCTATCAGGTGACAGGGGGAGCAGATGTCGCCGGGCCTAATTTGGCAAGGACAGCCTGCATCAGTCAGGAGAAAAAAGGCAGCTATGACTAAAGCCAAGGTCATAATCCAGACCCTATTCAAACAAAATATGTAGCCAGACAGTGTCTTGCCTGTGCATATTCCAGCACACTTTTGAGGGATGTGAAACACACGAGTGCGGGTTTGAACTATTAAGCGCTGTATTTGGGGCCACACTCCCATCCTGCCCACGGAGTGTTCATTCTCATTAGGATTTTTCAATCAGTGCATGCCGCTTGCACTGATAGCCATCGATAGATTTAGCGTGCTTGTGAATGAGAGAAAAAGGTCCACACACAACCAGATACATTTAGAGTGGCTGGAAGCTAATGGAATGTGCGGTTTGAAGGCAGCACACAAGTGTCCATTATGGGAAGGGGAATGAATAGGATTAGGTTGGATCCTACTTCTGACACCAACGGGCACACATTCTCATTCACCCTCCAGCCCTTTCCATCTCGGAGCTGCGGAGTCCTTCCTTTGTGTTCATTTGTTTGTTTTTGCTTTTCCCCCCTCCTCTCTCGCTCTCGTTCACTCGCTCTCTATGTATCCATTCTCAAAGAAAGTGTGGGATGCGTGAGCGAGAGAGCGCTATTCATTTCCCTCGCTGACACTTTAAAGCTCTATTTACTTGTAATGAAGGAGGGCAAAGGACTAGGAGACATACATATGAATAGATGCAAATTCTCAGAAAAAAAGACTGACAACGCATACATGCAAACAACGACCTACCAGAGATGCATACAGACACAGTGATATAAGTAGATATTTACAGTGGTGTAAAGTACTTAAGTAAAAATACTTTCAAGTATGACTTAAGTCGTTTTTTTGGTATCTGTACTTGATCATTTAAATTTTTTTACTTTTACTTCACTACATTCCTAAAGAAAATAATGTACTTTTTACTCCGTACATTTTCCCTGACACCCAAAAGTACTCGCTAAATTTTGAATGCTTAGCAGGACAGGAAAATGGTCCAATTCATGCACTCATCAAGAGAACATCCCTGGTCATCCATACTTTGATCAATTACATTTATTTTTGATACTTAAGTACATTTAAAACCAAATACTTTTACTCAAGTACTGTTTTACTGGTTGACTTTCACTTTTATTCAAGTTATTTTCTATCAACGCATATCTTTACTTTTACTCAAGTATGACAATTGGGTACTTTTTCCACCACTGGATATTTATACAAATGTTTGCCAATAAAACATAAAACCGTCACAGGTAGGGACACCCACTCACAACCAAATACAGAGGATTCCGTTTTGGAGTTGGCCTAAATAGAAGTTTAAGTTTAGGAGAACAAGCAACATATTTTAAACCGTGGCGGGACAGGCTGCAGAGTTCCTTCAGGACCGACTTTCGCTCCATTTAGTTTTTTCCCGGGTTGCCTCACTTGGGAGCTCTTTGGAGCGTTTTGCAAATACGGCCTGGTCTGCCAAAGCAGCTGTCACATTCACCTCTGGATCAACCCAATTAGTCTCCAGGGAAACCACTGACTCGCTGCCACGACAACAAGGCCCATCTGCTGCTCATCTTAGGGAAGTTGCGGAACCCCAGTGTCCTGGATGAGGTGTTTCCAGAACCCTGAAAACTTTCCTCGTCCCACTGAACTCCAACTCTCTATCCAAAATTGTGATCGATACTTTTGAGTGGAACTTCATGGAACTTGCAATAGTCTCAAGTTTGATGAAACCTCATCTTAAACCGCCAATTCCTGTGCTTCTGGAATGAGGAATGTCACGAAACGTTTTCCCACAAATCCCAATATTAGATTACAGTGTGTGGTATTTAATTCATGTTGGTGCACTACGACATTTAAGAAAGCTAAATTACCTTTTTTCAGCATCTAAAAGATTCAATCTAGGCTTTTACTGCGGACACAACATGACAAAATGCGCTAAACCGCCAACCCTGGAAGTGCCATGTCGAAACTCAATTCTTCAGCAGTCAAACCAGGCAGACTGCTTTCCGCTCTTCTACTCGGTCCCACACATCTAAAATCTGCACTTTTTACTGACCAAGTAACAAACAAACAAAAATGAAAAATCTACACTGGGATATTTAAGGGGATCGTCTCATATCAGCGAAACAAAGTGTTGGCAATTTGTTTGATTAGTTGAAATCGGGTGCGATGGCACTAGGTCAGGACAGAAACCAGGATCACTGCTAGGGAATGGGTGGGGTTGTGGAACAAGGTTAACTGGTGGCATGGCCAAGTGAATCACCATAATTGCCCTTTTACACAGCAGCTTTTTCGATAGCACTGGAGAGCAACGATTATGAGTCACAGTGTCAAATGACCCCTCTTCGGTTCATGAGAACTGATCGATGGCAACCCATCAGTTGTTCAGTCATTTCTTATGTTCCAGATAATTAGAGAGACTATTTTAATTTTCAGGAGGTCCAGGGTGAAAACATGTTTTATTCCTGACGATTGCAGTATCTGTCAGCTCATAAATAAATCAATGAACTCAAGCCATTGTGGCTCAAGCGGTTGAGCATTCCTTTCACTTAAAGTGCATTGCACAAGTGGAAACTGGCCCAAGGCCAGCAGATATAATGAAACAAATGAATGCATATTAGCATACGGTGCATCAGTGTATAACTTGCTGGTATAAAGAAACTGACTAGCGCAAGAAAATGCATCTTTGAAGAGCGGCCCTTATCTGCAGTACAATGATGTCACTCACTCAATACATTCTTCTTTAATATGACTTCCACAGGGTTTGAGATTTATTTCCCTCATATCTTCTACTCTCTAATCTCCTCTCCTTTTATGGGGCCCAATACCGATGATAGATATACGATCACACTCTCAAACCTTTATTACCTTTCATATTGACGGCTTTCAGCCCGACAGGAAGGAAAGTGACACTTACTTGAACCCTGGCGCCATGTTGGCACAGCTCCCAGTCCGGAGCCAGATGCAGTATGGGTCGCGGGACGACAGACAACTCCTAGAAAAATGACGAGGCAAGAGGCGGTTAAAATCCCTGTATCGCTCCTTGGCGTGCAGGCGATGGGCGCCCGACTGTGTCTACTTTGACACAGTGACACGCCACACACACACACTTGAGCCAAGGATACTGCTGCGGTCTAGTGGAGCGTATTCTGTTGGGGCTATTCCCCAGCTGGTGCTCTGCAGAGCGAGACTGGCTGGCCTGCGTGTGAACTCGGGAGAGGTGATTGTGTCTGACAGTGTCAGTGTGTGTTTTAGCTCTTTCTCCAAGATGACAAGTCTGCCCGTGACAGACCTTAGAGGACAGGTGTGTGCATCGGTTTCTAAATATTTGTGTGTGCCGTGTCATTACGGGCCGCCTGGAGGGGTGAAGCCAGTCATCTTAGTGACAGGTGTCCTCAGTCTCTCTCCCCCAGCCGTGGTGACACACTGACAGCCAGGGCCACGGGGACTGAGGGGGAGCTCTCAGGGAGGAAGAAGGGAGAGGGGAGGGTCTGTCATTCACTTGCCTATGGGAGGAGGAGAGAGGGTTGTCTTCTTTGGGTCTCTCACTTGTCACTCAGTTCTCTGTTTCCATGAACCTCTGCCTCCCTCCCATCCCGCCAGTAGGAGATGATGCACACGGCATCATTGTGGGCTGACCTACTGTGTTTGTGTGCATGCACGTGCAAGTGTGTGTGTGTGTGTGTGTGTGTGTGTGTGTGTGTGTGTGTGCATGCACGTGCAAGTGTGTGTGTGTGTGTGTGTGTGTGTGTGTGTGTGTGTGTGTGTGTGTGTGACAGACTACAAAGGAGGAAATTCGTTTTTTTGTTGGGTGTTTAAATGTTGAATTATTCCAATGGGAGGATCAGTCAACTATACTGATATTCTTAATGTGGTATTCTGTGCTAATGATATCGCAAACATTTCCCCCAACATTTACAGGCTGTTCAAATATTGATTATATGGGCAATTAAGCCACCCTTTTCAATGTTTTGGTTGTTTGCCAAAATATGCTCTCTGTGCCAAACACATTTGGAGAATTTGGTCATTTCCTCATGCCTTCCCTGTACTCTTCGTGCGCCATTAATTGGCAAAATGACTAGAACAAATATAAATATTTGTTTATACTGAAATCACTTGACCACAAATTGACATCTAATGAGCTTGGTATCCAGAGACTAAGTATTTGTTATAACACAGAGCAAACCATTTTGAGCAGTGTAAAAGCGGTACTAAATCCTAACAATACTGCATATCCTCCCCTTTGCACTCTTGCACAATCATCTCTGCCTTGTTGTAACTCACTTTTTGCAGGCGCCGTGCTCGGTGCAGCGGCTGAGTGGTACTCTGATGACACAGCTGGTGAAGGCCACGAACAAGGCATGATGCTCCTTATCCAGCTCCATTCCCAGAATCCTCCTGTCCTCCTGCCCCTGAACGTTGCACCTGTGGCAAAATATGGTCACGTGACACGTGAGAACCCTTACAGCACAGCCATACTAATGGATTAGAGTTAGAACCACAGACACGTGAAACACAGTACTATTCATTAGTCACAGGTCGCCTTTAGCCTCCGGGGTTCCCATTTCTATCTCTGTAATAAATGTTCATTTAGTAAGTTTATATACCATTTGAACACCTAATATAGTGTGGAAAATGCAATTACTCTGCCTGTGAACTACCTTAGTTAATATTTTGATCATTTGGTAGGGGTAATACCATAATAATGTAGGTTACAAGCTTCAAATGAATACTCCGCTCAAAAACAATTTTTGGTATTTGTTTCATTAGTCCACTGTTAGTATAGTCCCCAAAATTTTTGCATGTCAGAAATCAAGTTTTCAAGAAATAGGACTTTCACCGTTTTGCATCCTATTATGCTTTTTGCGTCATTATGATGCCGTGGTCAGTATTTATACCGTATTCCTTTAAATCAGGTATAGACTAATTCATTTGGAGACGTTCCCGGTTGAAATTAGACACTGGTGCTTATATAACAGTCAGGTTTTCATTCCATTACCGAGTTTTGCATTTACTAAACCCGTTATAGACTGACTTATAGAGGTTCTGTACTGACTTAGAGGGGTTATAGACATCAATGTCCTCCAAGAGTTGGGAGCCAAAGGAGGCGTTAGGATGAGTGCTGGACAACACCTTCAGGACCCTGCCATCCTCAGAGCCCAGAAAGACTACTGTGCGGTCCTTAGACGGCCCGGCAGAGGTGTCCACCGCAATCTGAGTCAGCTTGTACCTGGAGAAGGGAAAAACACAGTTAGCGCTGATTGTACGGCCGGCAACGGTAACTAGTCAGCCATAATGTGTCAGTCATTCAGAACAAGTGCACCGCCATGACTGGCATGGAGATACGAATCAACATAGGGTTATAAATTATTTTGAATTTTTATTTATTTAACTTGGCAAGTCAGTTAAGAACAAATTCTTATGTACAATGTCGGCCTACCCGGGCCAAAACCAGCCAGTGCTGGGCCAATTGTGCGCCGCTCTATGGGACTCCCAATCACGGCCGGTTGTGATAGAGGCTGGATTCGACCCAGGGCGTCTGTAGTGACGCCTCCAGCACTGAGATGCTGGGCCACTCGGGAGACTTTCAGTTGGATATGGTTTTTCAACCCTTTGTGCTATCCTGATTTTAACCCACGTGATTCTGTCATTTTCTGTGCACCAAAAGATGGAGTGGAGAGCACACTCAAATGGGGTAGACAGAAGTGCTAGACTGCAGCTGCGTTGAAATTTCACTTCTGCTTTAGGCTACTTTCTGGGTGAAATTTGGCACTTTCCCGAATGGTTACTGTTGGTTGCCTAGCAGGATAACAGCTGTCAAGGAAGGTTTTGTAAATGAACCATGATTGCTTCCAGAATGTGCAGGTTCTTATCTTTGTGTGTTTGCACATCTAACGCCAGTCATCTCAACTGGCTGCTGAAGACTGAAGCATAGCCACTGTATGTCATGTTCAGTTTATTAACATCAACTATGCTATAAAATATGTTATTTCCTCGGGTTCGTGAACGCAACACACTCGATGAGAATATCTTATGATTTAAACCCCATTTTATCTCCCAATATTTCCATGACTTCACTAGGACTTCGGGACATTTCACCAGGATGTTTCGTCTCTAGATTTGGGAGCAGTGTGAGATAACACGTTCCCCATGCACCCCTGACTTTTGTTGTCATTTACCAGAGTATCACATCAGCTTCCTGCAGTGAGAAGCAGCAGGCGGGTCACCCAGGGGGTACGGCAGGCAGACTCAAACAGTCACCTCTGCACCGCCAGTAAATGTCAAACTTTGTGGATGAAGCCACAGTCTCCGGTCAAATACACTAGCAGTAGCTAGGCTGAGGCAATTTCAGGGTTTTTGTTCCTGAGCGAGAACTTCAGTTATCTGGCTTGAGTAAAGTGTCATTCATTGACTAATTTGATTTATGTTTGCACTGAAATACTGATATATGTTAAATTTGATCAAATGTTATATTACATTGCATTATTGTATATTTGTCTATGTTTCCATTTGTCCACACAAAGAGAAGTGGTTATATTGTTTGGTACTGCCCTACTGTACCTGCTGGTGGTGCGGGTGAAGCAGGGCCGGTCGTTGACGGAGGGCACCGCCTCGTCCATCAGCGGGTAAGACTTGATGAAGGTCAGCGTGTCGTCGGGGAAGTTGATGGATGACTTGTAGGCCGAGGCCGGGCCATCACCGGCACAGGAACCGGGCCTAAAGCAGAGAATAGAGAAATTACACAGTTGTGTACTGTGCTAGCTGGTCCCAGATATGTTGGTGCTGTATAGCCAACTCATAGGTTTGTTGTCATGCCTGGTCATATGTATTCTAGTGCCCCTTCAGGACAGTCTCATACCTGGGCTTAGGCACCTGTTCCTCCGGTACCGGGGTCCAGGCTGAGTCACTGGTCTTCTGCTCCTTAAACTTCCCATTGAAGGCCTTCTCTATGTCGTCCATGTAGAAGGCACACACTGCTGAGCCAGGGATACTGACGAGGGAGACAGACGCAAAGAGCGTGTTCAAAAAAATAAATAAAAAGAGCCTCGCGGGATTGAGCTGTCGAAAAGGTTTGTTGAAACATGGTTGGCTGGTCAAACAAGGTGAAAAAAAGCGACATGATTTGTATCTGGTGAGTACAGCTCTGTGTATAATTAAAAATCAATATCAAGACGTTTCTGTGGTAAAACTAAAATGGTCCTGGGCTGCGAGGAAGGAGGTCCAGTGTGAGTGAATATCACGCTGTTTTTCCAGTTTTAGTGGTGTTGCATATTCTTGCAGTGGAATAGCCATTTCAGATAGAAGATGTGGTATATTCTCTAAAATATACTGTATAAGGCAATGTTTATATGACCACCTTTCGAACAGCCCCTCATTTACTACTTTCTTGCATGTATCTCTCTTTTATACATAGTGGGTAACTGGCAAATTGTGAAGGGTGGGGGGTGTAGTTAAACCATGGGGGTAGGGCTGGGCTATACATTCAATTCCAAATGCCTGTATCGCAAGAATCTAGGTTCTTGTTTTTATGAGCATTCGGTCTTTGGTCTCGCTCCTTCTGTGCTGTGTGCACTGTGCACCATCCCACTCGCACAGACACCAAGCCCCTGCCACTTCCAGTACAACAAAAGACAGAGTATCTTCTTCCTCTCTGACAGCACGCAGTTTAAACTCGCTATTTACATTTGAGGTTTGGTCCAACAGAATCGGTCATATGGACACCAAAACTATTAGACATGATTTTACTGTAATAGACGAGAAGTGAACCTTGATTTTTAAAGATTTTTTTCTCCCCAATTTCGGGATTTCCAACTCCCTTCCAATCTCCCCAACGGGCTCGGGAGAGACAAAGTTCAAGTCACGCGTCCTCCCGAAACATGACTCGCCAAGCCACGCTGCTTCTTAATGGCTGGAAGACAGCCGCACCAATGTGTCGGAGGAAACACTGTTCAACTGATCGACTGAAGTCAGCTTGCAGGCACGATGAGCCAAGGAAAGCGCCCCTGCCAAACCCTTGCTGGGCCAAAGGTGCGCCACCATACGGGACTCCCGGTCACGGCCTGCTGTGACACAGCCTGGGATCGAACCCCAGGCTTGTAGTGACGCCTCAACACTGTGATGCAGTGCCTTAGGCCGCTGCGCCACTCTGGGAGAACTGAACCTTTTTAGCTCTCAGCTCCCAACATGTGAAACAGAGTAGACCCTACGAAAACGAGAGTATCAATGAACATGATTGTGGAAAACGTATTGTGGAAAACGGAAAACGTTTGTTGTGCGCGACATAGCAGCATTTAAGCCACATACTGTTATGTGCTAGCTTTCTAGCCTGTGTTTTTTCAAACGTGCAATTTACAAATGTGCAATGAGCATAAAGAGACACGTTTATATAAGGAATTGGAAACTCGTTCTCCTTCTGTGAAATAAGCCTCTTCTTATCCAGGTAGGCAACTTGATTTCAAATCTTAAAGTGAACAGGCTACGTCATTCAAACAGCTGGACAGGAGGGTGCGTTCATAACAGTTCAATTGTTCTACCTTGTTAGCAAGCAAATATATCCAGGGTGGCTAGACTTGAAATATAAAGATTAGCTGGCTACTCGCTAGCATGTGGGCTTGTGCTTGAGAGATTGTTTATGAGACCTGTGTTCATTTTCTATAATGCCTGCTACAAGAAGTCACTATGAGTGGACGTGCATATTTCTGGTAAAATTTGTAACAAAAAAAAGGTATTTTCTAGGACTAATTGAAAGCCAGATGAGTGATTATTGCAAAGAAAAGCAGGTTAAACTATTTTGAGAAAATAATTAAATTGTTAATGGGTCTCATGCCTGTGGAAGGATTTGATTTAGCTTAGGTTTACTTTCTTAAACCCTGAATTCATTAGATTATTACTGACTGTTTGAAGTGCTGTTTATTGACCTTTAAATTGTGCAGCAAAGCCTATTTAGAGAAAACATTTTGTATATTGTGAATCGCCGTTAAGTTTGAAAAAAAGATGGACAATTACTTTTAGGCCATTTCGCCCAGCCGCTGTTTTTGCATTTCAAATTAGGGAGGTGTTGAACAATGGAAGCGTTAACGAATTTACCTTTAATAAAGTAGAGAACAAATCACACAGACCCGATACCTGTATTTTGGTTACATTACTTGATCTTTAGGTGGGTTTTAATTGTCCATGTTTTTTTTTTTTACCCCACGACCCCTTTCAGATATACAAAATAGCAGGTAAAAAGGAGAATCCATAGTAAAATAGTAGGAATTCTGTCTGTATGAAAGGGGTAAAGGAAACGTATGGATATTGGCTTTGATGGACTAGTGCCCAGTCATTTAACATTCATTCACCACTACTTTCTTGACCGCTAGGCTAACCTGTTAGCTTGCGTAGTGAACACTCCCACCACTGCGGGGCGCTGGTTGATCTGCAGCACGTTGGTGAGTGACTGCAGCACGTCGAAGTAGAAGAAGGAGTCGCCGGGCACCGAGCAGTTGAGCCGCGCCTTCAGGAAGGAGGTCCAGTAGCGCTCCAGCACCCGAGGAGAGCCGCCGTTGTCGTTCTTACACACCCGCGCCACACGAGAGAACACCACCTTGGAGCCAAACCAGAAAATAATTAAATATCACAGAATAGTGCTTTACTATCCTTGGCGCTCTTCTCCTGACCCCCTGAGACATGGGACTTGAGAGGCTTGAAGCAGCCACAGTTCTAGCTGTCTGGGGTTAACAAGTGCCTTGCTGAGGGGCACACCGGTAGTAGCGGGTACTTGAGATTCTGTCACCAGCCGTTACCATTTCATTTTCAACCTGCCCTCACCTGGGATTTCAACCAGCAACCCGCTGGTTACACCAGACTAACTCCCACAAATGGATGTTATATTTCCCATTCATGATAGCTCAGTGGATCCGGTCCAGAAGGCTACAGACCTGTCATTATAGTTAATCTCCTATGTCTGACCATAATGGTGCCTTTATTTTTTCACAATGAATCGATCACCCATCTCAACTAGTCTTGATACATCTGATAAGGGAACATAGTACATCCAGTCTCACATCTTGCTCTAATGGACAGAGCTGAACACAGTCCATACAGTACAGTCGTGGCCAAAAGTTTTGAGAATGACACAAATATACATTTTCAAAGTCTGCTGCGTCAGTGTCTTTAGATATTTTTGTCAGATGTTACTATGGAATACTGAAGTATAATTACAAGCATTTCATAAGTGTCAAAGGCTTTTATTGACAATTACATGAAGTTGATGCAAAGAGTCAATATCTGCAGTGTTGACCCTTCTTTTTCAAGAACTCTGCAATCCACCTTGGCATGCTGTCAATTAACTTCTGGGCCACATCCTGACTGATGGAGGCCCATTCTTGCATAATCCATGCTTGGAGTTTGTCAGAATTTGTGGGTTTATGTTTGTCCACCCGCCTCTTAAGGATGGACCACAAGTTCTCAATGGGATTAAGGTCTGGGGAGTTTCCTGGCCATATCAGTCTGTCCCTGATGTTTTTCCTAGAGAGAAGTGGCTCCTTTGCTGCCCTTCTTGACACCAGGCCATCCTCCAAAAGTCTTCGCCTCACTGTGTGTGCAGATGCACTCACACCTGCCTGCTGCCATTCCTGAGCAAGCTCTGTACTGGTGGTGTCCCGATCCCGCAGCTGAATCAACTTTAGGAGATGGTCCTGGTGCTTGATGGACTTTCTTGGGCGCCCTGAAGCCTTTTTCACAACAATTGAACCGCTCTCCTTGAAGTTCTTGATGATCCGATAAATGGTTGATTTAGATGCAATCTTACTGCCAGCAATATCCTTGCCTGTGAAGCCCTTTTTGTGCAAAGCAATGATGACGGCACGTGTTTCCTTGCGGTAACCATGGCTGACAGAGGAAGAACAATGACTCCAAGCACCACCCTCCTTTTGAAGCTTCCAGTCTGTTATTCGAACTCAATCAGCACGACAGAGTGATCTCCAGCCTTGTCGTCGTCAACACTCACACCTGTGTTAACGAGAGAATCACTGACATGATGTCAGCTGGTCCTTGTGTGGCAGGGCTGAAATGCAGTGGAAATGTTTTTGGGGGGGATTCAGTTCATTTGCATGGCAAAGAGGGACTTTGCAATTAATTGCAATTCATCTGATCCCTCTTCATAGCATTCTGGAGTATATGCAAATTGCCATCATACAAACTGAGGCAGCAGGCTTTGTGAAAATTTATATTTGTGTCATTCTCAGAACTTTTGGCCACGACTGCACATACATTTGTGGTTCTATCGCTGCCACCCTTTTACCTTGCCCAGGGTGGTGTACTCCACTGCAATCTCACTGAGGAAGAAGTAGACATAATTCCCATACTCGATCGCATGGTGGAAATGGGGCTCTGGGGAGGCAAGCAGACACAACAAGAGGGGAGAAGTGAGAGGTGAGATTGAATGAAAGTCATTATGGGGAGTCATCATTTTCTGGGGAGTATCTGTATCTGCCGGAGATGGAGTCCTTGCTGTTCAGGCATTTGCGCCAACCCTGTACTAACACCAGATCCAACTAATTACATACCCAGCCATCACCTTCGTCTTGAGATGGCATTGAGTGTTTCTTAAGACATCTCTCGAGACATGTTATGGGTGTCAAGACATGTCTCAAGACACTAATGTAAAAGATTTAGTCTTTATATAGTCTTCATTTTGGAATGTTTAACATTTCAAATTCATGGAACATTCTACTGACAGTTGATATAAGACTCAAATGGTAGTCTGTCAAATCTGGAAGATTTTTTTTCAACTTGAGGAAAGCAAGCAAAGCATTTTAATATGTAATGTACGTTAGCCAAAATAATATTTAGTCAATATGAAGAAATATGTTAGACATCTTGTTTTGGCACAACCAAATGTGACATTGTGCAGACTTTGGTTAGCGAGCTAACAACTGTCATTAGCTAGCAAGTATAGTTAAATCTCTAAATGCATGTCTCTTTTTTTTCAGTTGTCCAATGGAGTCCATGGGGGAGCACAAAGAGGGAACGGGATCATGTCAAAGGTCTCAACCTTGATGATCGTTCAGCCATCACCACCGATCACCTTAAGATGTCTCAAGACAAAGTTGACCTACTCTCGTTAACCGGGCGACTAATTCTGGTCTTTCCTGTGCAGTTTTATTAAACAGAGAATACATCTAAATGTTACATTAGATAACATCTCCCAAATAAATGGATAAATGGCTGGTGCATTTATTGATGTTTCTTGTTTTATTGATCAGCCCTGCCAACCTCACGTGCTGCAGAGTAGACTGGACTTATAGTGACCTTCATGCATGGTTAGGCTGACGAGGTACGTTATGACGGATGCTTGCATCTGCTTTCTTGTTTTCACATGTGCTTTGGTAGTCATTGTGTAATGGACACGGCCCATGTCTCTTTTGTCAGGATACGAGGATGGAAGACATGTCAGGCACCCAACTAAATGAAGGTAAGCGGTCACCCAGCAAATACAAGTGAGAACACCGCATTGCAACAAAAAAAAGGACCAGGACACATGCAACGGTTACTTCTTCCCATGAGAACAGGAGTGCTTAACTGATTCATTCTATTTTCAGACTGGACATAGACAAAAGCTGGCGTCCTATCTGGTGTCAAACGGTAAGACCTCGTGGACGATGGGGCTTTTACGCTTCAGGTGAGCTGTTCATAAATAAGGTACAAGAAAATAGCGGGGTACCTAAATGATACCTAATTACATTTGATTTTCTTACAGATTAAGGAAGAGCATCTCTGAGATCCCCAAACAAGAGAAGACTATCTCTGGCTGTAAAGGCTTGAAGACAGGCGCTGTTTGGAGCTCTATACCACCTTCAGCTACAGTTATTTTGTTGCTTCTGAAATTGTTATTTTTGGTCAATAAATCTTGATTACTTTGATTTGGTGTCCATCACAATTGGGGCTATGGATGTGCACGAAAGTCGTAGAGTGAGTGATTAGTATTTATAATGCATTTTTTTAAATGAAAACAACAAATTATAAAAATGTCTTGGTATTTCCAATACGTGTTTATAGAGACGTGTCGTCATTTGCTAAGACAGGTCTCATGGCTGGGTATGTAAGGACTTGATGATGCAGTGCTGAGTTAAAATGGGTGTTCTGGTACTGGGCTGAAAAATCGACACACCCCCAACCAGGACACTGACAGACACGACATTCACGTGACCGACCTCGGAGCCACTTGGAGTCGTACTTGACGGTCCGCAGGACGGGGCTGTCATCGCCAAGACTACGGTAGATGACAGCGTCGCTGGCCAGGAAGTCGGTCATGGTGGCAGAGTAGAAATCACCACCTAGAAAATAAAGTGAGTATAGTAAATATAGCAATTAATAAGTAAGATAGTATAAAAAAAAAGCAAGTCATAGTAAGACAATACAATTCAAATGGTTAAGCTTTATATAAAAGACAAGTCCATGTCATATCTATTTACCAATTCATATATGAAACACTTACATTTATGCTATAAGAATGCTCAGATTTTTTATGACTAATCGATTTAGCCATAAAACTAGGCTTCCGTCTTGACCTACCTAAAAGGCCTAACACTTAGGCTTTGGACAAAATTGTATTGCTAATGGACTATGGGCAAAACATTGACATTTCAAACTCTAAATGTATAAATTCAGCCACTCACCAGCAAAGAGGCCAAGGTTGGATTGGCCCGACTCGAAGGGACAGCGCGCCTGACCCAACACCTCTTCGCCAACCTGCTCCAGGGTGGTCATCTGTGTGAGCGAGAGGAAACTTAGTTCTCTGTCGCCATTATGGCCTAGGGCCTGGACTGAAACTAGCACTACACAAACCCCTTAACCCCAATACCTCCTTTGCAACATTAGTGGAATTGCTAGCACGGCTGTGGTTGCTCAGCCCCTTGCTAGCACGGCTGTGGTTGCTCAGCCCCTTGCTAGCACGGCTGTGGTTGCTCAGCCCCTTGCTAGCACGGCTGTGGTTGCTCAGCCCCTTGCTAGCACGGCTGTGGTTGCTCAGCCCCTTGCTGGCACGGCTGTGGTTGCTCAGCCCCTTGCTGGCACGGCTGTGGTTGCTCAGCCCCTTGCTGGCACGGCTGTGGTTGCTCAGCCCCTTGCTGGCACGGCTGTGGTTGCTCAGCCCCTTGCTGGCACGGCTGTGGTTGCTCAGCCCCTTGCTGGCACGGCTGTGGTTGCTCAGCCCCTTGCTGGCACGGCTGTGGTTGCTCAACCCCTTGCTGGCACGGCTGTGGTTGCTCAGCCCCTTGCTGGCACGGCTGTGGTTGCTCAGCCCCTTGCTAGCACGGCTGTGGTTGCTCAGCCCCTTACTGGCACTCATAAATGATCTGGCTGCCCCTCCAGTGCCTCTGGGGACAGTCTCCTATTTGTGGCAAAGCAGGAGCAGGAGTGCACACACACACACACACACACACACACACACACACACAGTGCTAGGGAAAACAAAACAACAGCTGTCTGATTGGCTTCACCTCACTGCCTTCAATGAGCTGTAATTACCTCTAGTTTCTAATGCTAAATGACAAGACAAGTCATCTTTCTTGGCTTTTCAACAATCTCACTATGTTATGTATGCCAGTTGTATTTTATGAAAATAAACAGATCAATTCTTACGGCCATATTGTAAAAAGTAGTGAAAAATTAAGCATGGCGCTGACTTTTATTTAAAAAAAGTAATGAGTGATGAAAACTATGTCAGTCTACATTGACATCATTTCGAAGTGCAAACCGACTGCCCAGGTAGCAATTATACCTTGTCAATGCAAGAGGACTGAACACACAAAAGGTTTAGCAAAAAAAAGGGGGTGAACGAAGACTCAAATTGTGGCATTGTGATAATGACTAGCTTCGTTGTCTCTGCATGCCCGCAAATCAGCAATCACAGCCTTCTAATTGGAGTGACATTAACAAACGTCAATCATGGCTCTCCAGAATCTAAAGGTTTGATGAAAGAAAGAAATGAACAGCACACATCCCCACCTAGACTCACACACACAGACACACACACCTTGTAGTTGCGGCAGGTGGGGTTGAAGGCATTGGTGCCGCAAGCAAACAGGGTCTCATCGTTCCGCGGTACCAGCACTTTGACATAGTTGTAGCACTCATCCTGGAAAAGAAAAACACAGGATAGATAGTTAAAATAGCACTCAGGCATTACTAGGTATCACAACAATTCACAAATACAATTATGGAGCCTTGAAACCATCCAATTATGTTATAGGGTGCACTTATGTTGCTAGGGAGAGTTTCTCTCCTGACCTCAAAGTAGACACACAAGGAACATGGTGATCGATACTCACACTGTTTCTACCCCTCACGGTACACTTGGCCACATCCTTGGACCTCCATGTGAGCTTCTGCAATACATGAAAGGGGTGGGGACTAAATATGACACCACACCATGCTCTAGAGAACGCCCCACCACACCCAGAGTTAAATGAAAGAGACCGGACGCAATCACAGAATGTGCTCGTGTGGCCATAGCCTGTCAGACCTTTGGGGTCTGCCCGCCGAGAGCGTCGCTCGACTTCGCCGCCCCATCAACAGCGGTGGATTCTGGGAAGCTGATATGAAAAGGGGCTTCTGGGTATAACTACTGGAGCTCTGCCATATTGGGGTTACGCTCGAGGGTTCTCCACTGTGGTCTTTCATGTCAAACAGAGGGGGAGGTAGCTGGGGGAGCAGCCAAGCTGAGGGCCATTGTTTGCAGGCAAGTCCATTAGTGAGGAAAACTCACTAGGGGCCAGGCTGTGGTACTTCTACAAACAAATATTATTGATGTTGCAAATAAATTATGGGTACTTTGTGTTTAGAAGAGAACAAGCAGATCAAACGTGTGCAGTAATAAACCACATGGCCATGTTATTTCCTCTTTAGTTTTTTACGTTGTATTCCATCTTGCATAGCCATGTGAGGTTTGATTGACTGTTTGATTTACGTAACTTACCAGCTGTGGGACGAAGTCGTCACCAGCTGTGGTCAGGTTTACTGCAAAGACATGGTCCCTGCGGGATAAAGACTAAGATTTAGTGTCAGGGTGTGCTGTTACAGTGTCATAAATATAAGGCCAAACCAAGGGTCGGTTTCCCGGATTCTCCATTGAAAATGCTACAGTGTCCGGGAAACAGACCCGGGACTGGTTAGTCTGGTTGTGATGTTTAATTGGTTGGGATTGTTAACATGTGGACCAGAACGGAGGCAGTGGATTGGCTGACTGACCTGGCAGCAATGTAGAGTATGTGATTGATCCTCAGCATCCTCTGGAAGTCCAGGCCTAGTCTGGCTGTGTCATTGTCCGACACCAGCCCCTGGAACCCTGGGCATAGGTAGGAGTCTACAAAGAGAGAAAATGATCATATAAAGAATAGCTGAATTATCACATACATAAAGATTTTTCCAATTCATGACCCCAACTGCTATGGTATTTACATCTTTAATAATGTAGTATTTGTTTGATTTTCAGTTGCTAGTGGCTATATGGCGTAGCTAAACTAAACCAGTCACTCTCTGGTCAAACTCTTTCCATTCTAGTCATGTCCTATTCTTTCTGTGGACTGGATCCAGGTTCAGGAGCCCTGCTTGTTTCTAAAGGTCAGACTGGAGGGAAGGTAATGAACAGAAACCTCTGCTAGTCCCCGCTCTCGCCATTTGTGTCCAGTCCTGAGTCTTGTTCATTAAGGCACGAAACATAACATTTTTTGAAAACATGAGCATTTCTTATTGGACAAATCCCTGTTTTTATTGTCCGTTTTCTTCCGTTTGGTGCCTAATGAACACAACCCTGCTGAAGGGTAGATGAAGGTTTGATAGATCCATAGTTTATTTGGCTCGGGATGAGTGAGCCAAGATAAAGTGTCTGCTACTCTAGTTCTGGCGCAAGTCATTTGCATAAATGGCAATTATTAAAGCACATACTGTAGCCGTAAGATTAAACTTCTGTCGAAAGGCTTTGTTTGGACAACACAACAGCAAATATGATGACGAGGCAAAAGTGTTCATTAAATGATAAGACTGTTGGCATTTCGTCGATGGCAAAGACGACGCCAACCCGCAACACGCGGGGTGAAGAGTCGAATAAGCTCTAACACTAAACAAAATGCCCTTGAGAAGTCCACTCTCACTCCCAGTTTGTGTAGATAGGTCTGATGCTGTCATTTACACTGTCCAATATGTCAGGAGATATATCCGTAGTCAAATCGGTTTCAAGGTGCGTTAGGCTACTACATCCGGCAAATAAGAGCTGATCTCGGTCAGAAATGTTCAGCATTTCTCCTCGACTTTGATTTGTGCATACTGGAAGCGCACTAAACTCCCTCTCGTTCTTTTTGCCCTCTCTCTTTCCGCGATTTGAAGCTGTTGACCACGCAAACCAACTCCTTTCTAATGCCACTCTCCCAATGACAGCCCCTCAGCGACACTTTCTCCTTCGCCTCTCTTTATCCAACTTTCTCACACCAATAATGTATAGAACCTGTTTGGCTCATTAACTCTCATGTAAACCACACCTCCTGGAGCCGATAGACCCCACGTATAGTTAAGAGAACTGTGGGAAAACTGTGCCCAACACCCACTCAAAATCCAATGATGGCCATTTTGAGTGCACATCTTTGGTTAATCTAATCTTGTGTTTAATTTGGACAAGACCATCCCTCCACACTCATCTCTCGTGCCGGACAACTCTACAGCCTGACTTCGGCTCATCAATGTATTAACAAGGTAGCATTAGGGCTCTGAGCCAGCCTTAGGCCACGCAAATAGGGTATCGGTTCCTTGCGTGCTGCTGGTGACAAATATCACAGCAATCTTCCTCCCCTAACTCTGGGTTAGATTTATATGTTACATCATATTAGTGCAATAACCACCAGTCCCGTGCTACTAAATTAATCCCCTTATATCACAGAGGGAAAATATGCAACATGGCACCACTTGCCCTTTTAAATCACTCTAAGCCAATCAGGGAGCTGGTGGGGCTACTCACGCTCCCATCCGACAACGTTGATTGGCTCCAGGTCCTTGGGGAAGGGCGTGGCCATGGCGGACAGTAGACAGGAAGTGAGTGCGAGGGCTGCCAGCAGGAGACGCCTCCTCATCCGTTTTGGAGGGACCATCTTGAATGAGGAGAAGGGGGTTGGGTAGCAGCAAAGACGGCTTCAGCAAGTCATGGTGTGGGGCTCCGATCCGAGGGAGCCCTGTCTGCGGAGGGAAATATGGACGGAGAAGAGAGGAATTAAGTTCAGTCAGACGAAAAGGGGTCATAGAACACACACACACACGTTGTTTGACTATACATGAAAACCTATTTCACAGATCATGCAGCAGAGACGGACATGTCATGCAAAATCTTTAATTGCTCAACTTAGGACCTTTTCTCAATTGGCTAGTGATCTTCGCAAATTAAATCGATTTGATTTAAAGAACATTTATTCAGGAGCCGATGTCTATTAATTGAATGATACAATTTCAGGACAAGAGGCATTTTCTGCTTGTATTATCTAAAAAAAAAAGCTAGTTATGATTCATCATAGCCTGATGGCATCTAATGGCAACACAAATCTGCGAGCATAACAAAATGTATTCTTCATTACAATATTTGAAAGAAATGCACAACAATAAATTTAAAAAAATCACACAGGACAATTGTTTCACGTGATTGTCTCCATGTTCTGGTCTATCAACACATGACACCAGCAGCAGTCCAGAACTCTTAAAACAAAACGTGAAACACTAATAATCACAAATACATTTTTTTTTCTGTCTCCAAGGTCAGACTGACACCAGACAGTTTTGGTCAGAAATATTAATGACCGACTTCAGGCTGTCTGCTTTCGTCAAAACGATATCAATGAGGAACGAACGGTCCGAGCTGGAACCCAGATGGTCTGAACGGCTGCCAACTTCAACATCTGCCTCTTAGAGTACTAACATACAGCGCTAACACACACAGCCAGAGCGATGACAAGAGGGAGCCGCTGGCGGGAAAAGGTCATTCTGTCTGAGATACAATACAGATCAGTCCAATGGACCATAGAGACGTGTCGATCGACATTTTGAACGAGTCAATTAATATAGTTTCATTGAAGTTGTTTGACTCATTTTATAATGTCCCGTCATTAGCTCACAGGAAACGTTTCACATTGTAAACGGCTGCATCAAGTTGATAAACCAAGTGGATTGCACAGAGCAAGATCTGGATTTACTACAACATCATACATTACTAGGTTAACATTCTAAAATCCTGACCCTCTGGACTCGCTCTGACCCTCTCCACCGACTCGCTAGAGCAGGGTTTCCAACACTCGGTCCTCAGGAACCCAAGGGGGGCATGTTTATTGTTTTTGCCCAAGCACTACACAGCTGATTAAAAAATAATCAAGCCTTGATCATTTGAATCAGCCGTGTAACCAAAACGAGCACCCCCTGGGGTCTTGAGGACCGAGTTTGGGAAACGCTACGTTAGAGACAGGATGTTAGCTTGCCGCGCTAACTAACTGCCCTCCCAAAGTCAACAAACAGGAGCTCCCGCCATCAATATCAATTAGCCTACGCCATCCTAGTTTAGATTCCGTGCAGGTGCTGTGCTTAGCCGCGAGGTCAGCCAGTCATGCGCCCCCCCCCCCCCCTATAAATGATAAGGATTAGCATTAGCGTCTAGTCGTGTTTACGTTGTGGCTCGCGGTAGCCTCTACTCTAAAGGATTACACCCACTCAGACACGCACAACCTACTGCTCCTCTACAGTCAGACTGAAGATACATGAATGAGGGAACCTGTGTTGTCATTCAATCAATGTTTGGAGGAAGTAACATTGGAATTTTTGTGATCATATTACACAAAGAGGGGAAGAGTTCAAAACCTCCCCCACTGACTAGCATAATCAGCAAGACACATGAAAACGGGTAATGTTGTAAATGTACAGTATGGAAGGTTTGTTTCCAGAACAACATAATAGAACAAATGAAACCATGTATATTTTTTTCTGGGAAAAACAAGGTCATATTGTATGACTGTGCGCTAAGGCCCAGCTGCTTTCAGTCCACCTTCATCTTACCTCACTAGTGAGTTGAGGAGCTAAAAGTGAGAACATGCATTCCCATCTTCTCCGATAGAGTGGTTGTTACGGTGCTGCTAAGAGCTCCCAGCTGGGAGACAACGACCCCGGAGACAAAAACTCACTCTAGCTCTTCAACTTGTTCTCTATTGTGGTGGCGCCTGCCTGGGTTGTGGTAGTCACAACCGTGGGGGACATTTCCTGTCAAGAGGCAAAAGATCAAAAGTACTGTATGAAACCGCAACAGGAAGCGACTGAAGCCATCTTGGATTGATTTAAGAGGTTTGCCTCCGTTTGCTATGCTAAGTGTTGTAAATGTATAAAGACCAGTCACCAGACATGTACAAATCCAATCAAATGTTTAGGTTTTGGTCCCATATTCTTAGCACACAATGACTACATCAACCTTGTGACTCTACAGACTCGTTGGATCCATCTGCAGTTTGTTTTGGGTTGTTTTCTCAATAGTAACTGGCATCCTGGAGTCTGGAGTCATAACTGGAGTCTGTAGAATCACAAGCTTGATGTAGAATATGGGATCAAACACTCAACTTTTGATTACTTTAACACACAAAGTCAATTTGTCCAAATATTTATGACAAAAATGGGGACACTAGATACATAAAGTGGTTTCATCCCTAAAACGGTAAAACAGGTATGTATGAAAATACCCTCAAATAAAAGTGACATTCTGCACTGCCGCGAGTGTAAATGTTGGAGTATACAGTCACATGGTTAGCTTCACTGTCTAAATACATGAGGGGAGTGTAACTTGAGGTTCTTCTGTTCAAGCAAGAAGTTAGCTCCCCTAAGTGGAAAGGAGAACAACTGCAGGAATGAACTATTCTAGAAAGATGTTCAGGCTTTAAAAGAAGAGATCTAGCTCTCCCCCTAAAATTCCACCAGAGGCGTGGGTGTCAGTCACCGTACCGTTCAACTTCTCAACCCTCTCTTTGCGGTCACCGGCACACGCCTGAGGTTTTGGAGCGATCGGGGAAAACCTCACTTCAGCTGAGACTGATTACGGTCCATGAAAATCACTCCACACGCGTCCGCCAGTTTCTACACCACAATTACCTAAACACATAATCTCTGTTATGTACTACATAGTTCTAAAACCTCCTCTGCACATTTGGTTTGTGTCAATGTGGATCCTCAGAGTGCCATTTATATCGAGAGACCAGTCCAACTTTTTCCTCACTATTATTTTTTATTTTGGACTGTACTCTGGCTCTGTGAGAAAACTACGGAATTGCAGAATATATAAAGGATCGTTTCCCACAGACTACACCGGTGCCATGGTTGAAAAGGGTTACAATGACCTACGGACAAACAAGAGCGTCTTCAATCTACAGACTACAACACGGGTCGCTGCCCTCATGTTTGTTATTAGATCTAGAGACTTAGAGTTAAGTGAATTGCTTAATTTCCTTACATTTGCGTCCCATGTTACTGCGAAGGCTGGGGGTTACCCCTGGTTTGAAGTCAGGGGCAAATTATAGTAGAGGAAGGCATCATCTTTACAACCCTACACGAAGGATTCACAGCATTTGTGAGTCTGTTAGAGAGCGGAAGAGCATCCGGCAAAAATAAACTTGGTTCGGTACAGGCAGTCTTCCTATTTGACTTGCTTGCCACTGGCGGGTGTGTCATTCCATACTGCATTAGATGACTCCCTGCTAGGACAGCCAACATTCATTTCCCACGTACCTACTTAATCGCTATTCATTCCTCAGCTGCAGTTTTTCTAACGCTACAAACGCTCGAGAACAACCCACGTATCTAAGCTAGCGTAAACACAGCCCCCTCGGGACACGCAATGCTTTCTACACCTAGAGGGTCCACAACGAGTTTCTGTACAACACCAAGACTAACTCTTCACTGCTTGAGTGGACTTGGGAAAAAAAGCATCTTGTAACACAATTTCTGGGAACTCTAGGTTGCAGGAGCAATGGAAGGATAAAGGGGGGCTTTGCCAATATTGGCTTATAGACCTTGCGGAAAAACTACATGCGTAAGGTAAATCTTACAGCCGATTTGTGGTGATCAGGGCTTAAGTATGTAATCTTAACTGGGAGAGGGACAGCTAGAGGGTACCGTAAACGGCATACCTGTCACTGGTTGGAAGGACCATCTTGAGGCTTAAAGTAATCATTGGCTTAATATCATTCCTTTCTGTTCCTTTTTAAACCTCAAATATACGTTTTTTTTTTACATTAAGCTTGACATTAAATTACTTCACCAATCAGTGCGGATAGAGCAGCTATCTATGAAGCGGGCAAGCTACAGCCTAGTTGTTTATATGAGTGATGGACAGACAAGTGTACAGCTCGGGTTGCAACAAAAAAAATGCGGGTGAGGAGAGAGCGAGATAGGGTGGAGGAGGCTTAGCTAGCTAACACGCTTGTGTGTGCAGAGCGGCAACAGAATTAAACAATTTTACCTTTTTGTAGTTAATAAATCCAATGTGAAACGTAATAACTATAGTATCATTAACTAGCATTTAAAAAGTGTATCCATTTATCCATGCAGGTAGCATACACACACTAGCAAAGATTTCCGGCTGGCAGTTAGACACTAACATGTTTCTCGGTGACAGAGGGCCTGGCATAGGCATTTCGTAGATATTTTTTTTGTGGGGCTGTAAAAAAAAAAAATATGCCCAGAAGATAAAGCATGGGAATCGGTTAAAAATGTTTTTTAAATAACGGTTCTGCTCCAGAACAGTATAGACCACTTTTGTTCCTCAAACAATTTAGTCATTTTCCGGTTTTCAGTTCTGTTCCCTCAACTGGTTCCAACCACTGATCAAGAGAAATGTTTTTTTTTCCACAAAGTAATAGTTGGGATGAAGCGGAAATTCAAATCTCAGTGTCATGTGACAAGACAACGTAATCTTCTAATACCTACTGGTGGATTTCCCTTGCCTCTAGTTCCTTGTGGTGGGCAGTCCCTGTCCAAGGAAATCTTTCAACAGCCTAAAGGTTCCGTGAAAAGCTGTGGTCGGCCCCTAATGGTGCTGGTGTCTGCTAACATGGCTGAACTTTACGGAACCCTGGCAGACACCGTGGCTCACAGATGATCAGGGTGTATTGAAGGCAACAAAAAAAAAGTGCCTTGGAATGGCCAGATCAACTGGCAAAGAGCATGATTGAAGGGACAGGAAGGATAGCAATGGCATGACGATGTTAGCAACAAACTCTTACGGAGTATGTGGACTCTGATGATCTACTACCATTTCATCATCAAATAGGAAATGGAGCTTGACACAGAACTAGTGCTGTACTGTCAACTTATATTTCCAGTATTTGCAGAGTCTGAAGAGGAGTTTAAATCTGTTCCCAATGATTTCAAGTAATCTTATCTCGTCCTGTATGTGCGGGCACGTCGAAACATTTCGCTAAATTAGCATAATGCCCCGTGAACGGTTGAGAATATTATCAGTGAAACAATCTGAAGCAAGCACTAACATATCCCACTCAGGGCTGATCAAACACGCACACAGCAAATAAGAGCTGTATGTGTGTGTGGAGCTTGGCAACCATTCAAATACACTTTTACAACTGTACTGGGACCTGTAAACCCCAAGTGCACCAAAAAGCAAGTGTGGCATTGATATATTGACTGAAAGATCCAGGCATATAAAAATCAGGTTGAACATTTCTACACTGCATGGGTCCGTTTTACGATGGGTTGAACGAACCTGAGCCTGAAAATGAAACAAATCAAGTGCACATGCCCTCTGATGTCATCTAAATGCACATCATCAGTTGCGTTACGAGTGGTCATTAAAATAACTGGTGGCATTGCATACGTTTCTGCTTACGAGCACGATGTTTGGGCTCAGAGAAATCAATGTTGTCCGTAGCACACATCAATGGCTGCGTGTTCTATGTAAAACAAAACATATTTTTTCCCCACAGGATTACTGATTAGATGGTACTGGCCATTGCTCGTGTTGAACTTGAGTAACCTTTCTGAATGAAGCTTGATCAGTGGCCGTGTATGAATTGATGGAGTTGGCAGCTGTGTGCGTTACAGCTCAGTATTCAATTGTGTGTGTGTGTGTGTGTGTGTGTCTTGCACTGCTCTTTCCCCGGTCTCTGATGATCCATGGGACACGGCTAGCCCCTTTGCTATGCAAGTCAACTGCCAATCTCTTCCTAGCCACTCGCCACCCACCCGGCAAAATCCAAGTATCGGCTTTGGCGGCAGAAACTAGATCCGTCACGGAACCCTGGCGCGACCTGGGAATATCCCAGTGGTCAGCAGCTTTGGTGGGCTGCGGCTCATTTTGTGCTCATTCCTCCATTTCCTCTCACAGCCCTCAGGGATCATTAGGAGGCCTTTTGAAGATGAGTGCCAGCGTTTTCCTCTGAGCATCACAGCGTCAGCTCTACCACGCACACCAGGCCCAGACAGGATCGTTTTAGGATAATGTGAGGTCTGTGTCTTGTCTTGTGCGCCTGCTTTGTTTTTCTCCCTTGGTCTCCATTTCTTTGTTTTTCTCAACAGGGCTTTGTTTTTATTTTCTCACCAGGTCTATCGGTTTCTCCCATTCTCTCCCTGTCTCACCCTGTTTTTCATAAACACTCAAAGCTCAAACAAACACTGAGTGATTGTAAATGCATATTTTCTCCCCTCTCAGCCATGCTTCTTGGTGTTTCTCACTTAACAACGGAAGGCTTTTGTGCTTGGCAACAGAGGTATTTGCCTGTTCTGTCACAAAGATGATAATAAATAGCCTTGTTTATCAAAAAATTGGAGACAGTACAAAGAAACCAAATCTAGTAAACATGAGATGAAAGAGGGAAGCCCAGAAAATACATTGTTTCAAAAGACATTAACTTTTTTTGCCACACATTAAAATAGAGAAACGGCCTGACCACTGATCTAACAGAATGATGAGAGCAGGGAGGGTATGGAGGAATCAAAGACCAGTCGTTGCTGAGTCTGGAGTTCTGTATTTCCACAAAGAGGCTTTGGAGAATCCTTTCCTCCAGGATAAAGTAGTAAAGCAGAAAGGAGAGGGTTTGGTACAAAGCTGAGCTCAACGCTTCCCGATATCCTCCTGACACAATAGATCGATCACTTTGTACGAGTGATTTTCCATTTTAAACGCAGCCTATGTAAATTCACAGGTTATGAATCAATGGGATCTATCTGCAATTTTTAAGCCCTCCATTTTGAATACAGCGCTAGGCACCGTAAAATGCCACAACCTCGTCTACTCGCTTCCTGACGCTTTACGCCACGGTGAAGTACTTAATCATTGTGCATGCTCTTACATTGTAATGGCACCTTCAGGACATTACAGGGTACCGTCTGGCATGTTATTAACCCAAACGCATGGCAAGTCAAAGGCTGTTTATCACAAATGGTTTCTAGGAGAGAGAAAAAACAGGTCAAAATGCCTGTTCCTCAGCAAGATCATCCCTCTGGCTCAATAGGCCTAAAATGGATTTGGTAGAGATCAGCCTATGGATAACACAAATCTCTGTTCAGTTGTCTTGATATACATCAAAGAAATTCACTGTGTGTGAATGCTTGCTCTTAAGAGTCCTTCACAGAGAGAAGTGTTTCCTTTAAAAAAATATTGAATACATTGATGATTTGGCAATATTTATGCAATGCATGAATTCTCCATATGCACAAAAAGCTTATTTCTCTCAAATGTTGTGCACAAATGTGTTTACATCCCTGTTAGTGAGTATTTCTCCTTTGCCAAGATAATCCATCCACCGGACAGGTGTGGCATATCAATAAGCTGATTAAACAGCAAGATCATTACACAGGTGCACCTTGTGCTGGGGACAATAAAAGGCCCCTAAAATGTGCAGTTTTGTCACACAACACAATACTACGATGTCTCAAGTTGAGGGAGCGTGCAATAAAAATGCTGACTTGCAGAAATGTCTACCAGAGTTGATGCCAGAGAATTGAATGTTAATTTATCTACCATAAGCAGAGAATTTGCCAGTACGTCCAACCCGCCTCACAACCGCAGACCACGTGTAACCACACCAGTCCAGGACCTCCACTTCCAGCTTCTTCACCTGTGGGATCGTCTGAGACCAGCCACCCGGACAGCTGACGAAACTGAGTATTTATATCTGTAATAAAGTAATTTTGCGGGGAAAAACTCCTGATTGCTCCCCAGTGGGTGGGCCTATGCCCTCCCAGGCCCACCCATGACTGCGCCCCTGCCTAGTCATGTGAAATCCATAGATTAGGGTCCATTTCATTTCTTTAAATTGACCGATTTCCTTATATGAACTGTAACTCAGTAAAACCGTTGAAATTGTTGCATTTATATTTTTGCTCAGCATAGAGAGAGTGCCTTGAAACAAGGCACTGGACCGTGAGAGAAAAACTGGGATAAGCTTTCATCATGACAGCTAATCCAGCAGCCATCTTTCATTGCCTGGTGTCATGCTGAAGGACAAACACCAAAAGAGCCTTCTCTCCTAGAAAAGAGACACAGAGGGGAGAATGAGGGAGGGAGGGAGGGAGGGAGGGAGGGAGGGAGAGATGGATGAAATGAGGAAAGAAAGCAGTGCTTTGGAGAGAGACCACAGGAGAAAGAGCGAGAAAGTGTTAATCAACAGTGAGAGTACACTCCCAACCACGTCCACACAGCTGTAGAGAGACGGGGGAGACAAACAGTCCTGTTTGTAGCAGGCGGCTAGCAGGCGTGGTGCTAAGCCTTGGCAGAGGGACCATTAAGTGTGAGCATGTGATAAATGCACTGGGCTCCACAGACCTGAAGTTCTCATTACTCTGTGTGCAGTAGAGAGCTGCAGAGCCATCGCTCATGAAGGATGGGGGATCCATTGGCTGTGTGAAGGTGTGTGTGTATCGGCGTGCATGTGAATGTGTGTGTATCGGCGTCCATCTGTGTGCAACTTGACCAACAACAGTATTCATATCAATCAATGACTCCCATTCATATTCTCTCTCTGGCACGGAGGGCGTAGCCTTTTGGGCAATAGGGTACAGTGAGAGGGGAGGTGGAGTGGTAACATAAGCCCTGTGTTATCAAGCCCCTTAGAAACACACACTGTGGGCTTAACGTCGCATTCCTTTGCCCTCCGCAAACTCTATTTCTGCCCTTCTCGTCTCTCTTGGCCGTCATCTATGGAATTTCCCCAGGCGACTCCAAGGCCAGAACCACTTTGGGGGGGGTTCTGGGGGGGGTTCTGTTCGTTTGCATCAAACGAACAGCTAGCGGAAAGAAAGAGCCAACGTTGCCTGAAGGAAGGAGGTACGTTTATTTTTGTTTGATATGTTTGATATGTCGAAAGCCTGTGCCGGTTGCCCTCAAGAGGGTCAAGTTAGAGGCATAACTCTAAAGTGTGTTCCATGCAAATGGAAGAACATACAGCTTTAACAGAGCAGGGCTCAAGAAATGATCAAGTCACTATGATTCAGAGCTATCATTTTATGATTCTATTAACTTTGTTTGGGGAAGAGACAATTAATTCCACATTGGAAATAAAAGGGGGGGGGGGGGGGGTGTACTCTGTTTTCGAATCGCATCAAAGTCATTCTATTCGATTGTCAGTGAGAAAACGGGAAGGGCAAGAGGCTGTTATTAAACTGTTTGAAAGAGATTCTCAATTAAATCAAGGACGCTGAACAATGAGCGACGGTGGCTAAAGAAAAGAGGCGAAAGATGAACGTCAGATTAGACAGATGAAGGGGTTTAAAATAGGCCCTCACTCATCTTCAGGGATCAGAGGCAGGACTGGAGGGTCCCTCGTTCTCCATCCCCACTCGCTCTCTCTTCCAATGCCCTTTCTTATGCTTCCCTATCTTCAATCATCACGCTTTCTTATTTGGATCTGTTGGACTCGAATCGTCGGTCTGGAACTCAAATCGTACTTCTATTGTTTCTCTCCCCATGCCACTTTGCTTTCTCCCCGCTCATCTCGGCCTACCGCTTTGGTCCACTTCTTTGATCGCCTTGTACTCAGAACAGCATAACACCATGCATGTCGTACAATGTTATACGACCCTGGCTTCTGATCCCAGGACAGTTCCAAACACATTGATCCTCCTCCGAGCAGCCAGCTACTGTACCAGTCTCATCTAGGCCATATGAACTTTGTCAACAAAGAATGACATGGTCTTTCTGTACACAGCCAAGCTTCTAAAACACTGTTGGTGATAGTAGAGCTATCACAAATAAAACGGATTGACCGTCCTCGCAGGTATAAACGCAAGCTCACATTCTCTTGAAACAACCCGAATCTGCAACCTTCGAGAGTCCACGTCTGAGCCTTACCGTTTGTGAGAAAGTGTGTGTATCTCTTTGTGTCCAGCAAGTATGTGTTCGTGCGAGCCCATAGATTGCTCTATTTTCCTATTAAGTCTCCTTTCACGGTTTCTCGGCATGTGTCTGTGAGCCCATAGGGACAGAAGCTGTGGCCCCCTTTCTTCTAAAAATAGGCCAGTCTTTAGTGTCTCTAATACTCGACTGGACCGGCTGACACAGCGATAATTGGGGGGTGTTGAAAGCAACAGTGAGACATGGGAGTGATTACCAAGCGAGAGGGCTTTGCATCACAGAAGTGCTTCTCTTTCTGGGCTCTGCTCCCTGGTGGGCATGCCACCTAACAACTAGCCCTGTGAGACCTCAGCAAGGTTTAGAGTGATTGGTGTTCACGGTGTGTGTGTGTGTGTGTGTCAGAGCAAGTGGATGTATGCCTTTGTGTGTGTGTGAAGCAATTGGATACCCTCAGTTCCCCTTCTGCGGCACTTTGAGAAAAAGGTCATGTCGCGCCCGTGGTGAGGACATCCCAGAGCTGGGTTTCTGCGGTCACTCATTCCCTGGACAGCCGTCTGCTGGGGAATCGATACTTTGACCTCCAGTGCTGTTCTGTGTCAGCATAGAGGTGCATTATTGGACAGCTCCAGGTGCTAGAGTGTGAGAGCTAAGTGCCTGTTATCACCACCATTGCTGTCCCGAGATCTCATCTAGCCACATGCATCGAAAGCCATCTTTCCCCTTATCGCTATACAGTGCCTTTCCCTCTTTCACACCAAGTCTTCCTCCTCTTTCTCCCATTTGCTCTTTTGCGTTCTCGCCGCTCTCCATGTCTTCATCCTCCCCCTTAAACCCTCCCTCCGCTCTTTCTCTTTGGATTTAAATGGAGTTTGACGTTTCTATGGCAACTTGAGTGTTATCGACAGAGCTTATGTCTTCTAACCTTCAGCGGTGGCCTCTCCTCAATAGGTGGGCTGGTGTTTATTCAGAAATCCATAACGCGCCATTTTAAGAGCAGTAAGCGAAACCATGGTCTTTAAGAGCTGGTGTCAGTGTCCTTGGGCATTTCTTGCAAGCGGCAGCAGCGCCTTAGCCACTTATCAAGAAGGCAGGCACTTGTACTGCAGTAGAAAGACATCTTGAGAAATGATCCAAAGCACTCCGTTTACAATCTCCAGATGGAAACCTGGGCAAAAGGCCGGTCCTTTTCATACTGTCTCCTCATTTTCCATCTACCTGTGCTATTATATGGCCAGCATGAAACAAGTATGAATGAGGATTGATGTTGCAACTCCCCTTGGGTTATTGGGAAGAAGAAAAAAAAACATACAAATTTCACTTAAAGCTATGCAGCAGTCTACACAGCGCTCTACACAGCAGTAGCGGCTTTGTGAGTATTTTGTCATTAAGCCCAATGGTTGGCCTGTCACCTGGGGATCGATGTGCTAAGACTCCGTGACCGTCTCATCCTCTGAGGGATAGAAGTAGGTGACAGTTCCCATGGTTTCCCCTGCCTGCCTCATCGATCGCAGCCGGGGAGAGGAGGTAGGAACGTCGATTCGTGTCACATTTTTTGCCGTGAAGCTGACTCCGAACCCACCTTTCTTGCTGTAGCTACATTCTGAGGAGGCAACCCAACTGATTGGCTCAAATGCATTAAGGAAATAAATTCCAGAAATTCACTTTTGACAAGGCACACCTGTTAATTGAAATGCAATTCCAGGTGACTACCTCATGAAGCTGGTTGAGAGAATGCCAAGAGTGTGCATAGTTGTTATCAAGGCAAAGGGTGGCCGCTTTGAAGAACCTCAAATATATTTTGATGTGTTTAATACTTTTTTGGTTACTACATGATTCCATATGTGTTATTTCATAGTTTTGATGTATTCACTATTATTCTACAATGTGGAAAATAGTAAAAATAAACACCCTGGAATGAGTTGGTGTGTCCTAACTTTTGACTGGTACTGTATATATCAAAGAAATATGATTTTACTGACTTACAGTCCATGTAAAGATATCAGTCAATTGAAATATATTAATGAATCCCTAATCTATGGATTTCACATGACTGGGCAGTGGAGCAGGCATGGGTGGGGCCTGGCAGAACATAGGTCCACCCACTTGGGAGCCAGGCCCAGCCAATCAGATCAGTTTCCTTGCACAAAAGGGCTTTATTACAGATAGAAATACTCCTCAGTTTCACCAGCTGTCCGGATCGCTGGTCTCAGATGATCCCGCAGGTGAAGAAGCCGGCTGTGGAGGACCTGGGCTGGCGTGGTTACACGTGGTCTGCGGTTGTGAATCTGGTTGGATGTACTGCCCAAATCCCTAAAACAACATTGGTGGTGGCTTGTGGTAGAGAAATTGACATTCAATTTTCTGGCAACTGCTCTGGTGGACATTCCTGCAGTCAGCATGCCAATTGCACTCTCCCTCAAAACTTGGAGACATATATGGCATTGTGTTGTGTGACAAAAATAAAACTTAGGAGAGTGCATGTGAAAACCCCATAATCAAACAAACACAATATTCAGAAAGTACAAAGTGGACATTCTATACAGGGTCAGAATAATGTCAACATCCTCCCTTTCTGCTCAAGGTGTGCCCCATTATCAAATGATTTAAAAGTGACCCTATGTTGACCACTCAGCTGGGTGTGAGTGAGGAAAGACTACCCCTGCAATGACTTTTGAGAATCATCTCGCATGCTTTTCCATTTAGTCAGAAACCGTAAGCCCAGCTGAAAATTCAGGTGAGCCAACATTCTATCCAAATACTGACTAAAAATGAATTGCTGTGGAATAATGACTGACAACACGTCAACACTCTGGCCCAAAACTAACAGGGTTTCCTCACACCTGGGCTGAATGGTCTACCCGTACCTCTGACTGTTACCATGTCTATTTTCACCTTTACTCTCAGCAACCTTCCCTGCACAAAGCCAACCTCGGCACACCTGACAGTGCAGCAGTCCCATTCAATCCCACACAAAGGATTCTGCCAACATGGCTGATAGGAGTACAAGATCCGCGAGGAGACCCGTCTGTCCGAAACTAGAACCTCTCCACAGTCCGTTTGCTAACCTGTTTTCTCATGGCTCTCCTGTCCCTCTGCAGCACATGTACGTTGAGCAATAATGTTTGGAACATCGAGTGGCAATGAATAAATAAAAATCACAGTATCGAATCGCAATACATATCGTATCGGCCCCTAAGTATCGTGATAAAAACGTATTGTGAGGTCCCTGGCAATTCCCAGCCCCAGTGACAACATTGAGAGAGAGAGATCAGAGTAATATTGTTAGGGCCACACACAATTGACTTGGCTAACCATATGTCTCCGGAGCTTATACAAGTGCTCAATTTAGATATTGCACCAGTAACTGCATCAATGTTGTGATCGGCATTGCAATAGGGGGATTACAATACTTTGGGACTTTGCTGATCAAGTAAAGTGCATAACGAAATCAAAATCACCAGGCTGAGAGATTCAATCACCCAAGACGCCCTCTCCCATGGTGCTATTGCTTTTACCTACTGCTCCCCTGAGCTCAATGAGAAATCTAACCGTCCTGCAATAGGAGGGAAACTCGTTGATACTCACAGTCTTGAACCTGCGGAGACTGGCAGATGCAGCATGCAATCAGTCACTGTTGTCGAAGTTCACAGGAAGTGGAAGAAACAATGGTTCAGAAAGAAGAGAGGGAGGTGGGGGTGGACCCCCGCAGAGTGGTCCTCAGCCAAGTCCTGTGATGACAAGAAGAACAACATTTATATCAGAAACATCGACTTTTCTAAACACACAACAAAAAGGCCCCATCTCATTTTCGCTTCACCCCTCTGACCGTCCAATCCAGGGTTTGTGATTGTCGTTAGGGAGACAGAGTGGGAGAGAGAGGGCCTCCTAATGTAATCAGCATACAAACATTGACAAATCCATCTGTTTGGGGTGCAATGGAGGGCAAGAGTGGTTGACTCAAAACTTCAATGGTGACCTCAACATGGTCCCCTATTAGTGGGGAATGGCGGTCAGTGGCGTTAGGTTTGACTGACGACATCCACGTAAACAGATCTCGATCATAAAATGACGACACAATCTGTCTGCAAATTTAACCATTCATTCCCCAAAAATATTAAAATAATTATCATTAGAATAGCATCCTTCCTTACCGTGCTATTAGATCACTATTAAAACAAAAACAATCATGTTAAAAGTAGCCTATTTCCTGGATTTGGCCATTTTTACTGGAGGGAACGTTTTATTTTTGTTGAATAACCTTTACTAATCAGATTTGTTTGAAACGAAGCCTTGGTCCAATTATAATTTAACTTGACTAACGAGCGTGAGCTCCAGAGTTAAAACACACAGCGGCGCCCCACAGGAGACTGGCTGAGGCACTCTAATCTAATCTTACCAGAGAGGAACATGACCACTGAGGTGAGGCCATAGCGCAAACCTGCTACCGTGGCAACGGCAACCCAGAGAGACCACCTGGCCAATAGGAAGCCGAATAAGAGACGAATGGAAAGGGTCTAGGCCCTCAGGCCTCGTAATGGCCCTATTGTTATGATCCATCATCTGTCTGTATTACCCTGTCGCTGCCTTTTTATCTTGTCCTTTCTCCAACAAAACAATGTTTGAGGGTTTTATCCTGATATGCCGCTTTCCCCCCCCATTTCACCCTCTGATGCCTTTCCCATTCTCAATCTGTCCGTCAGCTCGACTTCCTCCGAGTCAGGATTTGTAATACAGATCATTTTTAGATTCCACAACGAGCCCGGTTGTTGCCTTTTCTGTTGATCTACAGTCTCTTTATCCATCACTCTTTTACCCAAAGTACAGCCCCTTTCTTCATTCCGCTGGCCCTTTCATTTTAGACAAATGCCTTTGTTTATATCGCTTATTCCACGACAATGGTGTTCACTGTATGGTCTTTTTACACTGCCAATGTTTGATTTTATTTTGTACACCAAGTCACAAAATCCCTCCGTCATTAAAAAAAAAAAAAAAAAGATCCATCACAACGGGAGTCGTTTGTACTGTATTTGACAAACTTCATTGAGTGTTTGATGCATGCTTAAACAAGTTGTCTGTCAGGTTGTTTGACTACTGGATGAATTGGATGTTTGGCTGATACCAGGCAGCTATCTGGAGTTGGGGGGGGGGGGGGACAATGAATTACTCCATTGATGCATTTTGGTGATTTATTGTGAGCGGTTTGACTTTGGGAGACAATAATGGTATGTTAGGACAAAGATCAATGCAGCCTGCTTGGCCATATCTCTAGTCCTTCCAAAGACTGGACATACTACCGGTCCTGGAACGCTTGGGTAATGGAGCCATTTTTCAAGTTGATTTCAGTTTCCCTCTAGGCAAGGCAGTGAAAAATAATCTACAATAAGGACACCGATCTGAGAGAGTGATTGCGTAAAAGGGCGTGCCTGTGACAGCTACCTCTCATGGCCAACATGTCTACAGGGAATCTATCTGGATTTAACCATGAGCTGAGACAAAGACCAATAAATAAAGGGAGAGGCAGAGAGAGCGAGGCAGAGAGATATAGAGGAAGAGAGAGAGGCAGAGAATGAGAGCAGGCAGAAATGGGGTGATGCAGAGGTAAAGAAAATGGAAATATAAAAGAATGATGTAGAAGTGTGGTGGTGGGGGGGGGGTTGAATGAGGATGAATAAGTGGCAGAGAGAAAGACATCCACAATAAAGAGAATAATTGACTGGGGAAAATGGTTATGAGAGACAGGAAAAGGAGAACAGGTGAAGAAAGGTTAAGCTCAAACAGGGCGGACAGACAAATCTACATACAAGAACATTCTGAGAAAGGAGGCTGCAGTTGGGGTTTACAATTGGCTGATGCGGTTACAGGTGTGTGTATTTTATACTTCGCTACAAAGTCACTACAGAGAGTTCATCTGATTTCGGGTTTTTAAGCCCAAACTAACAGCAAAAAGAGAGCGTAGCCTGACAAACAGATGTCCACCTGGAGAGATGCTGTGGACACACTCTAGCTGACTAAGCTGAGCCATGTTTGATTTTTCATCAGCTATAAGTACAAGTTTATTTAACAAATACGACTATCCAGATAATAACTTGTGCGATGACCGTGTCTTTGATCAACTTTCTTTGCTCATCCATATTCAATTAAAGTTTTTCAAGTTTGAAATGATAGGGCTCAATGCGGAGTATACCCTTGACTTTTTAATGGAGTCTGTCAGACTTCCACTAACGCGAGCGCAAAGACAAATAAGTGCCCCAGAAACATTACTCTGAATTAGTCCAATGTTCAGAAATGATGTGGCTGGGTGTATTGAGCACCTATTTTTCCCCCGCTTGTTTTAGTTCCTAATTCCGTGGTGCCCATTTTCTCATTTATATTCGAGCCTATCTCCTCTTCAATCTGACTTAAACTACAGCTACACTTCTCTCAATGTGCCCCTCAAGAACAAATATGGTTCCTCAAGAAGCTAGCAGACATGGTTGTGACCAATGATTAATGAGTTCTAACGAGTATCCCGGCCTGCCTTAACCAAGTCCATTTTCTCAATCTGTCCCCGTGGCAACACCGGGTCGTAATGAGGCTCATCCTCGTTAGGCCATGATTCATTGACTCCACTCCCCCTCACACCTAATGAAAACCTCTGCTTCCTTCCTCCTTCCTCATCCTCTCTTTTCCTTTCCACTCAACTTCTCCCCTTTAAATGTCCATCCCTCTTTCTCAAACAGGCCCTCCTCGCCGGTCCTTCGGTTTGTATTAGGACTCCTGACTTTCTCCCCGTCTCAACCCGGTCTCACTTTCTCTCCGGCGTTCTATACCTTCACTCATTTATTCCCCTCTGTTCCGATTCGGTCGCGTCTTCTTTTTTCATCACTTCTCCCCCATGGCTGCCCAACAGCCTGACAGTTAGGTCGGAACCGTCACTTGTGATCAATTGGCGTGACCTCACTTCCTGTTCTGAAACGAGCACATCAATAAAATGACTCCCAACCAGTCAGGGGATTTCCAGTCTGTTCGGAGTCACAGAAGGCATCAGTTCCAATGAACAGTGCTGAACATCCTTGCGGGATAACCGTAACGATTCCCGATTACTCACAAAACATGGCGAAGAGCGTTTCATCACAGGAGGAACGTTACTACTCCACACTACAGAGCACGAATGATACGATCCCCGATGATATTTTGCAGATGAGACTCAGAGGGGAGAAAACGTCTATTGAAATTAGTTTGTGTGTCGCGCGTGTATGCACCTTCGTGCATGTGCGAACGTGTCCGACGGAGATTATGCATTTCAGCCCCTCTGGAAGCCATTTGCTGGTTGCCCTTGGTAACAGGTAGTGAGAGACCTCTGCTTTAACAGGCTTTAATAAGAATCAATGTCATCACTGCCCAACAGGCGAAACGCCCTCCCCCCAGTCATACTTGAGGGAAACGGACACACACACACACACACACCAGAGCTTCACATGTTCCAGAAGCCCCTCTCCCCCACACACACTCTAGAGCCATCACAGCCACTCCCCTCAGAGCACTTCTACTACAACGACGTGGGGGGTCAGCTGAAGGGAAGGAGCTGATTGGCTGAATCACTGCTGGGATTTAAACCGTAGTAAAGTGGAGTGCAGCAAGGTCAAGGATAACCCTACAGACCCTTTGGGGGTGGTTTTGACGTTTTTACAATGGTGGGTGGGTTATTCAAGGGGTTAATTTAGTAACAGAGTGCCACAGGGGTTAATCCCAGGACCCCTCTTTTTTCCACGGGTTCGTCTGTCTGTGTTAACTCTGGGATATGCCATTTGGGACAACGCAGGAGACTACACACGGTAGCAACGAGACAAAGACGTCATGCGCTTTCACTGCCCACTATCGTCAGCTGGGTAATCAGAATGGCTTACTGCCTGATGACAAACAATGTCCGGGCGAACAGAGACACAATGGACATGGTCATAGACATACACAGGCAGGCAGACAGGCAGGCAGACAGACACTCAGAGTTCATCCATATCTCCGAATGTATAAACATAACGGTTTTTCTTCCAATGGAACAAACTTAAGGGAGGATGCATTCCAACAGTAAGGGCTTGAACAAGATGTCAAATCGGGACTGAGCAATTAACCCCAATTATGGGGCAAACTGTGATAAGGGGATGAACAATGCAAGGTCTCATAAGCTCTTTTGTTGCCACATCTCTCCATAACTCTCGTATACTGCAGTCCAAAAGAGGGGGGGGGGGGGGGAACAGTATTTTTGATGCAGGGAAATTGTCAAAATTAAAGGAGAAGAGGGAGGGTGGAGAGGAAGAGGAGAGGGAGGGTGGAGAGCAAGAGGAGAGGAAGGCTGGAGAGCAAGAGGAGAGGGAGACGTGAGGGAGAGGCAGGAAAAGAGATGTGAAGAGAGGATAAACAAAGACGTCATAAGAAGGAAGAGGGGAGACGAGGAGAAGAGTGCGTGTAGGGAAAGGAGGAGAGAATAACGAGAGAGCGGTGGAAGAGTGCAGACAGAGATGAAGAAGAGTGGCAGAGAATCAGAGATAGGGGAGAGAGAAAGAAGAGGGAGCGAGAGAGATAAAGAATCAGAGCAAGGGAGTAGCCAGGCAGAACTAATTGAAGACCCACTGGGTGAGGTGGAGTGGGTGCCTCTGTGTTGCCTGGAGCGAAGGCTCAAGGCGGTTGTTGCCCAGGAACCCTCCCCCTCTCTCTCTCTACGGCTATTGATGGAATTGGCTAATTGGATCAGACAGATTACAGATGTCTAAGGACGCAGGCTAACTGTTTGTGCGTAGGTGTGTGTGTCTTTATGAACGTGTCTCTATGGTTGCTTTTGTGACTTATGGAGAATTGTGTTTCTAATTCCCAGAGACCGGTTTCAGATGCAACCACCACTCACAAGAGGGCCATTTTATGTGTATCGTGCAATATTTGTGCATATTTGTATGTGGGTAGACGTGCATAACTAGTGTACCAAATATGCTTATGAGTATATAGCTCACACACATTCATGCGGGCTGGTCCACAACTTATATCCTATGAAAAACGTATTATGCCTAGAGTTTCACCATAAAGTTCATTGAACGCTCAAGTATAAACTCCATAGCGCATCACTTTAGGTCAGCTTGTGTGCTCAACGGTGAAGTTTTGGTTTTTTTGCAACGGGAAGTAATAGCTTTACATTTCGATTGGGAAATGCCTAATGGCTGTGTTTTTGTAGTCTTATGATTGGGACTTACTGGCTTATTATGTCTGAGTGATGCTGTGTGTGGCTGCTGTCTTTCCATCGGCCCTATGCAGTGGTGTCGTGGAGTCTGGAGAAGTGGGTATACTAAAATTACCAAAATGGCCTGCCCAGCGAAGGAAAGGCACCCTGTGTGAAGAATCCAGTGTTTTCCTATACATTTTTACATTTGTTTTCCTATATATTTTTCAGTTTTGCCCTCTCAAAATCACACTTTTTTATTGTAGAAAAACAACAAAAAATGTGATGTTCTGTCCAGGGGGGTGCTGAGGAGTATTTTGGTAATAATGGATCATCATCTTTGTTCAATCTGATTGGGTGGGCCTGGGTCCCTGATGCAAACAGGGCATGACGACTGAATTGCGCATCACAAATAGCCTACTAACTAAGACCTTGGACTAAACTTTTTCAATGCCTTGTTTGCATACCCATTGTTGTCTTAGCATTTACTGGTAGATATTATAACTAAGTTGAAATGTCTTTCCTACCTACCCTACCGATGTCATTCTTCTGTGAGCTGCTCCATGCTGTGCACTCTTGCTGTGTGCGGCGCGCATGTGAATATATTTCAGGTGCTTTGCGATTGTGTAGGGTACTTTCTGCATGATTTCTCTATTGTACTACATAATTAATAAGTTGTATTCCTCCACTACAATAATTTGATATGTGTCCGCGGGGATTAAGAAGTGAGTAAAAGCAGGGGTGCAGCATTGATTTTAGAAGTGGGGAGGACACACACACACAGTCAAAAGTTGACACATCTACTCATTCCAGGGTTTTTCTTTATTTTTACTACTTTCTACATTGTAGAATAATTGTGAAGACATCAAAACTATGAAATAACACACATGGAATCATGTAGTAACCCCAAAAAAGTGTTAAACAAATCAAAATATATTTTATGAGATTCTTCAAAGTAGCCACCCTTTGCCTTGATGACAACTTTGCACATTCTCTCAACCAGCTTCACCTGGAATGCTTTTCCAACCGTCTTGAAGGAGTTCCCACATATGCTGAGCACTTGTTGGCTGCTTTTCCTTCATTCTGCAGTCCAACTCATCCCAAACCATCTCAATTGGGTTGAGGTCAGGTGATTGTGGAGGCCAGGTCATCTGACGCAGCACTCCATCACTCTCCTTCTTGGTCAAATAGCCCTTACACAGCCTGGAGGTGTGTTGAGTCATTGTCCTGTTGAAAAACAAATGATAGTCCCACTAAGCGCAAACCAGATGGGATGGTGTATTGTTGCAGAATGCTGTGGTAGCCATGCTGGTTAAGTGTGCCTTGAATTCTAAATAAATCACAGACAGTTCACATAGTGTCATTTTTTCAACTCAACCCACTAAGCCCTAACACTAACAAATGCAAAATTACATTATCATCAGCTCTGGGTACAATAGGCACAGATCTAAGATCAGCTTAAATTGTTCACATCCAAATATGAACAATTAAGTGATCACATGCAAAACTGACTTTAGATCAGTCTATGGATGACTAACTCCTACTCCCTATTGTTATTACGATGTTGTGAAAGATTTAGGTCTACTTACTGGTAAACGACTAAGCCTCTACAAGGCTTTAGTAAATCTCTCTATAAGACTATAGCAGAGCTTATGGCCTCTAGTGAGTTAAAGGGGATGAGGGGAAACTATCACTGGGAGTTGAGTGCCTCAGAAAGCCTATATTTAATGTTGTTGTGATGTTTCTTAAAGGGATACAGAGATGTTTAGGCATGCAATTAGGCAAGATGACTGACAATCATGATACTTCATTTGTGAATGTGTTGTTACAAGGGACATTCATGTTCTGCATTAAAAGACATAGCGAACAAATGAACATTTACATGCAGAAATGCACCTGCCTACATTGTAAATATATAACCATAAAGACGACAACTGGTCTTGCACCTTTAAAGGAGCGCCACACTTGGGAGAGATTTCATTTTTTTTGGCACAGACCATGACATATCTTCTACAGGTGATGTCAGAGAACCGTAAAGAAGTTAGCCTGAAGCTCTAAATCAGAATGTCCTCTCTTGACACACATGTGCAGGCTCAAACACACACACACACTTTGCCTCAATCCTCACTGCTTCCAAAACAATTGTCACCAACACCACACAACTCACCCTCCTTTAGTTGGCTCCTCAGGAGTTTGAGGCATGTTCTAATTGGCTCCTGTGGTGTTCCTGGGACCGCTCTAATTGTCTGAGAGAGTAGTAGGTCTCCTCCTAGCAACCCCATTATAGAGATGCTGCCGACTGACAAGAAAACTTGCCACTGCTGGTGACAAGGCTTGTTTGTCAGTGTCTGGAGGTTATAGGACGAAGAAAATAAAAAAACAATAACATCCGCTTTGCTTGACATCATGAGTAGTGTGTCTCAAAGACACTTTTCAGACCATGCCATGTTGACAGGGTCCACTTTATGGCTCGCTTTTTCAAGAGGGCTCTCTCCGCACTATGACAGATACGAGATTCAAACCAGAGCCCTGTGTGTGTGTGTGTGTGTGTGTGTGTGTGTGTGTCCGTTCACTGTAGGCCCACTGTGAATATTCACACCCACGCGTTGATATTTACCCAAACTCCTGCCGATGCATCCCATTACCCTTCTAAAATGCCCCTCGCCGCCACCCGGCTGTCACCTGTATAAACACACAGCGTCAACGCAAAACACACACACTACATACACATGCACAAAAAAGTCACACACACACACACACAACGGCAACAAAAACCCATCCACATTATCTGTACATAGAGCTCAGGGCTACATCACAAAAACAGAGATGAACTGAGTCGCATTGGAATACAATATCATATTACAATAGGTCATTTAAGACACTTTTATCCAAAAGTATCTGCTAAACGATGATAATATATATTTAGAACTATTCTTGTGACCCTTGCGGGAATCAAACTAAGCACCCTTGGCGATAGCACCACACTCTAACCTACAGAGTCTTCTGATCCACAACAGTGCCACAAAAGATTCACAATAGATTTCCGTTACAATGATCTGAGGACAGCAGTTATACATTTTTTCCACAAACCCATCACTTAGGAGGTGTAGTGGATTCTGCAAAGACGAAATGTACCGTTGTGATCACCTGAAGTTCCCAATCAGTTTTAATTGAACATTTATCCGACCCTCCATCATGGTGTAGGATAGACCGTACAACTACTTTCTCCTGGTTTGAACGAGACATTTTGCCTCGATGTTGATTCTGGGGCCAACTTGAGGAGAAAGTCTTACATGGAAGTAAAATACAAGTAAAAACTCCCCTAAAGTATAGGTTCCTGTTCAAAACACGTTACCCCATACCTCCCTCCCTAAAACAACTCCGCAATCCCCGCTGTACTTCTCTCTGTCCAGACAAAGCAAAGATAGTGGTCGAAAACAATCTCAGGCAGTACATGTGTGTGTGTGTTGGCGGTGTGTGTAGAAACACAGATCGGTAGATATGTGGAAATAAACTCCTGCAGTCAACATTCCTCGGCTTGAGACAGTTAATCTCCCCGTGGCATGTCTTCCATCTCTACAAATGTCATAAACAAGCCACGCTCTCGCTCTTCCCCTTCTCCTACTGGCCTCGGCTTCTTTTCCTCCTCCTTCTTTTCCTCCTCCCCATCTGTCCGTCTTTGCCCTCCCACTCACCTTGACATCTCTATCCATTTCTACGTTCCCTTCCTGCTGTTCCCTCCCTAGTCCACACCCACCTTTCCACGTAGACACACTCTATGCTCCCTGTAAAACATGGCTGAGCCAGAGACATAGACACCTACAATCCTCTCCATCTACACTGGCTGTCCATCTACACTGGCTGCCTTGTGATAGATATGGTTTGTCTTGTTTAGGCATTTAAGATGGGAGACCCTCACTTTTGCAATCACTGATGGCTTACAGTTAACGGGCTGAGGCCTAGTGTGTGCGTGTTTTTTTACTATGTGTATCTGTGGCCAAAAAATGCCAACAGGCTTGGCAAGTCTCTACAAGGCCCAGAGGTTCAAAGGTTACAGGATGACTGAGGATACCCCGGAATGTGGACCTAATTACTCCTCTGCTGCTCGGTGGAACTGACTAATTTATGGTTGAGGTTAGGCAACCATAACCCTCCCAGGACTGACACTGAGAACCTGTTTGTGTGTGTCGGTGTGTGTGACAGACCATGGACGTAAGTGTCTGTCTGTATACGAGTGTGTATGTGTGCACCTACCAATGCATCTGCCTATTTCTCGGTGTGACAGGCCGCATCTGTCTGTAGGCGTAAAGAGAAACACAAACAGAAGACTTACAACACACACAGCGCACTCAGAAGTGGAGGATACAGTGTTAAAAAGGCAGCCTTGGCATGTGTAGAATTTTGCCAGGTTCCAGGGGGAGCCAAAAGCATTGGGGGCCCTCGTTCCACCCTAACACACGTCACATGGACACCGTGACGTTTCCTGTGTGGCAGAATTCTTCGCCTGCCTAAAAGACCATGCACCTCCACTAAATCCAATCCACAACAAGGAACTTAAGGTGGAACAAGGTTCATAACACAATTGGAAATGTGATCTGCTGGTTGTCTTGGACCGATGAGCCTGGCAATATTTTGACATGGATAAAATGCTCCGAGATGAGCAGAAACTTGCCGGTGGGGATCTTTTTTTACGCTGTCCACGAGGGGCTGATTCAAAGTGAGCGGTGCGTATACGATGCCCGCACAACGTTCATGTGACAAGGATCACATCCTACGTGTTCCAAACTCCGTGTCATCCATTGAGTAGTTCATCACAACGTAGGAATAAAACAGGTGCCAAATGCTCCATTGTCATTTAACGACTAGTTGAGCGATCAAGTGTTGAGGACAGCCACCAGAACTCTTTAAACATTTCATCAAAGATATCTGGCTTTAACAGAGCTCCCAGTCATGTTTTACATTGAATAAGCCTCGAACAGCCGACCATCGAGCAGAGGCCACATTTGGTCTAAGCGCCATTACTTTGAGCTTTTTATAATGTCAGCTTTACTGCCTCTTATACACAATGCACACAGCTCAGCAGTGTTAAGTCCTACTAGCCCATATATAACCCTGTCTTAATACCACACAAATACTGTAATCATATGTTATAAATACTGTATATGCATGCAAGCATACACAGTAGACATACCCACATACGCACACAATCACAGATGCAAACACACACACACGCAGACACACACACATAAACAGACATTAACAAAATAATCCACTCTGCCCAGCTACAGTACATTCGGAAAGTACTCAGACCCCTTGACTTTTTCCACATTTTGTTACGTTACAACCTTATTCTAAAAATTATTCAATTGTTTTTTCTCTCATCAATCTACACACATTACCCTATAACGACAAAGCAAAAACAGGTTTTTAGACATTTTTGAAAAATTATACAAATTTAAAAAACATTGAAATATCACATTTACTTGAGTTTTCAGACCCTTTACTCAGTACTTTGTTGGAGCCCCTTTGGCAGCGATTACAGCCTAAAATATTATTGGGTATGACGCTACAAGTTGGGCGCACCTGTATTTGGGGAGTTCTTCTCATTCTTCTCTGCAGTTCCTCTCAAGTCATGTCAGGTTGGATGGGGAGTGTCACTGCACAGCTATTTTCAGGTCTCTCCAGAGATGTTCGATCGGGTTCGGGCTTTGGCCGGGCCACTCAAGGACATTCAGAGATTTGTCCCGAAGCCACCCCTGCATTGTCTTGGCTGTGTGCTTAGGGTCGTTGTCCTGTTGGAAGGTGAACCTTTGACCCAGTCTGAGGTTTTGAGCGCTCTAGGGCAGGTTTTCATCAAGGATCTCTGTACTTTGCTCTGTTAATCTTTTCCTCGATCCTGACTAGTCTCCCAGTCCCTTCCACTGAAGAACATCCCCACAGCATGATGCTGCCAACACCATGCTTCATCGTAGGGATGGTGCCAGGTTTCCTCTAGACGTGACAGTTTGCATTCAGGCCAAAGAGTTCAATCTTGGTTTCATCAGACCAGAGAATCTTGATTCTCATGGTCTGAGAGTCCTTTAGGTGCCTTTTGGCAACCTCCAAGCAGGCTGTCGTGTGCATTTTACTGAGTGGCTTCCATCTGGCCACTCTACCATGAAGGCCTGATTGCTGCATAAATGGGAGAACCTTCCAGAAGAGCAACCATCTCCACAGGGGAACTCTGGAGCATCGGATTCTTAGTCACCTCCCTGACCAAGGCCCTGTCCCCTCAATTGCTCAGTTTGGCCGGGCGGCCATCTCCAGGAACAGTTTTGGTGGTTCCAAACTTCTTCCATTTAAGAATGATGTAGGCCACTGGGTTCTTGGGGACCTTCAATGCTGTAGAACTGTCTTAGTACCCTTCCCTAGATCTGTGCTTTGACACAATCCTGTCTCTGAGCTTTACGGACAATTCCTTGGACCTCATGGCTTGGTTTTTGCTCTGACATGCACTGTCAACTATGGGACCTAACATAGACAGGTGTGTGCCTTTCCAAATCATGTCCAATCAATTGAATTTACTACAGGTGGACTCCAATCAAGTTGTAGAAACATTTTAAGGATGACCAATGGAAACAGGATGCCCCTGATCTCAATTTCGAGTCTCATAGCAAAGGGTCTGAATACTTATGTAAATCAGGTATTTGTTTGACATTTTTCATATATTTCTTCAATTATTTATTTTTTTAACAGTTTTCGCTTTGTCATTGTGGGGTATTGTGTGTAGATTGATGAGGGGGGAAAAAATTGTTTTATCAGGCTGTAACATAACATGTGGAAAAAGTCAAGGGGTCTGAATACATTCCGAATGCACTGTATCTGTCACACCAACAGCAGCATACACTACTAGTCTAAAACTTGTAAATGTAAAACACTAACACATTTCCACTATGTCTGTTATTGATATCTGAAAAGCAGGAATTCACACACTCACACCCGAAGCTATATCGTTCACGGAAGTAGTGCAATGTACGGTGTCAATCTTTCAGAACCTGGAATTCACAGTCGCACCATCAAAAGGACTTGTGCAAGCTCTGGTGTTAGTCTGTGAAGATACTCACAAACACGCTGATGGACACACTCGCACATGCATGACCATGAGTGATCAGCGTGGGAGGGGTCACGGCCAAATATGGTAATCTTACAAGAGGTTTCAAAAATTGCAAGTATATGCAAATGTTGTACATTCCTAAAAGAGGCTGTGGGATTCATACAGTGCAGTGATAAAGTTATGATTACCGTCTATGTTTTTACCGTTTTTGTATACAGAGAAAGTGCATTCTAACCCTGGCCCCCACCCACTCACCTGGCACGGCTACCATCTGATCTGGGATCTGCACTTGTCGCACATTTAAAAAAAGGGCCTGTCAGTAGTCTGTATGGTTGGCACATCTGTCCTAAAGATAAGGCTGAGCCCCGTAACGATGAATGGGGGTAAGACTGGCAACACGCCTCTATGGGATGGATCTGATAAGGGCTTCTCACTAGGCCCTGATTTGGCTCCCTCTGGTCCAGGATTAGTCACAGGCGAGACAGCGTTAGAATAGTCTAGTGCTGAGCGATTCACCAACATTTCAGGTTTTTTTGTGGTTATTATACAACTAATTGACCGGCATCGGTTCATTTCCTTGAAATACTTTGTTCTTTTTATTCTTTTTTTGAGAGCCCATTTATCTAGAGAGAAATCAAATCCTTCACGAGAGAAATCAAGTCGAGAACTATGTGGGACGCTGGGCAGAAGGGAGTTGCAGTTTTCACTAAGCAAATATTCAACTAATATAGTTCAGCTCAGAAACGTTGTAAACAACTACATTTACCATAATCCATTGCACCTGTTCTTTCAGGCTCGGACAAAGACGGATCCACTTTTTCACCTGCTACATTAGGTTAGACACACACAGACTGCACAAAAGAGGGAGAGACAGTTGATGAAAGTATGCCTTATCTACTTTGAAGAACTAGTAAAATGATTGTCAGACAGCTCTACATTACACTTAGGGAGGCTAGCTAAATAAGATGGCTAAAGACAGTACAGTATGGGGAGTAGTGGCAGAGATAAAGTCAGATGGTTGTCTGGATGCTACTGGCTGAGCAGAGAAGAGTTGACGAAGTAATAAAAAATGATAGTCAGCAAATAATAACTAAGTAATATACAATTTTATAGTCATTTCCTATTTTTCTATTGATGTTTACCCAATGTGGACATGACAGACAATGGAATATTTTCAATGTTATGGCAATTGAACGTACACTATTTTTGGTTTTGGAATTTCCATTTAAAAGCTCTAAACTCTAAATTTCATAATGCATTTCATGTTAACAAAAAATGATTGAAACCGAAAAAGTGAAAAAAAGTGATAATTAAAAACAATTGTATGTATGTATGTATGTATGTATGTATGTATGTATGTATGTATGTATGTATGTATGTATGTATGTATGTATATATATATATATAACAGAAACCGAACAGACCTCAAAAAGCACGAATTGCTCAGCACTAGAATAGTCTGATCTGGACTGGAGCAAATCTCTTATTGAGATTAGACGGTTAGCTTGATTAGGCTTGGCGAGCGGCTCAAGATTAAATCAGACGGCGACTGGTTTTTTTTAGGAGCGAGGGATGAGGAGGATATGTAAGGGCATGTGCACAAGTACATTCATGAACGCACACTCACATATGAAGACACACACACAACCTCCTTTGGTGGGGAAACCTCTAGCAGGGAAATATTTCCTCTCTGCCTATCCACTTGATAACCCAGCCTGGTGTTTAACGACGTTCTCATTGTGTTCCCGTCAGGGGATCAATGTCCTGTACCTTGGCTTGAGTACTGTAGAGCAGTGGAGGCTGCTGAGGGGAGGACGGCTCTTAATACTGGCTGGAACAGAGCAAATGGAATGATATCAAACACCCAGAAACCTTAGGTGTGTTCAAATACCTATGCTAACATTCTGTATACTACATACTTAAATTAGTATATACTATTAGTTCCTTTTAGAACACTGTAAACTAGCGGTAAACTAGCGGTTGATGCTGTTGCAACCTCCTGCTAGCAATACACATTTCTAGCTAGACTTTGGGTGTGTTCGTAAATTTCATCTGGAGTGCCAGAGTGCGCTCTGGGGGTTCATAAATTCAAGGGCATTGTCAGATTGTCCATTCATAAATTCAGAGCGTTTCCCTAGTCTCGGCGCACAGACTGGACGCTGTGGCCGAGGAGTAGGGTTGAGCTGAGCACTCTGACCGTCACAACAGCAGTAAAGCACCCAAGCTAACTGGCTAGCTACTTCGAGACACAAATGAGAGAACACCTCACTGACCATTTTACTCGCCCTAGCAGAGCTGGTTAGGCAGTTTTCATGTTATCCAGAGTGTTGGTAAATGTACTGCTGGCAACAATTTAATTACGCTTTTTGCCAATGTTTACTGAGACTGGCCACATTCAACGTGTGTTGGGCGTTTGTAAATTCATCAGTTATTCTGTGCTCTGAAATCAGTAGATAGCCAGTGAGAATTTACGAACACACCCGAACCACTATTCCACTTAGCTAAGCAATGAATAACCTGAATAATCAAGCCAATAAACGTTGGGTAATTAGATAGCATGAAGTAAATATACTGGCAAGTTTGATGTATTAGTAGCCACCTATCGTTACAGTAGGTAGCTAACATACCGGAACATACTGCTTTAATGATATGCTATGCGGTTCGTAAGGATAGTGTAGCTAACAAATTGTCAGCCAACATAACGTGTAACCTAACTTATTTGAAAAGTCATTACATTGGTCAACATTTTCTTAACATTTGTCATAATTAGTTAACGCAACGATTTTGTATCTGCTCTCGCCGGACTTCGGCTGCATATTTTCTGCCATTTTCTTAAAATCTGAAACTGTGAAGCCACGGCCATTTTCTGAAGAATTGCATTATGGGGACTAAAAGCACGGAAATAGTCCATTGCTTGTATACTTTGTATTTTGGCGAATGTAGTACGACATCCGGGAACTTTTGATATACTAACTAACTATATCCATACTATGACCAATAAACATAGTACAAACTCAATTTACATCACAAATAGTACAGTTACTATGAGTATTCGAACACAGCTCGTGTTTGACGTATTTGACACCATTCCACTGATTCCGCTCCAGGCATTACCACGCGCCCATCCTCCCCAATTAAGTTGCCACCAACCTCCTGTACTGTAGACAAGCCTTCGGGGCAATACACACAGCCACCTTATTTACTATATTTTTATTTTATTTTATTTAACTAGGCAAGTCAGTTAATAAGAAATTCTTATTTACAGTGACGACCTACACCGGCCAAACCCGGATGACGCTGGGCCAATTGTGCGCCGCCCTATGGGACTCCCAATCACGGCCGGATGTGATGCAGCCTAGATTCGAAGCAGGGTGTCTGCAGTGACGCCTAAAGCACTGATATGCAGTGTCTCAGATCGCTGCACCACTCGGGAGCCACAAAGACTGACGCTTCAAATGATTCCTACAGACACCACTCTCTGTGCAACAAAGTTCATTTGGAACTGTGATTTTGTGTCGTTGGTTAAGCCCAACTAAGTACAGTTTGCACATACAAAGTAGTTCACAGGTTCATTGATAACCAAATTCGAAATATCTGAATTCACTAATGAAGCTTGCGTGCATGGGCAAGTAAGTGTGCAAGTGTGTGTGTGTGTGCGCATGCAAGGGAGTATGTGTGTGGGTGTGCCTTCGTGTGGAGCATCCCTCCCGTCGCTCCCTGAAGACGAACGAGCCAAGAGGGTGGAAATGAGGTTGGAGACACCATCCAAATCCCCGGAAATCTGATTGCGAGGGCTCGGAAAAGCAGCGGGAATAGGCCTTTTGGAAGGATATTTCCCGTCGCTTAATCTGCTCTCCATCTCCCCAATGTGGGATTAGGCAGGAATTCTGAGATCCGGGAGGAATAAGTAGCCAGACTCTCAGGGCTCACACGGCTGCCGTTTACCCAACCTGTCACCAGGTTTCTGTTTCAAATTGACCACACACACACACACACACACACACACACACGGAGGAGTGCAAAGACAATTCCAAGCAATGAGCTTTGTTGTAGAATAGTTCTGTTAGTCCCTTGTGTTATTAATTGCTTTATTTCATTTTCTAATTGCCTTAGACCAGGGCTGTCAAACTCATTCCATGGTGGGCCTAGTGTCTGCTGGTTTTTAGGTTTTCCTTTCAATTAAGAAAACCAGGTCAGGGGAGTTCCTTACTAATCAGCGACATTAATTAATCACTCAAGTACAAGGGAAGAGCAAAAACCCGCAGACACTCGGCCCTCTGTGGAATGAGTTTGACACAGGTGCCTTAGAAAAAAAACAATCAGGGGTCTAGATACACAGACAGCATATTTGACAACCACAAACAGTTTAGAACACTTCTTGAACTTGAACTACAGTCAGCGAAATCGGACTGAACTGAGGCTTTATCCAGAGAGAAGGGAACTAGTATGCCAATTAGCATTAGCGCCGGGGGTTTCGCAATACTGTACTTCAGGTAACAGACCTATTACGTGTTCTCTGGGCCTTGGTCAGTAGGGCAAAAAGTTACAGAACATTCATATATTGTTGACCCTGCAGCTTTCCAAGTCTCTCCATCTGACAGATTAGCCTTAGCTAGCAGGTTTGCAGGCAGCCACCAAATAAATAGGCCCTTTCCCCCCCCCCTATAAACACAGCCATTTAATATTTGAGTTACCCGGCCCTCGACAGCCATCAAAAAGTGCCCTCTAAATACAACCAAGTAAAAACCTTTCACATTTTCTCCGATGCCCTTGATAGTCGGTGAATTAGCATTTGTTCTTCCTTAAATGGCTTAAAGGGTTTGTGGGTAGCTGCAACCGCAAAAGCTGCTGAGCCACACCCCCTCCATTGAGAACCTGCTCCTTCTCCGCAAGACTTCCCTCGTGGGGACTATGTGAGTGCAGCCCCCTGGCAAGTGTGCCTGGAGAACATGCAAATGCCACCCTGACACACCATGCCAAACCCACAGGATGCTAAAAGAAACTGATAGTACAGAAAGTGAAGTAGAGAGGATTTTTAACATACCTGCGAACCGAGAGACCAGGGCCAGAGGCGAGTCCAGTCCAAGATTCATGGGGGGGAAAAAGAAAAAAAATTAGTCAAGAGAAAGAATTCCCTGATACTTGTATAGACATTTACATGAAAACAAAGATTTAACTGGCAGAACTTTGTACTGTTTATTCTTGTGCATTCACATGTCCATCCATTGGTCACGTCGCTGGTTCAAAAACACACCGACACTGAACAGGGGGTGAACCACAACTGGCTAGGCTGCTCTTCAGAGACCGCATTTAGTGGAAATACTTGGGGCACAACAGATGCAGTGTAATGCATGGCATCTCCTGTGCACACTGAACTGACACTTATTACAGGTACACAAAGCAACACCTCGGAGTTTGATCAGCAAAGTGTTAGAGACAGGACAGCCTTCCTTTTTCTAAACATGTAAAATACATTGGAAAAAGTTACCCCTAATTACTGATACAGGGTCAGATACGTTTTCGTGTCCTAATAGTTTAGGTTAAGATTGGGGGTAGGATTATCTGATCCTAGATCAGTGGTTATGGCAACATCTACAAAGTCAACCCATTCCTGACCCTGTCTCTTTAAATAACCCCCAATTAATGAAAATGCTACTCAAATGGCTCCCATTACAGAGTACCACTGATCAATGTCCGCTATAATGACCCTCCAACAGAAAAGGCATTATGCTAATGAGACATGTCCAACCCTAATGGCGGCCCCAGCCCCAACGCTTGAAGTGTCAGAAGAGTGACAAAAGAGACGCACACACACGGACACACTCGTGCCTATAGGGAATGAGAACAGCCCCTGGACAAGCATGGCAGTTCCCACAATGGAGGGACCTAGCCACGCGAGCCAGAGTCAAACGAGAGAAGGAAAGACGAGCTGCAGGGAGAAAGGGAGGACTTGCCAGTTGTAGGTTTAACAGGATGTCTGTAGAACTTTTGTGAAACATTCAGCGTGGGGTCACTTTGTCTGAGACCTAAAAACATATCTTTACCTCTAGGTAGGGTGACCACATCCCGGATTGTGCGGGACAGTCCAGAATTTTGGCCCTTTGTCCCGCAACCAAACAATCATGTACCGCATTTTAATCAACCAATTCAAACACCACAAACTTAAAAAATTAAATAAAAACATATTTCAGTCAGACATTCCAACCTTGCAGTCACGTTGCACTTATGAATAGATATCGAATAGAAGGATGTGGTACTGGTGATGTGGAACACTTCTCCAATCGTTGTTGAGATCTGATATTCTGCGCGTACAGTAGGCCAATGTCATAGGCCGATCGTCAACCAATCACATTTCTCATATCCTTTCGGGCTAAATTCCAGCTAAACTTAGAGGATAGTTACCTATAACTACTTACAAAAACTGTGCTTCTGATGAATAGATACAAAAGTAAGTAAATAACAGTATTAGACTGAATTCAATATACACGACATGACCAAAAGTATGTGGACTGCTCATCAAACATCTCATTCCAAAATCATGGGCATTAATATGGAGTTGGTCCCCCCTTTGCTACAATAAACAGCCTCCACTCTTCTGTGGAAGGCTTTCCACTAGATGTTGGAACATTGCTACGGGAACTTGCTTCCATTTAGCCACAAGAGCATTAGTGAGGTCGGGCACTGATGTTGGGCGATTAGTCCCAGCTCCCAGTTGGAGTACCAATTCATCCCCAAACTGTTGCCACAAAGTTGGAAGCGCAGAATCGTCTAGAATGTCATTGTATGCTGTAGCGTTCGGATTTTCTCTTCACTGGAACTAAGGGGCCTAGCGCCGAACAATGAAAAATAGTCCCAGACCATTATTCCTCCTCCACCAAACTTTACAGTTGGCACAATGCACAAGTAGTTATAGGTAACTGTCCTCCAAGTTTAGCTGGAATTGTCATCCTGTTGTCCTGTATTTGGGTATTTTAAATGTAGTCACCCTACCTCTAGGTCCCCAACTAACCAGTTAGCTAAGCTAACTGGGTAAAACAATTTATATGGGTAAAACAACCATTTTCATAATTGGCTCACCTGCAGTCTTTAAACTTTCATACTTGTTTAATATATTTTTCTTCTCTGTGTGTGCATGTGAGAGAGAGAGAGAGAGAGAAAGTGGGGCATCCCCAGAATAAAATATATTATATCTCTATGGGGGCTTCCTAAATTACCCTTATTCACCTTACATACACTTAGCCCTCACCCCTATTCCCTGATCTAAGCCCAAGGGCAGTGCCACACAGAACTCTATCGACTCCAGGGTTGCTCGTGGCAACTGGGTAACATCCCTCCCATTCCGCCTAGTGACATGTCACACCCAACAAAGCCAAGGGATAAGAAAAAAACCTAACACTTCAGAAGCTAAAAGTTAAAGGGAGATAAAAACTTTCTATAAGAGATCTCTCACCTCCCTCCCTCCAGCCAGTCTCGCCTCCCTCCCTCCAGCCAGTCTCGCCTCCCTCCCTCCAGCCACAGTCTAGCATCACTCCCTCCAGCCACAGTCTAGCATCCCTCCCTCCAGCTACAGTCTAGCATCCCTCCCTCCCTCCAGCTACAGTCTAGCATCCCTCCCTCCCTCCAGCTACAGTCTAGCATCCCTCCCTCCCTCCAGCGACAGTCTAGCATCCCTCCCTCCAGCCACAGTCTAGCATCCCTCGCTCCAGCCACAGTCTAGCATCCCTCCCTCCAGCTACAGTCTAGCATCCCTCCCTCCAGCCACAGTCTAGCATCCCTCCCTCCCTCCAGCTACAGTCTAGCATCCCTCCCTCCCTCCAGCTACAGTCTAGCATCCCTCCCTCCCTCCAGCTACAGTCTAGCATCCCTCCCTCCCTCCAGCTACAGTCTAGCATCCCTCCCTCCCTCCAGCTACAGTCTAGCATCCCTCCCTCCAGCCACAGTCTAGCATCCCTCCCTCCAGCTACAGTCTAGCATCCCTCCCTCCCTCCAGCTACAGTCTAGCATCCCTCCCTCCCTCCAGCTACAGTCTAGCATCCCTCCCTCCCTCCCTCCAGCTACAGTCTAGCATCCCTCCCTCCAGCCACAGTCTAGCATCCCTCCCTCCAGCTACAGTCTAGCATCCCTTCCTCCCTCCAGCTACAGTCTAGCATCCCTCCCTCCCTCCAGCCAGTCTCGCCTCCCTCCCTCCAGCCAGTCTCGCCTCCCTCCCTCCAGCCAGTCTCGCCTCCCTCCCTCCAGCCAGTCTCGCCTCCCTCCCTCCAGCCAGTCTCGCCTCCCTCCCTCCAGCCACAGTCTAGCATCACTCCCTCCAGCCACAGTCTAGCATCCCTCCCTCAAGCTACAGTCTAGCATCCCTCCCTCCCTCCAGCTACAGTCTAGCATCCCTCCCTCCAGCCACAGTCTAGCATCCCTCGCTCCAGCCACAGTCTAGCATCCCTCCCTCCAGCTACAGTCTAGCATCCCTCCCTCCAGCCACAGTCTAGCATCCCTCCCTCCCTCCAGCTACAGTCTAGCATCCCTCCCTCCCTCCCTCCAGCTACAGTCTAGCATCCCTCCCTCCCTCCAGCTACAGTCTAGCATCCCTCCCTCCCTCCAGCTACAGTCTAGCATCCCTCCCTCCCTCCAGCTACAGTCTAGCATCCCTCCCTCCCTCCAGCTACAGTCTAGCATCCCTCCCTCCCTCCAGCTACAGTCTAGCATCCCTCCCTCCCTCCAGCTACAGTCTAGCATCCCTCCCTCCAGCTACAGTCTAGCATCCCTCCCTCCAGCCACAGTCTAGCATCCCTCCCTCCAGCCACAGTCTAGCATCCCTCGCTCCAGCCACAGTCTAGCATCCCTCGCTCCAGCCACAGTCTAGCATCCCTCGCTCCAGCTACAGTCTAGCATCCCTCCCTCCAGCCACAGTCTAGCATCCCTCCCTCCCTCCAGCCACAGTCTAGCATCCCTCCCTCCCTCCAGCTACAGTCTAGCATCCCTCCCTCCCTCCAGCTAGTCTAGCATCCCTCCCTCCAGCTACAGTCTAGCATCCCTCCCTCCAGCCACAGTCTAGCATCCCTCGCTCCAGCCACAGTCTAGCATCCCTCCCTCCAGCTACAGTCTAGCATCCCTTCCTCCAGCTACAGTCTAGCATCCCTCCCTCCAGCTACAGTCTCACATCCCTCCCTCCAGCTACAGTCTAGCATCCCTCCCTCCAGCCACAGTCTAGCATCCCTCCCTCCAGCCACAGTCTAGCATCCCTCCCTCCAGCCACAGTCTAGCATCCCTCCCTCCAGCTACAGTCTAGCATCCCTCCCTTCAGCCACAGTCTAGCATCCCTCCCTCCAGCTAGTCTAGCATCCCTCCCTCCAGCTACAGTCTAGCATCCCTCCATCCAGCTACAGTCTCGCATCCCTCCCTCCAGCTACAGTCTAGCATCCCCTCCCTCCAGCCACAGTCTCGCATCCCTCCCTCCAGCCACAGTCTAGCATCCCTCGCTCCAGCCACAGTCTAGCATCCCTCGCTCCAGCCACAGTCTAGTATCCCTCGCTCCAGCTACAGTCTAGCATCCCTCCCTCCAGCCACAGTCTAGCATCCCTCCCTCCCTCCAGCCACAGTCTAGCATCCCTCCCTCCCTCCAGCTACAGTCTAGCATCCCTCCCTCCCTCCAGCTAGTCTAGCATCCCTCCCTCCAGCTACAGTCTAGCATCCCTCCCTCCAGCCACAGTCTAGCATCCCTCGCTCCAGCCACAGTCTAGCATCCCTCCCTCCAGCTACAGTCTAGCATCCCTTCCTCCAGCTACAGTCTAGCATCCCTCCCTCCAGCTACAGTCTCACATCCCTCCCTCCAGCTACAGTCTAGCATCCCTCCCTCCAGCCACAGTCTAGCATCCCTCCCTCCAGCCACAGTCTAGCATCCCTCCCTCCAGCCACAGTCTAGCATCCCTCCCTCCCTCCAGCCACAGTCTAGCATCCCTCCCTCCCTCCAGCTACAGTCTAGCATCCCTCCCTCCCTCCAGCTAGTCTAGCATCCCTCCCTCCAGCTACAGTCTAGCATCCCTCCCTCCAGCCACAGTCTAGCATCCCTCGCTCCAGCCACAGTCTAGCATCCCTCCCTCCAGCTACAGTCTAGCATCCCTTCCTCCAGCTACAGTCTAGCATCCCTCCCTCCAGCTACAGTCTCACATCCCTCCCTCCAGCTACAGTCTAGCATCCCTCCCTCCAGCCACAGTCTAGCATCCCTCCCTCCAGCCACAGTCTAGCATCCCTCCCTCCAGCCACAGTCTAGCATCCCTCCCTCCAGCCACAGTCTAGCATCCCTCCCTTCAGCCACAGTCTAGCATCCCTCCCTCCAGCTAGTCTAGCATCCCTCCCTCCAGCTACAGTCTAGCATCCCTCCATCCAGCTACAGTCTCGCATCCCTCCCTCCAGCTACAGTCTAGCATCCCCTCCCTCCAGCCACAGTCTCGCATCCCTCCCTCCAGCCACAGTCTAGCATCCCTCGCTCCAGCCACAGTCTAGCATCCCTCGCTCCAGCCACAGTCTAGTATCCCTCGCTCCAGCTACAGTCTAGCATCCCTCCCTCCAGCCACAGTCTAGCATCCCTCCCTCCAGCCACAGTCTAGCATCCCTCCCTCCAGCCACAGTCTAGCATCCCTCCCTCCCTCCAGCCACAGTCTAGCATCCCTCCCTCCCTCCAGCTACAGTCTAGCATCCCTCCCTCCCTCCAGCTAGTCTAGCATCCCTCCCTCCAGCTACAGTCTAGCATCCCTCCCTCCAGCCACAGTCTAGCATCCCTCGCTCCAGCCACAGTCTAGCATCCCTCCCTCCAGCTACAGTCTAGCATCCCTTCCTCCAGCTACAGTCTAGCATCCCTCCCTCCAGCTACAGTCTCACATCCCTCCCTCCAGCTACAGTCTAGCATCCCTCCCTCCAGCCACAGTCTAGCATCCCTCCCTCCAGCCACAGTCTAGCATCCCTCCCTCCAGCCACAGTCTAGCATCCCTCCCTCCAGCCACAGTCTAGCATCCCTCCCTTCAGCCACAGTCTAGCATCCCTCCCTCCAGCTAGTCTAGCATCCCTCCCTCCAGCTACAGTCTAGCATCCCTCCATCCAGCTACAGTCTCGCATCCCTCCCTCCAGCTACAGTCTAGCATCCCCTCCCTCCAGCCACAGTCTCGCATCCCTCCCTCCAGCCACAGTCTAGCATCCCTCGCTCCAGCCACAGTCTAGCATCCCTCGCTCCAGCCACAGTCTAGTATCCCTCGCTCCAGCTACAGTCTAGCATCCCTCCCTCCAGCCACAGTCTAGCATCCCTCCCTCCAGCTACAGTCTCACATCCCTCCCTCCAGCTACAGTCTAGCATCCCTCCCTCCAGCCACAGTCTAGCATCCCTCCCTCCAGCTACAGTCTCACATCCCTCCCTCCAGCTACAGTCTAGCATCCCTTCCTCCAGCTACAGTCTAGCATCCCTCCCTCCAGCTACAGTCTCACATCCCTCCCTCCAGCTACAGTCTAGCATCCCTCCCTCCAGCCACAGTCTAGCATCCCTCCCTCCAGCCACAGTCTAGCATCCCTCCCTCCAGCCACAGTCTAGCATCCCTCCCTCCAGCCACAGTCTAGCATCCCTCCCTTCAGCCACAGTCTAGCATCCCTCCCTCCAGCTAGTCTAGCATCCCTCCCTCCAGCTACAGTCTAGCATCCCTCCATCCAGCTACAGTCTCGCATCCCTCCCTCCAGCTACAGTCTAGCATCCCCTCCCTCCAGCCACAGTCTCGCATCCCTCCCTCCAGCCACAGTCTAGCATCCCTCGCTCCAGCCACAGTCTAGCATCCCTCCCTCCAGCCACAGTCTAGCATCCCTCCCTCCAGCCACAGTCTAGCATCCCTCCCTCCAGCCACAGTCTAGCATCCCTCCCTCCCTCCAGCCACAGTCTAGCATCCCTCCCTCCCTCCAGCTACAGTCTAGCATCCCTCCCTCCCTCCAGCTAGTCTAGCATCCCTCCCTCCAGCTACAGTCTAGCATCCCTCCCTCCAGCCACAGTCTAGCATCCCTCGCTCCAGCCACAGTCTAGCATCCCTCCCTCCAGCTACAGTCTAGCATCCCTTCCTCCAGCTACAGTCTAGCATCCCTCCCTCCAGCTACAGTCTCACATCCCTCCCTCCAGCTACAGTCTAGCATCCCTCCCTCCAGCCACAGTCTAGCATCCCTCCCTCCAGCCACAGTCTAGCATCCCTCCCTCCAGCCACAGTCTAGCATCCCTCCCTCCAGCTACAGTCTAGCATCCCTCCCTTCAGCCACAGTCTAGCATCCCTCCCTCCAGCTAGTCTAGCATCCCTCCCTCCAGCTACAGTCTAGCATCCCTCCATCCAGCTACAGTCTCGCATCCCTCCCTCCAGCTACAGTCTAGCATCCCCTCCCTCCAGCCACAGTCTCGCATCCCTCCCTCCAGCCACAGTCTCACATCCCTTCCTCCAGATACAGTCTAGCATCCCTCCCTCCAGCTACAGTCTAGCATCCCTCCCTCCAGCTACAGTCTAGCATCCCTCCCTCCAGCTAGTCTCGCAACCCCTCCCTCCAGCCACAGTCTCGCATCCCCTCCCTCCAGCCACAGGCTCACATCCCCTCCCTCCAGCCACAGTCTAGCATCCCTCCCTCCAGCTACAGTCTAGCATCCCTCCCTCCAGCCAGTCTAGCATCCCTCCCTCCAGCTACAGTCTCGCATTCCCTCCCTCCAGCCACAGTCTCGCATCCCCTCCCTCCAGCCACAGTCTCGCATCCCCTCCCTCCAGCCACAGTCTCACATCCCCTCCCTCCAGCCACAGTCTCGCATCCCCTCCCTCCAGCCACAGTCTCACATCCCCTCCCTCCAGCCACAGGCTCGCATCCCCTCCCTCCAGCCACAGTCTAGCATCCCCTCCCTCCAGCCACAGTCTCGCATCCCTCGCTACCACTGGCCTCCCTAAACAACCTCCCACCCAGATCTCCTCCGATCCAGAAACTTCTGAATTATAAATCATGCACTATATTCCCTCCCTCAAGTTTCTTTCAACCATCTTCTTTTGCTCTCCCCCTTCCTTCGTCTTTTCTTTGGTCTCTTTCAACGACTGAGCCTCCCTCCCACGCTGTAGCCAGCCACAACAAGCTCCAACTGTACCCCCTGGTCATTCCAAACTACTGCAGTGTTTCTCTCAGACCACTCTCTCCATGCAGCTTCTTTCAACCATCAAACACTACAAAAAAAGTCTCGCCCACAGCTTTTTTTCTTCTTCTCAAGTCACTTTCAAATGGTCGAAATGAGTCTCCCTCTGGATATACACTGAGTGCACAAAACATTAGGAACGCCTGCTCATTCCATGACAGACTGACCAGGGGAATCCAAGTAAAAGATATGATCCCGTATTGATTTCACTTGCTAAACCCACTTCAAATCAGTATAGATGAAGGGGAGCAGACAGGTTAAAGAAGGATCGTGTGTGAGCCATTCAGTGTGTGAATGGACAAGACAAAGTATTGTAGGTGTTCCTAATGTTTTGTACAGTCAGTTGCCTAAACTGCAATATAATGTAATAAATAACATGTTATGCCAAGTCAACTAGCAATGCTAACTAACAAATACGGTGGCAGCGTCTCTATTCAGGCCATCAAAGAGCTGAAATTCTCCTCTCAGCGAGACTCGTCTTTCAGTCACACCAGACTCCAATGAGTCACGAGAGAAGTCTTGATAATGGGAGATCAGCTGAGTGGCGAGCATGTTTAAACCAGCACGCTTACTTAAACCAGCACGTTTACTTAAACCAGCACGCTTACTTAAACCAGCACGCTTACTTAAACCAGCACGCTTACTTAAACCAGCACGCTTACTTAAACCAGTATGCTAGCAGTGGTCTAATAATACATCCGTTAACCAACTAACATTTAGTGTTGAAACAAGCATTTGCTTTCTTATTGTGTATCATGGGCTATACTGTATTTCGATATACTGTTTTCTCAACCGAAACCCCAACTTGTCATAAATACTTACACTTAACATGCATTTTCTCTATCTGGTTTCTGATCTGACAAAAGTTTGACAGCAAAAGTTAGTTTGAAATGCAGGCAGTTAGCTAATTCAGGAGATTTTCGCTTTGAACTCGAGTTGCCGCTTGCTGTTGCTCTCCCACGAGGCCGTTAAGACCAAAATATTAAAACCATTGACTCGCTTGCATGTGCGTGCCTGTTTCAACGAGGCTGTTTCTGCACTCCTGCCTCTCTGAAGATAAACAGACACATTAAACATGCAATTAATAGTGAGGTGCTCATGTAACAACCCCTGTTTAAAAAAAAAGGAGAGAGGGAGAGAAGAGGGTTGGAATAAAAGACCTGCGCTCTACCCCGGCTGACACGGCTAATTTGAATATCAAAACATGATGTAAAACGGTCATTAAAAGTCAATTAGGGAGGGGGGCGGGGCGGGGGGCAGAGAAAGGAGTATGGAGGGCAGAGTGGGAGGCAGAGAGGTAAAGAAAGATCATATGACGACAAAGAGAGAAGAGAGGAACGGACGACGAAGAAAGAGCGAGAGAAGGGAGAGAGCGTGGGGGAAGAACAGTGTGGAAGAGAAAGGGAGCGATCGATGGACAGGGTGGCGACTGCAATCAACAGTGAGACTCATTACACAGGCCAGGGACTCAAATCAATACAATCACGAGTTCAAATGACAAAAACCTTTATCATCAAATCAACCCTAACCGACACACAGCCATGGGGCATTCTTCAGAACCTCAGTTCAGACTGTCACAGGATGGCGTGTGGGTCCACAGGGTGTCCTCTAAGTGGTCTCTCAACGCCACATTCAAATAGTCCCATTATATAGTTGGCCCCCTGTGATCCAAAGCCAGTCGTCCCACGGCCACTGATCCAGTTTTACTTATTCATGCAGGCATAATGAGGGCTGAATCTGAATTCTCACACTGTGCGGGTTTATGTGTCGGTCTGTGTGAGAGACAGAGGGAGAGAGAATTTGAGTGTGTGTGTGTGTGTGTGTGTGACAGAGAGAGAGAGAATGCCGGTGTGTGTGTGCGCGTCTACACAAGCACCCTGTATCTGTATTTATGAATGTTGGTCTGAATACAGAAGCTTCATTATAGAGGGGGGAATGGATCAGAAACACACATCACGACAGAACCGAACACAAGCTTTTCCTGACAGGCAAGCAGGCGGGCGGCAATCACCCAAACATACACACGCTCACTAGCATGCCTACGTGTACACACACAGTCCCACGCACACACACACACACACACACACACACACACACACACACACACACACACACACACACACACACACGTTTCCTAAGCTGCCCGCTTGGTGGTCCATGCCAACATCAAAAAAATGATGTTAACCCCCAGCATTAATAATTGACAGACAGCTTGAGGGGACGTAATGAATAATACACAACAACAACAACAAAAAACGTCACAGTGCCTGGCAGTACCCAGGCCACATGAAAGGAATGCGCACGGCGCTTAACTAGCATTTTAGCGATGTAGTTTTGTGTTTGAAGTCACTGTCCCACAAGAGAGTGGCTCCACTTAAAACTCGGAAACACAGAGGATGCAGGCTTGGTCTTGACTCGAGTCCAGTCCGTTGACAACAGGCGAGGGTGCTGTCAGTTTGTGCCCCACCCTACCATTTATTGGCCTTGAACTGACAGATTGGAGAACATTTTTTAAATGTCAAAGGCAAAATGGGTAAATACATCCAGAAATACCCAACAGACAAGAGGCAGGACTATAACCGATCCAGAAATAGTGTCCTTTTTAATGTGTTTACTGAGGAATGTGCAGCTAACACCCACTGTGAAAGCTGATAAAGGGCTGGTCGACGAAACAGGAGAAAAACCCTACAAACAAACGAGCAGCCGAGCAGTATGTTTGATGTTGACTATCTGTGTTTTGTTTGTTCTTTACCCTGGTCCTCAGGAACACTAGAGAGGGTGTTGCTGGGTATCTGGATGGCCATTATCTCGCCTAGCGGCTGGAGGGCAGATTAATTGGGGGTGGTTCCCACACCCTATCCCCCTCACCGGTTTACAAGGCTGTCCCTGGGAGGCTGTCCCCCCCCCCCCCCCAAAAAAATGATCGACACTCTTCACAATGATCCCCTATAAAGAAGAAGAGAGGGTACTAATTCTGCTGAAGGATACGTTTAGGGTGCTTGGTAGGGAGCCTCAGCAGAACGCTTTTGATGGCTCTCTCTCGTGCTCAAAGCACAGCCATTTCTGCCAGCATAGCACTCTGAGAGTTTTTATTTTTGAAGCTTTGTTTCTTAAGTGCTTTTTAAAAGTTTATGAAACAGCCCCTGTGAGGGAAGGCTAAATGCGCCTCTGCGTCATCGCATCGTAGCGGGAGACTTTGGATTTATTTATTTTTTGTCACAGCTGCAGAGACCAGGCTGGGATGGACAGCCATATTTGGTTAGTTTCGTCTCGGTTTCACACGCAGAGACCATTGGAGGAGGGACCAGGGAGGGAGGAAGTATCTGACCCAACGGCTAGGGGTTGTTATGGTTGGTTCTCAGACTCATTCCCAGAACAGTCCAGCAATTAAAATGTTATTATTTATTTCTTCCCCTGAGGCGACTGGGCTATAGCCTAGTTTTTGTTGGGCACTGTGTGTGTGTGTGTGTGTGTTCGTGTGCATTCATGCGAGCGTAACCACACCAGACACTGTAACCACACTCATATCCTTCCCAAGCACACCACACACTTTCACCTGTCCTCAGTGCTCTGCAGTCCTACAGACAGTAGGCAAGAGCAAAGTCCTCTTGTTCCCACCATTCCATAAAACAAACAAACCGCACTTCCTGGTAGAGCTGGTTCTATAAACCGAAAATGGTCGACAACGACCATTAAACGTATCGTTATAATTCAGTCCATTTATCGTGATATGGATAAATGAATGAACCGTGACCAACAACGATGAATCTGTGGGCAGCACCTGTTCTCTCAGCTGCCACCTACCGTGTGTGTAATGCTATCACACATCCGAACCTTCCTCCCACCACCAATCACCAACCGCCCACCTCGGCATTACACCACAGACATCGGTCAGAGAGGAAAGACGGTAGACTTTCAGAGAGTTAGTAGACATGACACAATAGAATCAATCCACATCGGTGGTGATATGATCAGTGTGACAGCCAGGTATTATTTTGATTTCCAAAGACGACAGTATGTTCTACGGCTGGGTGATTTGAAAGGCCTTTGCATTAATGGCTGACGCAATATGCATATCATCCGTTTCAGCACGATATTGGCACATTTCTGCAGGGGTGACATGTGAACTAAATGCTGTTCTCACACGCTGCTGCCAAAGCCACGAGTTCAGTGGCTTCTAAATTAGAAGGTGTGGCACCTGGAGATTGTCCGAGGCACATTTATGTATTGATAACATATTTCATGGGCATTGATGTTGTCGTATAATGCTCTAACACATCGTAGTCACTTTACTGTAAAGTACGGATTTTTGTCAATACCAGCCAGCCTTACAACAGTTCTCAGAGCAGGAGGGATCAGTCATGCCTTTTAGATCCTAATGATGAGTGAGATATTGACAGGAGGGAGCTGATCCTAGATCAACACTCGGAGATGCTTTTGAAGACGTCCTAGTTGTTTTTATTCTCTAATCTCTACCATAGAGGAGACAAGCACAGTGTCTGGAATCCAGCTATGCAACCACAGTGACGCCTACCTCAGGATTCCTGCGTTGTATCGACTTATTATCCTATTACAGACCGTGTACCGCGCTGGTTCACTCTGACATCCTTGTTGAGATGTCTGACGTGATGCGTGGGACTGCAATCCATTCCATACATACAGTGAATGTGTGCATTCACATGTCAGTTTGTGTGAGGGATTGGTGACTTGGTTTAGACAAGATGTCGTCCTAACCGTAGGCTGACAAGACAGAATTAACAAAAGCACAATGAGAAGACAAGATGTAGAAAACAAGACCGTAACCATCACACCTGTCATGATGGGCTGTCAGATGGGACTGGGAAAGAGAGAGAGAGAGAGAGAGAGAGACCAGAGAGAGAGAGAGAGAGAGAGACCAGAGAGACCAGAGAGAGAGACCAGAGAGACCAGAGAGAGAGACCAGAGAGAGAGAGAGAGAGAGACCAGAGAGAGAGAGAGAGACCAGAGAGAGAGAGAGAGAGAGACCAGAGAGAGAGAGAGAGAGAGACCAGAGAGAGAGAGAGAGACCAGAAAGAGAGAGAGAGACCAGAGAGAGAGACCAGAAAGAGAGAGAGAGAGACCAGAAAGAGAGAGAGAGAGACCAGAAAGAGAGAGAGAGAGACCAGAAAGAGAGAGAGAGAGACCAGAAAGAGAGAGAGAGAGAGAGAGAGAGAGAGAGAGGAGAACGACCAGAGAGAGAGAGAGACCAGAGAGAGAGAGAGAGAGAGAGACCAGAGAGACCAGAGAGAGAGACCAGAGAGACCAGAGAGAGAGACCAGAGAGAGAGAGAGAGAGAGACCAGAGAGAGAGAGAGAGAGACCAGAGAGAGAGAGAGAGAGAGAGACCAGAGAGAGAGAGAGAGAGACCAGAGAGAGAGAGAGAGAGACCAGAAAGAGAGAGAGAGACCAGAGAGAGAGACCAGAAAGAGAGAGAGAGAGACCAGAAAGAGAGAGAGAGAGACCAGAAAGAGAGAGAGAGAGACCAGAAAGAGAGAGAGAGAGACCAGAAAGAGAGAGAGAGAGAGAGAGAGAGAGAGGAGAACGACCAGAGAGAGAGAGAGGAGAACGACCAGAGAGAGAGAGAGGAGAACGATCAGAGAGAGAGAGAGAGAGAGGAGAACGACCAGAGAGAGAGCTAAAGATGCCTCTTCGATGAGAGAAGGGGGATGAAGAAATGGAGAAGAATGAAAGAGCAGGGAAGAGCTACTCTCTGAAAAGAGGCAGTGAACAGGTGAAACAGGGAGGTGGGAGGGGAGTGGGGGTAAAAGGGACGATCTTTGGAGGTGACAAGGACAAACGGGCTCTTGCTGTGTTCTGCTCAACCCAGTAAATCACCAACACAGTGCCTGTCCAAAACGCCACCCCCTTCCTCTCTACCTTCCCTCTGTCCTTTCAGCTCCACTCGCAAAGGTGCAGACATTCACTCCGAGACAATCACACAGACAGACACACACATAGAGACACACACACACACACAGAGACGTACACACACACACAGAGACACACACACACACACAGAGGGAGCGAAGGTGGCCCTACTGTGAAGGAAGATTTATGTGTCCCAGCCACACGCATAGCGAGTGAACAGCACAGGTTCCCTGATGCTGTAGAATAGGTGAGTGTGGGTGTTTAGTAACAATGTTCCACAGTTTAACCAAAGACATTACAGTATGAAGATGGGCAGAAACTGCCTCTCCAATAGAAATCCCTGATCATACTTTTGGTATTTATTATTAGGATCCCCATTAGCCGCTGCAAAAGCACACGTGCAGGCGATGTCGTTGGCTAGCTAAGCTCACGTGCAGGTGATGTCGTTGGCTAGCTAAGCACACGTGCAGGCGATGTCGTTGGCTAGCTAAGCTCACGTGCAGGTGATGTCGTTGGCTAGCTAAGCACACGTGCAGGCGATGTCGTTGGCTAGCTAAGCTCACGTGCAGGCGATGTCGTTGGCTAGCTAAGCTCACGTGCAGGTGATGTCGTTGGCTAGCTAAGCTCACGTGCAGGTGATGTCGTTGGCTAGCTAAGCACACGTGCAGGCGATGTCGTTGGCTAGCTAAGCTCACGTGCAGATGATGTCGTTGGCTAGCTAAGCACACGTGCAGGCGATGTCGTTGGCTAGCTAAGCTCACGTGCAGGTGATGTCGTTGGCTAGCTAAGCACACGTGCAGGCGATGTCGTTGGCTAGCTAAGCTCACGTGCAGGTGATGTCGTTGGCTAGCTAAGCACACGTGCAGGCGATGTCGTTGGCTAGCTAAGCTCACGTGCAGGTGATGTCGTTGGCTAGCTAAGCTCACGTGCAGGCGATGTCGTTGGCTAGCTAAGCTCACGTGCAGGCGATGTCGTTGGCTAGCTAAGCTCACGTGCAGGCGATGTCGTTGGCTAGCTAAGCTCACGTGCAGGCGATGTCGTTGGCTAGCTAAGCTCACGTGCAGGCGATGTCGTTGGCTAGCTAAGCTCACGTGCAGGTGATGTCGTTGGCTAGCTAAGCTCACGTGCAGGCCGTAAAATCAAAAGGCAAAGTTTTTTTTTTATGAAAATGTCAACGTGTGGGTTTGTCACTTTCACGAGGTTGGTAGTAATAACATGCTCGACTATTTAAAGACGTCGTCTCCAATCTAGATTGTGACTGTAGATTTCAAGATCAAAGATCAAACATTTTTCTTCGACTTCTCAAACCCCCTGCCTGGTCGATTTGGTCCGTTTCGCAAGCATTCCCAGAAGTCTCACGATGTTTAGAAACTCGGGTGTTTTAAACACTGCAAACTGGGCAGCTAAACCTGCACAGTCAGACTGCGACTGCAGCAGAGCCAACAGGTCCCTACTGCGAAGGGATTTGGCCCGTGTCCGCGCGCGTCCAGACCTACGCACGCCTGTATGTGTGCAGGCATCCGTTGTTAAACGAAACACACACACAGAGGCAATACACTTCCATTGTCCTTGAGACATGGGAATATGAAATATGACCTCACAAATGGTAGCCAAGTGGATTGTGTACGCATGGAGAAGAAGAAAGGGAAGGTAGGAGACTCTCATTTCTGCCTTGAATGTCAATTAGCTTGAGGAATGTCCCCAGGAAAGCTTGCTATCATTATTTGTATGTTAATTATTTCACTAATTGCATTCAACCTGCATCTGTCGAAGCTTTGTGCGCAGAGACACTGAGGAATGAACCCCAGAAGTGTTGGCCCTCAGGACACAGACAGATAAGGGATGTTTAGATATGAATTAACCAACGAGAGATGGCACAGTATCTCACTTTTGTTTTGGTGCCATCGTGCCCTATCATATGGGACATACTGAGAGAAACTCCCCTGAAACTGCTTTTAATAAGCTCGGTCATTGTAAATGTCAATTGTTTCATGTTAAAGACAATACAATTAAGTAAAATCCCTCATGAATTTGTCTCTCTCTCTCTCTACACATGCCTGTGGGCACCTACAGTCTAAGGAGACAAAACACAACTGAAATTACTATACCTCCCTACTGTACCTATTATTAACATTGACAACATTATAGCCAAAGGAGAACAACTAGACAACGAGCAATGTGGTCACTCACATTCCTGGAGGAAGGGGGGGTGAGTAAGAGTGGCCGGAACCCTGAGGGTCCACTTAAGCTAATTAATGGCTTTTGGGGGAGCTCTAAGCAGTCTTCCATTAGACAAATGAGCAGGAAGGAGCTTTCACGTGGGGAGTAATGGCCACCCCACCATAATCACTCTTTCATTCTAATCAGGATTTCTTTAATGAACACGCAATCGCTTGTGCTCAGGAAACAGAATAGCTGTATTCAATTAAAAGAACTGAACTAAAAGCTATAGGGGGAGCAGGCCAATAGGGCTGAGATCAGGTAAGAGAGCAGGGCTATCCATGAACCCGCTTTTCTTGGAAATCTTGGAAGTCAAATTGGTCTTAGTCAACCGCTTGATGTTGTGTAATTTGCATATGCTAAATTGAGATGCTTTATCAAAAAATCTGCCATTCAGCAGACCTATGATATTTCTTGTTTGGGCATTGGGCAAGGTCAAGAGAGAGAACTGTATATGCACAAACCAAGGTTTGGACATCAGCCATTTTGTGCCATGATCCAAACATGCTAATCCAATCATGTTAACTGTGGAGTGTGAATATTGCATAGGCATAGCCAGGGCACTTCTGGCATGTCTTAAATCATGAGACTCTTGGCACATCTTGGCAGATATGGCAGAGCACCAGGTGTCAGCGCAGAGATTCCCAGAGGATATTGTCGCTCCAATGGGTCACAAAACAAGGGTTACGCTATAAGTTACGCTGGTGACGTCAAATCAGTGCTTTGTCTCGTCTTCGTCATGCTCTACTTGATTGGAGGAGAACACTACCGGAACTAAATGTCAAATTGTCTGGGAAACCTTCCAAGAATAAGGATGGTGAGGTGTCAAGGACTATAGGTTAGAGGTCATGGTGCATTGTTGCCATGTGAAGGTATTTCCCCTAACCAGGAAAACACGAGATGATGTCTGATGAGATGACGTCTGAGGAGTCCGATGAGACGGAGATTGGTTCAAGATCACATCATAATCCCAAAAATATAGTAAAAGCTTACAGGTTGAATAATGGAGTTTCGGTTTTTGGGAGTAAAAAAAAAAAATGATTGCAACATGTGTAGTTTGATATCTGCGGTGCTTTTTCCTCCACTGTTAAAATGTCATCCCAAAACTCCAAAGTAAAAACCCCCAAACGTTTAAAGTTCACAGGATCAAGAAGGTCTAGGCTATGTTCAGACTGGAGGGAAAACGCTAGCTGGTACTCTGTGGTGCTTGATACAGTATCTGGCACAGCACTGTGATATGTACTAGAGGAAGCTAAGAGCCATAGACTATACTATGCCATGGCACATTAAGAACTAGAATCGAATCGCTAAAGGACGCAAAAAGTACGTGACACAGGATTAAATGGGAGGCTTACTTGAGGGTGTAAAAGCCAGAAAATAGTGCTATATTTGGAGTCATTTAGTAGATATATAGGGTGTGGAGATTAATTTCTCAGCTGAGTCATCATATTACATGCGCTGCAAGTGGGGTTCCATCGCTCTGTGCCTTTGAGGAAATTGTTATTTGGGGTTTTTGCTAATAGATTTAAAAATCGTTGACGCTTCATATCAAGGGTTCTAGCTTTGAGGAATGGAGTACGCTTCTTAAAAATGGTTTGTAGGGGGATCAAAGACATGTTTGCTTTCTTTTTTTGGCAAATTAAAGTAATAAGGTGTTCTATAGTGTAAGGTTTAGCTGAACATAACTTTCTGGGACACAGTAAAACTGGTCAATGCTCTGGTAACATACATTTGACCTTCATCCATACCTCAGAAAACATGTATCCCGCCCTAGCCCGCTTTCCACCAAATACGGCAGTCTCTAAGGGCTAAATCAGGACAAGTATACCCTCACCCCATTGGTCTGTGCCACCACAACTTTGCAGTGACAATTTAACTGAGGGGAAATACCTTCACATGGCAACAGTTCATCTGCCCTTCCGGGCTCAAGGTGGGGGGACTTATAGCACTTTACAGGGGGGGGGGGGGGGGGGGGGGTTCTGATCTGGTTTAATCCACAGACTGATGTAGACCCTCCCTGACAACTGGACTGAGCAGCTCAAGCTTATATCTCCCCCTTTACCAAGTACAGCCCTGCCCAGGGAGCCAGAACTGTCAGCTTAACCCCTTCTTCTACCAGACCTCCACCATTAAAGACTTTTAGATCTCAACCCACCATGTGCTTTAAAAAGTTCTGAGCAAAAACATGGAGACTATGGGTGGTTGATGGCTTCCTCTGGTAAGACATATACTTTAACCAAATAGGAATGGTAAATTGATAAGGAAGTATGAGGCGGCACACCGGAAACAACTTGACTACTTGCGGTTAAACCCACGCAAGCTTTTAATAAGTGTAATGTCCTCTGACTCCTCAGACTGAGAATCCCCCAATTCTCCAAAGCCCCTTCTCACAGGTGAGGTCACATGACATGGTAAAAGTCTTGTTGCCATGGACGACAGGCTCTCCCAGACATGACCCTTTACCTCAATTACACTTCCAACCCATCTAAACAAGTAATTTGTTAGAGAAACAATGAAGAATAATTTTTTGTTGCATTTTCACCAAACACTCCTTTCTGAGTCAGCCACAACTTACCAACTTATCACTCAAAAGGATATCTTTCAAAAGTCTACAAACCCCTGTAAACACACTACAAACACACTACAAACCCCTGTAAACAGAAGGATGCGCATAATGCGTACAAAGACGAAAGAAAAGAGTTGTGGACTGACATTTGAAGAATCACAAGCAACAACCATAAGTTAATGGTTTCTTCCATCTCCACTGAGTAATGGTCAAAATGGATGTCTAAGGGAGAAGGAGTATTAGACCCATCTTCCCCTGAATAAAGTTCAAAAAGCTTAGAAGTGTTTCTCCATTTCCTTGTGAGCATCAAGTCACCCAAACTATGCAGCACATGCCTCATCCTCCCTTCCCCCCCCAACTCACTCCATCTTCCCTAGACCCTGCTAAATTAGATTAGGGCAGAGTGGGTGGGACTAACGTTTCACCCCCCATGTTTCTGATGGCTATGACTAGTCTGAAAATGTCAACAAAGTGCAAACCACCCCCTTATCCCCCACTCCCTGCTTGTACATTACGAGAGCAATGTGCCGAACAGAAAGGGAGGAGATGATATCGACAGGAGGTCAAAGGTCAAAGCATTTGAACTAACTGCCCATCCCTCGGGGAGAACGATGGGCCCCTCTCATTGAAGCCATGGACGTTCAAGGCCTGCCACGGTACTGCAGGCATTGTTAGCAGAAAACAGGATCCCCTATTATAGTGAATCGATCCTGGTCGATCTACGTGTAAACAAATTCAAATTTTGAAGACAATCACGGTACCAATAATTGCGTCTAACAAACCAGATTTATGTCCTTGAACCAATTATTTAAAAATTGCACAAACTCTGCATGTTATGTCTCCATGAGACACCATCTTAAGCGACTTAAATTTGGCTGCAATGCGCTGTTGAGGTTTCACGTAGGAATGAATGGTTTCACGTGATCGATGGCTTTGTCCATTCATATATACAGTCATTGGTACTCCCAATCCCCACCTTCCCCTGTCAGTCTCTAAGCTGTGATAAAGGCATGTTCTTGATTATGTTTGTCCCTATAAAAATGCAACTGCTGCACAAAAGCTAGCACTATAATGGCCTATAGATAGGGCACTTAATGTATTCAATTTCAGGTATTCAATTTCATTAATACTTATACCTCAAATGTAAAATATCAAAAGTTTGTGAATGGAGGTACAGTAGAACATCCGACAATTTCGCTTTGTCCCGAGTTTTGGTTCAAATGATGTAGAGTATCTGAGGTAAATCGGAAATTCACTGAAGAAATCCTCGGACATCTTGAAATGAGCAGTCCATCCAAATCCCATTTGGAAAGTAATACACAGGGAGAAAGGAACATTTTGTGCTAATAACTGTAAAATAGGCAGCAGCGATTGACAGTAATTGCTCCAGATGGTAATAGCTCCACAGCATAAAGCCACAATGCTTCAGCCCTTTCATCTGTGAGAGGAAATTAGGAAATGGAGCATTACCTGAGGAGCTGCTGGATAAGAGAACATCTATAAAATGCCACAAGTAATGGGTCTAAAAGACATCTAGTTAGACATGTTAGATTCACAGGAATCCGTTAAAAAGGATCCCTGTGACTTTGGTTCTTATGTTATTTGACAATTATCATAAAGTGTACAGGAATTTCGGCCTACATTCTACAATTTGTACATTCTGAATAATCCGAATTCCGCCAAAAAGGATTGCAGTTCCATTTGATTTCAGTCACTTTTTGATTTGAATGAAATGTTCTATTCATCATTTGTCCATGGTAGAAGTAGTCAAAGTCACTTTTTGGACCTGAATGTCAAAACATTTAGGAGATAGAGGTGCTCAAAGTTGAGCCATTTTGCACACCCCAGTCTACCACATGAGACATCCATGTCTCCCTCACAGGAAAAGAGAAACGGTTGAGTTGGACATAATTTAAAAGCCCCCAGACAGGTTTGTCAAAAGTACTGTATTTAATAATTTCTTTAAAAAAAAAGTTTTGTAATAAAAATGTAATTGTTTAACCTTTAATGTAAATTATCGAAAAACATGTCAACTCTGATAATTTTTCATTTTTGCATATGTTGTAGCTTTTTGCCATTATTTGCCATAAACTGAGATGTTTGTGTTGTGCCCGCCATCGGTTGAGACAGAGCATGCTATTGAATACAGGATGGGTGTCATGTTTTGGCTGATAAATGGACTCGCTTTCAAATGTTAGCACAAAGATGGTTGGAGGTCCAGACATCAGAGATTGTTGACGAACGGGAATAATCAGTTGTATTAAATGATACTGTCAAACTTAAAATAGGAAAACTATTGAAATCATAGAAATGTAGATAATAGAATAGACATTCGATGGTGGGTGGACCAGCAGCCATTTTGTGGTAGTAACTGGAAGTGAAAATTTCAATTAAATTAAAATGTCAATGATGTACCAGCTAAATCACAGTGGTCTGAAGGGATATGTTCATTCTATGAATTATATTTCTGATTGAAATGTCTCAACCGATGGCGGGTACAACACCTCAGATTATGTCAAATATGCAAAAATATGCATTTTCTTTTTTAGTTTACACGTTTAGATAATTGACGTTAAAAGGAAATTATTACAAAGTTTGACAACCCTGTTAAACGATCTCAAACTCAACGATGTATCTTTTCCAGTGATGAAGACATGGTCTCATGGTAGGGTGGGGTATGCTAAATAAGTCAACTCTGAGCAACTCTCTCGCATAAATGTTTTGGCATTCAGGTCCAAAAATTCACTTTCTGACCACTTCTAACATGGGCAAATACGTATAGAAAGTTTTTTCAAATCTAAAAGGGGTTCGGTCAAAAGATGATTGAAATGGAACGACCCGTAACAGATTTAGAACAGTTTACGGTTGCAATATGGGAATTGTTACTTGACTTGATGTGACCACACACCGCACCTGAGAGGTACTTCACCTGGCTAACACGGTTCACATCAGTCGAAATCCCCCACAGCCTAAACGGCTAACGTGCAGAAAAATGTGATCTGAAATGTGATGCCCTAGATAAGCGGCCCTGCTCAACCAACAAATGTTGCTGGATGTGTTCCATGCGGTCACTCAAACAGGTCAGAGCCTTTCCCGTGGGATCCTTGTGGCGCCCTGAGGCAACCTCGGAGACGCAGCACATCTTCAACCCAATAACAGGAGAAAGAGAGGCTTGTTGAGACAAGCATTTTTATCAAAACACACGTTATTGGGTGGCCGCATCAAACAAATTGGCCAGCTTCTCACTGGGACTCATTAATCTGGCTGTCACAGGACACATTTGTACAAAGAAACCCAGAGGCCTCTGGTCCACTAAGCCGCAAGTCTCCATTTGTAGGCCTATTCTTTAGGCATCTCCTCAGATTTCCATCACATTAGCGTTCTCTCGGTCATTCTCCATAGCTTTAAAATGATCTGTTAGTAACACATAAAGAATCACTCTTACCTCAGCTTCTGAATCATCCAACAAAGGCGATGGGATTCGATGAGCCAAACCGGTACAGAGTGAACATCCAAACCAGGAGATTGAGTAGAAATCCAAATCAGAACAAGATTCTGGAATGGTTCCGAGATGGAGGTGGTGTGGGCTGAATTCTTCCTTCCAACTGGCTGAGTACCTGTGGGGTACAAAAGTTTAAAAAAGAGAGCGAGCAAGTTAGAGAGAGGGCTTGAGCATGCCAAGAGGCGACACATCCACATGAATCCTTATCCAAACTCATTAAGAGGTTTTCAGTAGCCCTGTTCGAAAGGAGTCAGATTCCTCCGAGGTTGTTTATATCAGAGAACAGTAGCGGTCAGCTTTGCCATCGTCCTACTAAAAAGCCCGACTCCTTCAGGAACCACAGCCCAAATAAACACAGCTCAGAGGTGGGAAATTCTGCCACTGAATGGAGTCCCTGTCTTGTTTTATTTCCATCAGTTCAGCACTTCATTGATTGCATAGGTCAGTTGCAAAGATGTAGGCGAAGGAGTTCCTATATTGAGAGTAGCTTCCCCAGGAGCACAGCTACACTATATATACACATATGTATGTGGACACCCCATCAAAGTTCAGACACACCCATTGCTAAAATTGAGCAGACCGCCATGCAATCTCCATAGACAAACATTGGCAGTAGAATGACCTTACTGAAGAGCTCAGTGACTTTCAATGCAGCACAGTCATAGGATGCCACCTTTCCAACAAGTCCGTTTGTCAAATTTCTGCCCTGCTAGAGCTGCCCGGTCAACAGTAAGTGCTGTTATTGTGAAGCTGAAATGTCTAGGAGCAACTACAGTTCGGCCGCAAAGTGGTAGGCAACACAAGCTCGCAGAACGGGACCGCCGAGTGCTGAAGCACGCAGCGTGTAAAAATAGTCTGTTCTCAGTTGCAACACTCACTACAAAGTTCCAAACTGCCTCTGGAAGCAACGTCAGCACAATAACTATTCGTCGGGACCTTAATGAAATGGGTTTCCATGGCCGAGCAGCCCCACACAAGCCTAACATTACAACACTGCCCCTTGCGCATGGTGAAGTGTTGTAAATCTCGCTGAAATTGGACTACGGAGCAGTGGAAACGCATTCTCTGGAGTGATGAATCACGCTTCACCATCTGGCAGTCCAACTGACAAATTTGGGTTTGGCGGATGCCAGGAGAATGCCATCTGCCCTAATGCACTGTGCCCAGTGTAAAGTTTGGTGGAGGAGGAAAAATGGTCTGGGGCTGTTTTTCATGGTTTGGACTAGGCCTCCTAGTTCCAGTGAAGGGACATCTTAATGTTACAGCATACAATGACATTCTAGATGATTCTGTGCTTCCAACTTTGTGGCAACAGTTTAACAGTTTGGGGAAGGCCCTTTCCTGTTTCAGCATGACAATGTCCCCATGCACAAAGTGAGGTCCATACAGAAATGGTTTGTCGAGATTGGTTTGGAAGAACTTGACTGGCGTGCACAGAGCCCTGACCTGAACCCCATCGGACACCTTTGGGATGAATTGGAATGCCGACTGTTAGCCAGGACTAATCGCCCAACATCAGTGCCCAACCTCAAATGCTCTTGTGGCTGAATGGAAGCAAGTTCCAACATCTAGTGGAAAGCCTTCCCAGATGAGTGGGGGCTGTTATAGCAGCAAAGGGGGGGACCCAACTCCATGATTTTGGAATGAGATGTTTGAAGAGCAGGCGTCCACATACTTTTGGTCATGTAATGTACATATCAGCCCAAAAATGCAGAACATGTCTCCATGTTCTGAAGAGAACGAGGGGAAATTGGGGCAATTAGCAGGTCTGTATCTTTTGGATCGGTTGCGTTTGTGCTGGAATCCAACCAACTAGTTGTCTTTCCTAAGTGAACCAGATCCGTTTTATACAGCATGGGCCTCTTTTTCCTCGCTAAACCGCCACTAGTTAACATAATATATACAGAAACGGAGGCCTCTTTCCACGTGCGGCCCGGGCCAAGTCTAACGCAGCTAACTGCCATCTGGATTCAGAGGGGGGCAGGAGCGTCCTCGTTTGAAGTTCCAGAGGCCTTTCAATGTGTCGTGGCATTTGCCCTCTCCCTGACAGAAACACGCTGCCTTTCCCGTCGACTTCCTGATTGTGTTTAGCACAGGCTTTCAGCACAGCTGCTTGGGATGATTCCCCCCCCCCCCTCCTCTCCCCCCTCGCTCCCTTGAACACACTTACTGAGCACAAGAGGAAATTATTCCCCAAGCAGGGCACCCCAGCCAGACTCGGATATCAGGCGGTTGGCCCCAAAGCTCGGCTGTTAAGAGTTGAAGCCAGCCAATATGTCATGGTCTGGGGGAGTTTGGTACAAAGAGGAAATGTTGGGAAGGACATTCTGAACACATTGGGTGGCACTGATAGTGTCATCAGTGTTCAGGGTGGACCCATGATTCAGATAACTGGCACTTTTAGGGAGTCTATACGTCAGGCCTTTGAAAATTAGCCCACAGGTTGGTATGTGATCTAAAATGGAAAGCTGCTGGAAAGTTCTTTGTGGGGGCCGAAATGCATCCTCTGAAATTGGAAAACGCCACAGCCGGAGGAATCAAAGTGGTAGAGTACAGAGAGAGATTTAAAAAATAATACTGTATTTGTGCTGAGGAGGGTGAGGGCAGCTGAACATGTGCTCCCTGAATAGTTTATTTGGCAACCTGTGCCCCAAGACACAAACCAGAGCCTTTGGGCTCAGCTGAGATTTATCAAAACCCTGCCCTCGTGTTCTGTGCTAACAGTTGAGCTAACCTCAACCTCTAAAACTGGGGGAGGGTTGAGGTTAAGGGGAGACACAGAAAACCTTTAGCAGGAGAAATGAGCTATTGTCATGACTTTAAGAATCCTATTTCCACAAAGTCCTTGTTTTTCCCCTTTAATCTGTTCCTAGATCAATTTAAATCCTTTTCCCCAAAAAACATTCCTCCTCTCTCATGGCTTGTTACTTTGTTAGGAGGTGGTTTTGTGTTTCCCTCCAAAAGTAGCTTGCCCGTCAACAAAGGACCTGTCATTGGGAATTAGCCTGGGGCAGGACGTTTCTAGTTTAACTGAATCCGGCACTTGTTCTGGGTCCTAAGTGTGTCCATTGTGGCTCAGATCAGTACAGAAAACAAGAAAATATGATTATCTCGAAACCCGACCCATCCTCCCTCGCTATACGATCAAAGCATGTTTTGCTGTAGGCTGACTGGGCAGGAGGTCAGCCAAGCGGGTCCGGCGTTTAAGAGCATTTCATATCTGGGTCGTGACCGAATTGCCTACACAACACTAGGACTAGTCAAATGTTTGCCAAAAAAACGATTGCAACAATGGGTGGGATTACAGATTAAAAGAACAGAACAGTGAAGGATAAATGAGAGATTTCTGTGGACCAAGTTTGAAAGTATTTGACAAACCTTTTTAATTAAATACTTGAAGATTCAGATTGCTACAAAGCCAAATATAATGTCAAATTATTTAATGAACATTAAAATAAAGCTGGAATTGGGATTTCTTCCTACAATTAGTTGGCTATTTTCTCTGCTTCTCACGGGGTGAATCCTCAGAAGGTCCAAGTTTCTAATAAAAGCTTTATTTTCTCAATCTTACAGTATATCACATTCTTTTCAGCAACCACTCCTATTCCAACACAAGTCACACGTGCTGCATGACGCCAAGTGGACTTAGGCTTAGAATGGGACAAATAGTGATGGGGGAAAAAAACGACACTCAAAACATAACACAGACAAAAATATGAAAATATATCATGCTTAATCTGCTTTGGTTTAGACAACACCAGAAGCATCATAGTCCATTGTGCATTTGAGTTCAGAGAGTGGGATCTCAAAAGAAATAGGAAAAAACAGCAACAATGCATCTTGGAACACCAGTAGGTGGCGAGACATGTCATACCAACCAAAGCTATTCTTTTCACTAGCACATGCAGCTACGAAGTCCATAAACATCTTCCTAATTAAGGGAAACAACTTAAGGGAACACGTTAAAATCCTGAAAGAAACCGTCAAACATATCTGTGCATTTAAACGTACTCGTCATTCAATAGAGCCGAGAGTACAAGGAGTAGGCCTACGTGTGACTATCAGAATTCCTGCTTCTCATACCCAACCCTAATCCAGTCTCCTGGTGCTTGATCCAAGATGATGAATAGCTAAGATGTCCCCGTTAGGGAATGAGCGATTAATCAAACAGATGCTGACCTTGGGGGGAGGGGGAGGGAGAAAGACAGGGTGTCCAAGGGTAATTTCTGACATCACCTTGGCGAAAAGGAATAGTCGACCACCTGTGTCCCGACAAGACCCTGATGGTCTTAGTGTAGAGTGTTCTGCAGACACCAAAAAAGACTTCAGACTAGGAACCCAGACGACCAAAGAATGAGATGGCCTTAAATTTAACATTTGAAAGAATGTTCAAGATCCAATACGTCTTGCGTGTCCCATTCAAAATCAGAATGATCCCAAAGTGAGGAAAATTCCTGTTCATCTTGGGAGAAAAAAATAAATAAATCGAACCTCAAACCCATTTTATTTGACAAAAATACAATATTAGCCACCAAACTAATATTCCAATTAGCCCTTTATATATGACTGACGTGAGACTGACGTGATAATAGGCTACTTCTGTTGGGGAAATGAGCTTTACACCTCTCGAACGAGATCGAATAGGTTAGAAAGTGTGAAATTGAAGTTCCAGAGGCCAGGAAAAGGTTGCAGTTGACCTCATCTCTGAATTTCATCATCAGCTACATGATACAATTTGCCGATGACCCCCTTGACATTTCAGAGAGCCACTGCTTGAACAGTAGCATTTCAAATTCAGAGGGGAGGGAGAGCAAGAGGGAAAAAAAGGAGACCGTGAGAGAAAGAATGATTCTGAAGGTAGAACGTTATTACATTTCTGTATTGGATATTTATTTGATTATATACAGTACCAGTGAACATTTTGGACACACCTACTCATTCAAGGGTTTTTCTTTCTTTGTACTATTTTCTACATTGTAGAGTAAGTGAACGGACGATCTTTGCATGTGTGGTTCCCACCGTAAAGCTGTCAGTGATTTATTTAGAATTCAAGGCACACTTAACCAGCATGGCTACCACAGCATTCTGCAGCGATACGCCGTCCCATCTAGTTTGCGCTTAGTGGGACTATCATTTGTTTTTTAATAGGACAATGACTCAACACACCTCCAGGCTGTGTAACGGCTATTTGACCAAGAAGGAGAGTGATGGAGTGCTGCATCAGATGACCTGGCCTCCACAATCACCCGACCTCAACCCAACTGAGATGGTTTGGGATGAGTTGGACGGCAGAGTGAAGGAAAATCAGCCAACAAGTGCTCAGCATATGTGGGAACTTCAAGACTGTTGGAAAAGCATTCCAGGTGAAACTGGTACTGTACATATCTTTAGTATTATAGCGTCTAATCTTATTGCTCTCGCTGTTTTTATAATTGTCATTTACTGTATATTACTTCTCTTTGGCAACATCGACCTCGTCATTCATGCCATTAACGCAGATTGAATTTTAGAGAGAGAGGACGAAAGAGAAAGAGAGATGCCTTGCCTTGCCCATGCTGGACTGAAGGACAAAGCAACTTGTTTTCTACAGATGCTTTCTCCACCCCCATCCCAGAGGATTGTGAGATAATGAACAGCGTAGCCTTGCCTCATGTGAACTCAATCCAACTCCCTCATCACCAGCCCAATCTAACACCTGACTACAGACAGAGAGGCTCTTCAGCTTTTCAACATACCACAACCTCCTCTCGCCTAGACAAGAGTTTACCTAGGTATGCCCTGAGAGAGCGAGACCGAGCGAAATAAGGAAAAAAAACAAGCAAAGAGAGAGAGAGAGAAAAGCCTAGAGAGAACAGAGAAAGTAGAAAGAGGCAGAAAAGGAGAGAGACGTCAAAGAGACGTCAGGGCCTGACGATAAACCCACACAGTTGACTCATGTGCCAGACAAGCACCTCTGGACAGAAATGGACCCATTTTCCCTAGTGTTGTCATGATACTAGAATTTTGACTTTGATACCAATATCAGGTTTAGTATCACAATACAATGTATACTCAATACCAAACAATACCACAGCTAAAAAAAGAATAAGACATATTAGCCAAAGTCACAGAATTGCACTTGGCCCAGACAGAAACACAGCTACTGCTCTGTTCAATCATTAGGCATCTTTTGAGTTCAATATCATCACAATTTAACATTATGTAACATTTTCTGTACTGATCAACATTTGCATAGAAGAAGCACTCTCTTTTACAAAAGCGCGTGCTGTCTCTTTAAGAAAGTAATGATGCCGTTCACCAGGCAGAACGTGGCTATGGACTCTAACTTTGTGGCTATGAAATCTCGTGGAAACCAGATGGGAGGCGAGGGAAGTGAATTCGTTTTTGGTGGTGAAGGGAGACGTCTGGAATTAATAACGTTTTTGGTGACAATCAGCTTTGAAATGTGCATATTTTTCATTATGGCGTCACAAACAAAGTACGAGGGTAGTGAATTCAGCTGTTAGCTGGCAAAAAAAGCTAGCTGGAATCTACAGGTATCGACTTGCGATGCAAGTGTTCTGTGGACATTGTGTTGTGAACAGTAATGAACCGTTTCAACGTGCTGCGTTGCATTATTCAGGTGTGTTAACCTCTGTGCAGTATGAGGAGAGCTAACAATGCAGGCCCGACAGCTCGAGCAATGAATGAGTCAGTGGATCAGGCTATTTGTTCTTCTCGCTATAAAAAAAAGGGGCTGCGCTGATAGACTTGAACCTCTCCATCCCGCGAGGCACATTTAATAGAAGGACCGAATGTAACAAATATTCTGGTACCAAATGTGTTTTTCTTTTGTATCGGAAAAAGTACTGAAGTTTCAGTATACCGCGCGGCACTAATAGGGACAGCTACAAACCAGGGGTACCGAGTGAGCTCCTACAGCAGTTACAGAGTAACATATTCCATGAGCGCATCAGAACTTTTCGCAAACCAAAAGGGGTTGCTATCAAATATTGCTTTGTATTGTCTAAACCACAGCGGGAGCCATAGAAGACCCTCTTCCGTGTTTTTGGAAACACTGTGGGACGTGGATAAAATCGCGACATTCCATTTGGGCCACGTACAGATCACTCGTCCCCCCTCCTTGCTTCATGACCTAGCTGACCCAGCACGGTGCGGATGCCCTATGGTGGAAAAGTGATTTTCTTATGTGTGTGTGTGTGTGTGTGTGTGTGTGTGTGGTTGGCTAGTGTGTCAGAGCAGAGCAGCTCAATCAGACTTCTTGACAACTTGCTCAGAAAGGAATCAAAGTGACTCTTCTCCATCAGTAAACAGAAGGCACAAAGTACGCTGTAATCTTTCCCCCAACATGTCAGATCAGAGGTCAGCTTTGTCCGTTCAGGCCATCTAAGCTCATATCTGGACAGTCTCTATCAAACTAACTTGGCCAATAACAGATTGGTTCTAGAAACCTGAGCTTTTTTGAAGTCACATCTGCCTCCATGGTTGTACCTCAATAGTCTAAAATGGCCGACTTGTTTTGTTTTTCAGATCAGTGCAGATGAAGGAATGAGACAAGAACAAGCCACTGTAGAGTATTGTCCATTCTGGTTCACTTTAGCCCAAACCAGACTCACTTCAGCCAGACAAACATGAGCCCAGACCCACGCCACGTGCTCCTGAGCGACCAGCCTCCATAGAGGTTTAGAGTAATAGAAAAACACAGCGGGTAACAGCATATAGTGTTTTGAGGCAGTCTTCCATAAGCTCTCCATCTCGGCTTACCCCATACTGTTTCCCATTTCTGGCACATCTTTCCAAGAAGCTAGTTAAAATAATTGAAGGGTGGGGGATTGGCGGAAAATCATTCTCCACTAATGGTGTGTTTCGTACGATATTAGCTGCACGAGCACTACGAGAATCTGATTAGCTACTCCCGCTACTCTGACATTATCATGCTAATCTAGGCCATAAAAGACACTGGCCCCGCCGAACATTGATTTTCATACTGGCAGGGAAATCAAAGCTCTGCTAAACCAATACAGCCATCTACCCCAATGACTCGGAAACAGCCAAGAGTGTATGGAAAGAGGGAGACGTTAGCGCTAACTGTTAATTAAGAACATTACGCTCCGTGTATGGAAGGATGGAGCCATGATTTGGACCATCATTTTCATTAGAGCCCGGCAAAATAACCGGAGTGAACTTAGTACTACTTCTAAAACGAATGATTTGTATTAAAGTGTATTCTGTCGCAATTTATTAGGACTATTATTTTCCCGTAAGACATTCGAGTTGTCATTTAACATTTTGTAAAATGTTTTACAATAAAATGTGACAACGGCCGATGGGCTAAACCCTACGTTGTAACTGCCATACCCACCTTGACACTTCAAAGAGCATTCACCGAACCAGTCAAGTCTTATTGTTCGATTGCCTGTTGCATTTCCCTGAGGTTAGTTCGTTTTTATGGCCTTGTACTACTCCTTGTGACGTGAGTAGTATTTCTCCTTTCTCAAATTATTCCCTGGATGCATCCTCCATACAATTTTAAAGACGAGACATTGTATTAAAAGGTGCCACACACAAAGACTTTGACCCTTTTGGTCATAGGGCAACATTTACATCTGCCAACTTCCTGGCATAGTAAAAGGCGAGAGTTTATTCTGAATATACTCTCTTAAGAACAAAAACAATGCGAATTCCTCACTCTGTCCTTCCTTCCTTATTTCTCCCTCAAAGCTCTCTTTCTCCCCCTTCTCTCGCTCTGTCAATCTCGCCCTCTATTTAATGGTTTCCCTTCTACTGATATGATCGACCCATTATTCACTGCAGTCAGGCCCAGAAGGGTGACATCACAGAGCCAGAGATAGATATTTAGGGAATACTGTGAAGTTAAAAACATTAGGTCAATCAGCAAATTACCATCATCAATTTGAGCATGCAACCACCATTAACAAACAGGTTGTGAATGTCTGAACCTGAGACCGACAAGCTGCTTCCAGGTGAAATAATGGCAATGACGTTTACGATCGTTCAAATCCAGAGCAAAATCACTCTCCCTTTCTCCCTCTTCCAGCTATGCGTCATCATCTCTCACAGAATGAGCCTCCCTTTGTCCATCAGCACACCACTGACGTTGACAAACTCTACATCTCTCTCTCTCCTTGGTTATTTCTCTTTGTCTTTTCCCAAACATGAACACAGGGGAAAATAGTTTAGGGGGGGGGGGTTGGGACAGGCAGTGCTTCAACCCCCCTTTGCAACCACCCTGTACCCCCTGACCTTTGTCCCCCTTCACACACTCCCAGGTTTAAATATAGACCCTTTTTCCAAACCGAAGCCTGAACACCAGTCAGTCTCCTCTCTCCGCATATAACCCACACTGCCCAAACCACCAAGTCCTAAGAGACAAACCAGATGTTTGGTTCTGGTCCAGCCTGAGCTAGAGAGAGAGAGAGAGAAGAGGACATGGAACACTCCATCTGTCACCTGCTTCCTGTCTTCCTTCCAGTCGCCAGGCTTTCAACTGCCGTTCCATCTCTAACTGGTGACGCTATTATTTGCTAAATATGGATTGAAACTGGACCAGCGAATGAAACAGTCCTTGAGGTGATGTGCAACACATGCTGGTAAGGATTGAGGAGGTACTGTAGAGGAGCAATGAATGAATATGAAACCCACTGAACAGCTCTGAAATCCAATATCTGGTTCCTTTCATTTTCTGCCTCATTTCATCTCTCAACCTGATTACAGAAATCATTTTCGAAAATGACATCAGCCGGCAAATTAGCAGCACCAAATCATCAATTTCTCCGTTGTCTAACCGCGCTACTGTAATTATTGTTCCATTAATTGCCATAGAGAGCCCTTGGAACACTTACAGAGACCAGATTTTTCACCCAGCTCCATGTGTTGCACAAAGCCAAGCAACGTTTTAAGTGCTTGGATGAGACAGCTTGCAGCTGTACATTTTGGAAAGCTCTTTCTTCTCCTTTTTTGGACTTCTCTCCAGCCTCATCGGACTGGGACAAAGTTAAAGATCTTGAGCGTCCGTGGCCTCTCAAGCCTTCTTCAGCGTGGCTCCTCCCCTCCCTCACTTTCCCTCTCTTCCTCCCCCATTCTCTCCCCTCTGTCAAACAGACCCATTTTGGCACACTTAGGAATTCTGCGGGATCTTTCTTCCCCAAACATCCCCCCCCCCCTCCCTTCACCCCACTTTGCTTCCTTATACTTTTACATTCCTGGGACGCTTGCGCTAAGGAATTTTGACTGTTGTGTTTGCCAGCACCTGCACTTCAACTTCAAGCAAGCAAACAAGCCATGTGGCAAGAAAAAACAAAACAGGAGCAAGAAAGTGGGGGGGGGGGAAGAAGAGGGCTCGCAAGAAGAAAGAGGTTGATAACTCTGGCAGCCTACGTCTACAAATCTCAGAGGAAATGATTTTTAAAAGATGCACTATGCAGAAATTGCCCCGCCATTTTCTGGTTAATACAATTTGAATAGTTAGTCTAATTTCAGTTTGTGACAAAACAAGCAAGTATAGTGTAGATAATCATTGTACCATCTAAACCACTGTGATATATTTCCCATAACCAAAAATATTGTATTTTCAGCTGGTAAAGGGAAAGGGGGGATACCTAGTCAGTTGTACAACTGAATACCTTCAACTGAAATGTTTCTTCCGTATTTAACCCAACGCCTCTGAATCAGAGGTGCGGGGGGGGGCTGCCTTAATCGACATCCACATCTTCGGCGCCCTGGGAATAGTGGGTTAACCACAACAGGTTTTTTTTTACCTTGTCACCTCTGGGATTCGATTACTGGCCCAAGTGTATAAAAACAAAAGTAAAATATGCGAAAGCAAAACTTAAGAACGGGATGCATAGAAATAGCACACAGAACAGATCTACCGCTTCTTAGACTTGCTTTCAAAACAGATTGCGAGATCTATAACACACATCTCTATGTGAATTTGCTCAGGTCACCCAAAAAGTAACATATTGCAGCTTTAAGCGAGTACCAGCGTAGTGACAGGGCATGCACAGAACAAAAACACCCCTACAGAAAATGCGTTCCTCCAAGCAATGTCTTGTTTTATCGCCACGCCTTACCAAACAAGCTCATAAAACAGTCTCTGTGCTGCATATCGGCAGACACCATCAACCATTAACCTGATTTAGCGACACCCCAATCTCCCTTTGAAGCAGGCCAGCCGCAGAAAGGACTCTTCAGCCATTTTATATGCCAACATCTAATCAATGGAAGGAGGAAAGACATGCACTATCATTAAGTGAATAGGATAGCGATAAATTTGGCACAAGCAGGCCCAAGCCCCTTTGAACCTCATTCATAATGAAAAACTGGACACAGCTTCAAAAGTCTGACGCTTTCTAAAGGCGCTCAGCAAATAAGAGCTTGTATGGAGGGGATGTGTTGACAATTAAGTCATTTGGGGAGAGTGTGCTGGGTTCATGGATGGTGACATTAGGCCAAAGCTAGCTACTGAGCCGGAAACTGTGAAAGGAGTCTTTCCGATAGATTTGCTGACATTTTTTTAATCAGGAGCAGCAGGGAGGATCATGGGGAGTCTACACGAGCATGCTGGGATTACCGCTGAGCTACAATACGAGGCATCAACCAAAATCCCCCCCCCGACAATGACGACTGCTACAGCATTTCACAGATCCTTCATTTGCACAGGAGGCAATTGCTTCGTGGTTTTTATATACTCAGACATGACTGGGCATAAGAGACCCGTTGCTTCCGAATTGGGAAAACTAATCACCTCGCCTCAACATAGTCTCTTACCAAATACAGCCCTAAAAACAGCAAAACACCATAAAAGACCTGGTTTTATGTTCCTCCCACGTGATGCAGTAAAGATAGTGTTATGAAACGGTGTGGATAGAATCAACAACAGGGCAATAGGGGAGAGTGAAAAGGTGAGGAATATGTGGGGGAACGTTTGAAAAGCTGGAGGTACAAGAGAGAAGAAAAGATGAGAAGAGACGAGGAGAAAAGAAGAGGTGAGGGGAAGAGAGAAAAGTATATGGGTGAGAAGAGTAGGGCTGGGAAATACCAGGGAATTCACGATAAGCAACATGTATTGCAATTTGATACTGCAATTTGATGTTCCAAACGTTGCTCATTCCATATCTGCTGCAGAAAGCATGAGAAAATGTTTCCTGGTCAGTCATGGAAAACATTTTGGATCACTATTTAATAAGATGGTGAACAAGCTTTAGGATGAAAAATACAGCTGTTTTAGCGCAGGTACAGCCAACTAGCGCTAGCTAAATCTACCTAGCTAAAAAAAAAAAATCGCTTTATAATATTGTCCAAAATAATATTGCAATATGTAAAGTGCCTTCATAACCTATTCGTACCTCTTTACTTATTCCATATTTTGTTGTGTTACAGCCTGAATTCAAATAAGTTTTGTGCTATGGGGATGCTTTTCAGTGGCAGGGACTAGGAGACTGGTAAGACAGGGAACAATGAATGGAACCAAACAGGCCCTGATGAGAACCTGCTTCAGAGTGCAAACAAACTTAAGACTGTGGCAAAGATTTACATTCCAACAGGACAATGACCCCAACCAAACTGCCAAAGCAATGCTGGAATGGCTTCAGAACAAGATTGTGAAAGTCCTTGAGTGGCCCAGCCAAAGCCCAGATATGAATCCCATCAAAAATCTGTGGAAAGATTTGAAGATTGCTGTTCACCACGGCTCCCCATCTAATTTAACAGAGCTTGAGAAAATCTGCTAAGAAATAGAGAAAAATCCCCAAATCCAAATGAGCAAAGCTGATACCCAAGATACATTTGCAAAAATCTCTAAAAGCATGTTTTCATTATGGGGTTTTCTGCATAGATGGATAAAAAATATTTATTTAATCAATTTTTAATTCAGGCTGTAACAAAATGTAGAAAAGTCAAGGGGTATGAATACTTTCTGAAGGCACTGTAACTATCTATTTTCCCCCCATCATTTGAGAAGAGAGGAAAGGAGACAGGAGAAAACATGAAGTAATAAGGAACGTGGCGCAGAGACTAGAGGCACCTGAGGGGGAAGGCTATTTCAGCGCTCATTACCTCTGGGGGCATTAGGCGCAACAGACCTTTGAGGACCTCTCCACCGGCGACACATAATTCAGCAGCCAATGTCTGGACAGAGACAGCCAGGGGGGAGGGGGAGGGGGGGGGGATAATCACACCCTGGACAAAACTGACCATTTCCCAGGGTGCTTCAGCATCTGCAGGCCCATCAGTGAGCGGGACACAATCTTTGGCCAAAATAAAAAAAGCTATGAGGGCAGGGTCAATTGAAGCCATCACGGCTGGCAAGCAGAACCCAACCCGGCTGGTGAATGGAGAGATTAGTATTGACAAACAAAGGAAGTGGATCTTTTCCAGATCCTCTGGAGCTACAGAGTGGAGCAACAGACTAGACGTTAGACTGATACAGATATTAGGCCAAAAAGACACACGCACACAAAGCAACCACACATCAGGCGGAATGACAATCACACCCGCATATGTTCACTTGTTAGTGACCACACTGGCTACTCACCCAAACTATCCACGCCATGAATCAAATCCAACACAAGCATTGCGCTCTCTTTCACCCTCAAGAACACACACACACACACATTCCCTCCCCCATCAATCTCATCGGAAGCATCCTCAGCTTCCCACTGAGAACTTCCCACATCCTGCTCTTCTAATTCCCTCATCTCAAAACTGGCTAGAGACAGTTCCCCTGTCATGGTGCTACGGTTCTCCAACCATGACCTCACCACTCCCACTGTGTCACCCTCAGTCACAGCAGAGCGACAGGGAGACGGCAGTGCAGCCCAGTGGTCGGGGAGACAGATGGTGTGTCAGAGAGCTAGTGTCCACAAGTGTGGATGTCCCAACCAAAATAAAAAGACACTGCACTGTACAGACAATAGTGCCACTATGAAAACAGCGATGACATCCCAAGGTGATGTGCAGACTGTTGCACTCAGCACAGAGGGGTGGTTTCACATCCAAGCTGAGATAAACCTGTTGGGAGTTGTGTGCTGGAAATTCAAGCTGGCAGATACAACTGTGCATGTTAATGCTTTTATAACCACATTGACAAAACACTGTAGGGGTTCCATGCTGATTAGGCCTAGACTTTGTGTAGGTGCAAACGCATTCAATGCAGTACTGATGTTTTTCAAACTTTGTCGAAGCCATGTTTTAAAATCAGCATAGACAGAATACGGCATGATCTGTGTGCTCAAGTCCAGCCACATTCGCAACCCGGTCCAACGATATGAAAACGTATGTCAACAAAAGCCCACTGAATAGATTTCAACATTATACACAAGCAGATGTGTCATAGTTCAAGAAGAAAAAAACGAACAATTCCCAGCGAGATAGATAGGTGTTGAAATTAATGAAGCCAACAAGCTAAAGATACGACTCTCACTAAGGGGGAAAGGCATCAACATAACACCGACTAAAGACAGCGCTCACATTTGAGTTCTATTTTAAGTGAGGCAAAACAATGATGCTCGTTTTCCTTTGTAAAAAAAATAAAAATTGTTAAAAGAGATGTGGGCCGATGACACCGAGGCTTTTGTTGTGGCGCCAGCTAACGATGCCCTTTAGGTTGTGAACCCAAACTCCTGATTATCAGTTAGCCAATTAAGGCTGTCGCCAAAACCGAGAGCGCGTACCAGAAAACTGGCTTCAGTTCAGATAGATCAGCTGTTTGTAACACGGATTCAGTGACCTACAAATCAACTGCCTGGTTGACACACACACACACACACACACACACACACACACACACACACACACACACACACACACACACCTGAGGTCTACTGTGATGGTGGGTAGAGGCCTAGAGAGAAAGACGTGTGTGGTAGGATGTGGCAGGGAGGGAGTGATCTTCCTAGAGCGAGGTCACCTATTCACAGCATCAGTGACTTCGTCAGTCATGCAACACGTGACACACGCCCACAGCGAATGCATGCAAAAAGTGAACGTGTGCTTACATTGACATACACACAGAGTGCGAATTACCAGGGGGGCAGTGGGTCTAAACCCCCCTTGAATGAAATATGACCCTCTCCTAAATGCAAGAAAAGTCAAACGTCTAAATAATGCAATTTACTGCAACAGCGGTAAATATTCAAATAAAATCTTATTCCAAATTAAACTAACAACCCCACATCAGTCAGTTTTATATTTGTATTATTTCCATGTGGCTGCACCCATCATCCCGGTCCCGTATTTCAGTCCCTTTTCAGGTTTTTACTTTTCTTTTTACAAAAAAGGTCAATGTGTCAGCAAGACGCGTCAATTAATTCGGGCTACGAGATACTCGCCGAATGTCACTGTGTTCTGTAAAACGGTGCCTCTTTTCATTCATCAAAAGGCGTGTGCACAGAGAGCACTGTTTGCATGCTTGAATTATTTGAGTGGACTAACTTGCACAGGTAACTTATTTTTGTTGAAGGGATTTGTTTGACAATCAGATGAAAACATGACTGGTTGTGTTTATGCCACGTTTTTACAGTTTACCTTTACTAATAGGCCCAGATGCGATGGTCCCATTCAAAAATAGAGACCCCGAAATGTCACTGTATAAGTCGCACATACACATCAGTCTGCAGGCTCCAACAACATCCTGCTGAGGTGAGATATATGATGGCTAAACTGAGGTGAGATATGATGGAAAAACGTGGGGTTGACATACGATAGCTCTCTCCTCCAGAGAGTGGGGCAGTGTGGTCGATTACAGTAGCCTGTCCTATACACTGTGTGCATTGAAGCCTTAAATATCTTATACAATTTTAACAGTGCATAAATGTTTCAGATAGCTCTGTCAATAGAGAACGTTTCTCTTGCACTTCAGGTTGCCAACTGCAGAATTCTGTGCGAGTGAGCATTCAGTTAACAGCCTGCTCCCTACTTCATTTTCACGTAACTTTGTTGAGCTTGTAACAAGTCTTTCCATGTTACAATTGCATAAGATCTATATAGGCCTATTCCCAAATACAAAGAGGGAGGATTGAAGCATTGGCATAATTGCACGATAACAAAAGACGGACAAAAGATTTGAGGAAAAGACAATGCGCAAGGCAATTAACCACCTGAAGAGAGCAAGCAACTTCGATTATAATTCCCTATCTGCCAAAACGTGTGTCATACAATCTGTTATTGCGTAAAGGCTTTGTTTGAATAAAATCATAAAACGTGCTAATTTAGACTGTTTTCGCAGGCAACTGCAGATGGCCAGACTGGATTTAAATCGCTAAATCCGGGTTTTGATTGTAAACCAGTACGGTGAGAGAAACGGATTAGGACAAAAGGCGAGTCCCGCGGCAGAGATTTCAGGGGAAATAACAGGCAATGACAACCGTGGGTTTAGCAGAAAATATTTCAATGATCGTCATGTAATATTATTTTTACCACGCCCCCTCTGTGTTGAAACATGATTTTTATTACAAAAATTAAGTGAGAAGATTATTCTAAATGGTATTCTATGATTAGATCATGACATTTGTTTTTTGTTGAAGAAACAGGTACACAATTTACACAGCCTGAACAAAGCATTTCGTAACTGATATGATAACTTTGAAAGCCTCAATATAATGATTATTGGCTACAATACACACCAATTATATGTAGGGTGATATGTCACTTCAAGTTGACGACTTTATAGGCTTGGCAACTTTACATCCCTGAAGCATTCGATATTTTTGTAAATGATGTTTGTCATACACTGGCAATCCTTAGAAGTTGTCCCCATCGATATTCATTGATGACTTGTGGTACAATGACGGGACACACCTTTGTGGGCAACCATACCTAGGACCCCGCACCCTATAAAACTTGAATAGCTGGGCAAAGAATTGTACATACATTATAATCACAAACTACAAGAGTGACCATCAATCTGGAAAGTCATCAAGTGCCCTATAATAAAGATGTACACAACTTGGAAAACACTAACCTAATAAAATAGGCTATCATATAGCCTAAAATGAAAGGTTGCAAGCTACAAAAACCGGACACTAGACTAAATGCAATGTTTTTCTCATTCACATTTTTATTTGACACCTTGTGTGACAGTCTCACTTGGATTGACATGTCAGACGTGTCAAACCAGAGCGCCGTGGGTTGAAGGTTTTCAACATTTTAGTTCGTAAATTCAGTTCAGTGGGTTTGCAAAGACAGAAAACACAGAACCCACAACATATGTTCTGCATGAGGACCGATCGTTCAAACATTTGAACCAAACGAAATGTACAGAGGGAGCAGACACAGGGGCGACAACACAGAATTTACCTTCTCACAAATTAATCCCGCAAAATATTTCCGAGAGAAATAATCCAAAATTCCAGCAAGTGTATCGACGAAGAGGGAACAGTCAGAAAATAATCACTATTTCACTCATAGAACGTCGTATTTCCCAGAACACACGCTGTTGTGTTTGCATTCACTACATACACTAAAGCAGTAGAAGACCTTCCCTGACGCGCTGCTGTTGTCTCGCCCAGGACACACCCTCCTCGTTTGCATGAAAGAACCTTTACGACCAATTAGGGGGCGCAGCACGGTAGACGATGCAGGTGGCACCTCCCACCCCGTTCAAACCATGGTCCAGATTTTGGACTCCAGTCCAGACTGTAAGCATAAAAATATTCTCAGAGCTTTTTTCCCCCCACTTTTCCTTTTTACACTTAATTAAAATGTCTAATTGTTGACAAACAAAAAAAGCAACGTTTGGTAAGAATTAAGTCAAATATTAAGGCAAACATGAAGCATCTTATTATAGATAAGTACTATAAATACTATGTACTATAAACTAAACTTAGCAAAAAAATAAACTTCCACTCACTGTTAACTGTGTTTATTTTCATCAAACTTAATGTGTAAATATTTGTATGAACATAACAAGATTCAACAACTGAGTCATAAACTGAACAAGTTTCAAAGACGTGCGACTAACAGAAATGGAATAATGTGTCCCTGACAAAAGGGGGTCAAAATAGTAACAGTCAGTATCTGGTGTGGCCACCAGCTGCATTAATAACTGCAGTGCATCTCGTCCTCATGGACTGCACCAGATTTGCCAGTTATTGCTGTGAGATGTTACCCCACTCTTCCACCAAGGCACCTGCAAGTTCCCGGACATTTCTGGGGGGAATGGCCCTAGCCCTCACCCTCCGATCCAACAGGTCCCAGACGTGCTCAATGGGATTGAGATCCGGAATCTTCCATGGCCATGGCAGAACACGGACATTCCTGTCTTGCAGGAAATCACGCACAGAGCGAGCAGTATGGCTGGTGGCATTGTCATGCTGGAGGGTCATGTCAGGATGAGCCTGCAGGAAGGCTACCACATGAGGGAGGAGGATGTCTTCCCTGTAATGCACAGCGTTGAGATTGCCTGCAATGGCAACAAGCACAGTCCGATGATGCTGTGACACACCGGCCCAGACCATGACGAACTCTCCACCTCCAAATCGATCCCGCTCCAGAGTACAGGCCTCGGTGTAACGCTCATTCCTCGATGATAAACGTGAATCTGACCATCACCCCTGGTGGGACAAAACTGTGACTCGTCAGTGAAGAGTACTTTTTGCCAGTCCTGTCTGGTCCAGCGATGGTGGGTTTGTGCCCATAGGCGACGTTGTTGGCGGTGATGTCTGGTGAGGACCTGCCTTACAACAGGCCTAAAAGCCCTCCGTCCAGTAACTTGGGCAGTTGTTGTTGCCATCCTGTACCTGTCCCGCAGGTGTGATGTTCAGATGTACCGATCCTGTGCAGGTGTTGTTACATTTGGTCTGCCACTGCGAGGACGATCAGCTGTCCATCATGTCTCCCTGTAGCGCTGTCTTAGGTGTCTCACAGTACGGAAATGACAATTTATTGCCCTGCCCACATCTGCAGTCCTCATGCCTGCTTGCAGCATGCCTAAGGCACATTCATGCAGATGAGCAGGGACCCTGGGCATCTTTCTTTTGGTGTTTTTCAGTCTTTAGTGTCCTAAGTTTTCATAACTGTGACCTTAATTGCCTACCGTCTGTAAGCTGTTAGTGTCTTAAGCATGGGAAACAGTGTTTAAACCCTTTACAATGAAGATCTGTGAAGTTATTTGGATTTTTACTAATTATCTTTGAAAGACAGGGTCCTGAAATAGGGACGTTTCTTTTTTTCCTGAGTTTATGATATACCATATCATCTTATTTTGATATAAGGATAAGCATAGTCGCAAGCAAGTAGGAATAACCAGCAACAATATTAGGGAAAAGAAAAATGCCTAGTTGTGCATTGCATAGAGTTTGCTATGGCTTTCTCACTTCTCTATGGATCAAATACAAATCCGGTCTACTTTGACCATAACGCGTTCTCTCCCTATATCATTAATATATGAGACATTACACAGTCTCACTTGGAGGGTTCTGATCAAACACTTAGGCACTCACCTTGCGAACTAAGTCATTAAGTGGTATTATTCTACATTTTAAGCTATAGTCCAAACATTGCTTTGCCAGCAATCAAAGCATTTCGAGCACACCGCTCAACTCACATTTCAATCTCGGGGATCAACATCCCAATTTTCCTGCAACCGCCGTTTTCCATTTCACAACAACCTCTGGTGAAACAGCAAGAAATAGCCGCGTGCTGAACCCACTTTGTGTCATTCAAAGTCGGCCGTTTATTTTCAACAAAAGTGATTCATTCAAATTAAATGCCGTTTTATACAGGGTAATTAGGAGTAAAGACACAATGGGTTTATCCAGAGTGAGAAAAATACAATTTTTTTTATTAACATGAGCCACATTCTTTAAATTATAGGCCTATTTGTTATGAGAATTGTTGCATCATGGGAAATTGTTTTTTTTGGTCAAAGTCAAAGCTACATGATTATACTGTTACATGATTATACTGTAGCCTGATGTTTATTTTTCCTTCCTCTCGCCATGGTGCTGTCTATTCATAAAAAGGTCATGTTGTTATGTGGACACCGAAGCAGTGTTTGTATTGCTTTGTTAACCCAAGCATGTAGAATCGGCATCCATTTCATCATTGAGTTATTCAGACCGATGTACAAGTTTGTGAGTGTAAACTCAACACAAGTGCCATTAAGGATGGAGAGCCATTTGCAGGCGGCAATAATGATATCAGTGACATGAGAGAAATTACTGTGTTTCGTCAAAGCCACCAGACCATAAACTATCAGCAGCAGCCGGAAAGGGGGGGAGAGAGAGAGAAAGAGAGAGTAAATATCTGATGATCTGAATGCATTCTGAAAATGAAAAACTGAAACCCTGTAGTGTACATTTTGTATTTACAATTGGCCTGTATTTTAACAATTAAAGTGCCATAATTGCAAAGTCTATTTAGAAAAGCACTATTTTATGAGGGAAGCTATTACCAGGGTTATAATTGCACAGTTACCTGGGGGAGCCGCTGGGCACTCCTAAAACAAATCAGGACATTCTCATAAGCAGAAGAATACTAAATACATCCTCATATTATAATAAGCATTACAAATACATCCCACATATGTAGAGCACCCCAAGAGTGAATGATGCATCGAACATTGGTTTCTGGTTAGTGTAACTGAGGTGGTTCGGTGAACTATGCTCATGTGATGATGAGTAACCTTGCTTGATGAGAAGGCTTGTGTTAGCTCCCTGGGCTAATGCCTTAGCTTTAGCTCAGCAGGCTAACACAGCCTTGTGGTGCATTGGCCACATTAGACCATGTTTCTTATATCATTTATGTTGATTCAGTAAGTAAATTAAATGCCCTCAACATGCATAGACTGCATTCTGTTCTGCATCAAGTGATGCTCAAACTCAGAGCCATCTGCACAACAGTGCAGGCTACTCAAAGCCAACCATCTAAGCCAACAGAGCAAGAGACTCTTCTCCCACTCCATGAATGACAGTACAGTAGGTCTCAAGGAAGGTGACAGCACCGATATACTCCAGCCAAACATGTTACAGGTGAGTTTCACGTTCACCACACACTGGGCACTAGAATCTAGCTGCACAAATAACATCCCCATTGCATTTTGCCAAACAGCTAAAGGGACTTGATCATCATGAGCCAAACAACTTGGTAACTTCACTGTCTGAATCTTCTGGGATTGCTAAGTAGGAATAGATGATGATTACTTGAAGACAGACAGACTGAATTACGCTGAGTCTCCCCCTGAGCAGTGGGTCACTCAGTCAGTGCTTCTCTGGACCAAGAGCATCAGAGTTGGCAGCATATCTGCCCCGCCCCCCTGCCATCCGACTGGCAACACTTGCCCTCTGAGGATCTTTCAAGGGGAAATTATCTGCCTCCTTATAGTTGTCCTAAAGATAGCGACCAGTGTTCCTGTCTAAATTCACAAGGGCGAAACCGCCAATAAATATAATGAATCAAGATACATGTACGTTTATTGATTAATAGATGACTACATGATCAATGTGGTTTGGAACAGATCAATGGTTTACGGTTTACGCAGTTGACTTTATTCCCAATGAATGACGTTACTAAGTGTTGAAGAACACAAGTTAAAGCACATAACAGCCAACTCTACTAACCTAGAGGAACTTCCATTCTCATCAACTGTCCTCGAGGTCCTGCTACATGTTCTCAATTATGTGTTTAGAACGTTGAGTGCCTACATGGGCTGCAAACGAATCCCTATGTTTATAAGAAAGCAATCACTAAATATTTCATGGGTCCCTTTGTTTGTCCTGTGAGAGGCGGGAGGAGGCCATGAACAGAAGGCAGGGAGAAGGTTCAAATTCATTTTTCGGGAGGGTCACACAATCCGAAGAAGAGAAGCGACACACAACTCCCAGATGGATTACAATGAAATCTAAATTGATTTGCCCCACGTCCCACCCAAAAAGGTAGTGGAGAGGAGTCAAGGGCATAAACATCACCTTTTTATTTTATTTTTAGAAGGCACATCTACACACATCACATTTATGCGTTTAGACATACAAGTACGGGATTGCACGAGCAAACACACAGAAACACACACACAGTATCTATAGCCTGCATAGACTTCCGTGCATGACCGACTGTGGACATTACTTTGTTCAGTAACCGACCTCAAACCCTTTTAGAACCACTTTAACCCAATACAGTCCTCATGTCTTCTCACTTGTAGGCTAAAATGTAAATAAGACACAGTCAGACACTAAAGAGAAGAAGGGAATTGGGCTCCCCAGAATAACAACATCAGACAGACCACAGGCGGAGGGTGACACGGTGTGAATTAAATCACGCTGGCCAACGGCCCCCTTGAGTCCCTTCTCCACAAATCAGAGGGGCAGGATCACTCCACCCCCCGTCACCCGTCACCCTAGCAGAGATGTCAGTGTGCTTGAGTGTCGTTAGCCGTCCTAAGCTAAATAAGGCTAACGAAGCTGTCAGTTTTTTCGTATGAACTTGCATTTTAGCTGAACTATTTATTTCTGGTACATTTTGGTATCATGTCTATATTACACTGATAAATGCCCAATGAAGAAGTTTAAACAGTACAGTCCCAATTCAGATACATTCCCTGGTGATAGTTGCCTGCTTCATGCAAACCAATGGATGTACAGTACCAGTCAAAAGTTTGGACACACCTACTCATTCAAGGGTTTTTCTTTATTTGTACTATTTTCTACATTGTAGAATAATAGTGAATACATCAAAACTATGAAATAACACATGAAATCATGTACTAACCAAAAAAGTGCTAAACAAATCAAAATGATTTATATTTGGGATTATTTAAAGTAGCCTGCCTTGATGACAGCTTTGCACACTCTTGGCATTCTCTCAACCAGCTTCATGAGGTAGTCACCTGGAATGAGGAATGCTTTTCAAACAGTACTGAACTACTTCCCACATATGCTGAGCACTTGTTGGCTGCTTTTTCTTCACTCTGCGGTCCAACTCATCCCAAACCATCTCAATTAGGTTGTGGGGGACAGGTCATCTGATGCAGCACTCCATCACTCTACTTCTTGGTCAAATAGCCCTTACACAGCCTGGAGGTGTGTTTTGGGCCTTTGTCCTGTTTGAAAAAAATGATAGTCCCACTAAGCGCAAACCAGATGGGACGGCGTATCACTGCAGAATGCTGTAGCCATGCTGATTAAGTGTGCCTTGAATTCTAAATAAATCACCAACAGTGTCACCAGCAAAGCACCCCCACACCATCATACCTCCATGGTTCATGGTGGGAACCACACATTTATTTGCCCTTTATTTAACTAGGCAAGTCAGTTAAGAACAAATTCTTATTTTCAATGACAGCCTAGGAACAGTGGGTTAACTGCCTTGTTCAGGGGCAGAACCTTGTCAGCTTGGGGATTCAAACTTGCAACCTTTAAGTTACTAGCCCAACGATCTAACCACTAGGCTACTCTGCCGCCCCAATGCAGAGATAATCTGTTCACCTACTCTGCGTCTCACAAAGACAGGGCAGTTAGAACCAAAAATCTCAAATTTGGACTCATCAGACTAAAGGACAGATTTCCACCGGTCTAATTTCCAATGCTCATGTTTCTTGGCCCAATCAAGTCTCTTCTTATTATTGGTGTCCTTTAGTAGAGGTTTCTTTGCAGCAATTTGCCTATGAAGACCTGATTGACACAGTCTCCTCTGAACAGTTGAGGTTGAGATGTGTCTGTTACTCGAACTCTGTGAAGCATTTATTTGGGCTGCAATCTGAGGTGCAGTTAACTCTAATGAACTTATCCTCTGCAGCAGAGGTAACTCTGGGTCTTCCTTTCCTGTGGTGGTCCTCATGAGAGCCAGTTTCATCATAGCACTTGATGGTTCTTGGGACTGCATTTGAAGAAACGTTCAAAGTTCTTAATGTTCCGGATTGACTGACCTTCATGTCTTAAAGTAATGATGGACTAAGCCTCCCGGGTGGCGCAGTGGTTAAGGGCGCTGTACTGCAGCGCCAGATGTGCCACCAGAGACTGTGGGTTCACGCCCAGGCTCTGTTGTAACCGGCCATGACCGGGAGGTCTGTGGGGCGACGCACAATTGGCATAGCGTCGTCCGGGTTAGGGAGGGCCAGTAGGGATATCCTTGTCTCATTGCGCACCAGCGAGTCCTGTGGCGGGCCGGGCGCAGTGCACGCTAACCAAGGCTGCCAGGTGCACGGTGTTTCCTCTGACACATTGGTGCGGCTGGCTTCCGGGTTGGATGCACGCTGTGTTAAGAAGCAATGCAGTGTGTATTGGAGGATGCATGACTTTCAACCTTTGTCTTTCCCGAGCCCGTACGGGAGTTGTAGCGACAAGACAGTAGCTATTAACAATTGGATACCACGAAATTGGGGAGAAAAAGGGGTACAAAAAAAAACATTAAAAAAGTAATAGTGGACTGTCTTTGTTTATTTGAGCTGCTCTTGCCATAATATGGACTTGATCTTTTCCAAATAGGGATTTCTTCTGTTTACTACCTTGTCAACTGATTAGCTCAAACGCAATAAGAAGGAAATCAATTCCACAAATGAACTTTTAACAAGGAAAACTTAATTAATTAAACTTAGTTAATTGAAATGCATTCCAGGTGACTACCTCATGAAGCTAGTTGAGAGAATGCCAAGTGTTTGCAAAGCTGTCATCATGGCAAAGGGTGGCTACTTTGAAGAATCTCAAATATAAAATATTTGAATTTGTTTACCACTTTTTTGGTTACTACATGATTCCATATGTGTTATTTTGATGTCTTCACTATTATTCTACAATGTGGAAAATAGTAAAAAAAAAAAAATTTAAGTACCTTAAATGAGTAGGTATTTGACTGGTACTCTATATCATCAGGAGTGTTGTAGCCCAGAAATGGAACCATAAAGGTCTGAGCTGAACTAAAGCTGTCTTTCAAGCCATGCCATTTGCCACATCCCAACTGTGAAAAACTTAACATATCACTTCAAAATGCATGGAACTGTTACAAAAAAGTGGTATGGCTTCTCCCTCGATCCATATTCCTTTTTCAACATTCACAGTGTGCGAGAACCCTTGGATGTGGATCAGTTGACTCTCCATCTAATGCTTTGAGACCTGCATGTAGTTACAAACATGGGGTCCCTATATCCAACCAAAACGATACTTGCTCACATGCACACCATTTCTCTCTCACAGACATGTAATGCCATTACTCACATGCACAATGACACACACTTCCTTCTTCTTGCATGTATACGGCTGTCACGACTTCCGCCAAAGTTGGTTCCTCTCCTTGTTCAGGCGGTGTTCGGCGGTCGACGTCTCTGGCTTTCTAGTCACCACCGATCCATGTTTCATTTTCGTTTTGTTTCGTCTTCATTATACACACCTGGATTCCATTCCATAATCAATGTTCTTTATTTAACCCTCTCTGGCTTCCCTTTCTGTTTTGTGCGTGATTGTTGTTGTCATGTTGGTTTGTTATTTTGTGCTCTGGACATTTGTGTATTTCCTTGTTGGAAAATCAATTTTGAGTAAATTCTCTGATTATTACTTATACCTGTGTCCTGCGCCTGACTCCGCCTTATCCATTCACCTAATCGCTGATAGAATCACGCACCATAGAATGAGGTCAGCAGGTGCAGCCAGCCCTCCTCTCCCATTGGAGGAGCGTGTTCAGCAGCAAACCATGGACCGATGGGAGAGAGGGGGTTTTCCGGTCAACCCATCAGCACCTCTCCAGCTCCCACAACAACCGACCCAGATGTCCACACTTCCTTCATCAGAATTCTGTGGGATTCGGCTCTCTATCCCGGGAGAGTATGACGGAACGTCTCCCGGGTGCCAGGGGTTCCTACTCCAGCTGGAGCTCTACCTGGCAGCTGTTCAGCCAGCCCCTTCGGGACGCGAGAGAGTGAGCATCCTCATCTCTTGTCTGACTGGTAAAGCACTGGAATGGGCCAACACCATCTGGGGAAGGGAAGACCCGATGTTGGACAATTAGGAGGATTTCACCCGCCGATTCCAGGCGGTTTTCGATCATCCACCTGAAGGGAGAGCGGCGGGGGAACGCTTGTACCATCTAAGATAGGGGATGAGGAGCGCTCAAGAGTTTGCGCTGGACTTTAGAACTCTGGCCGCCGGCGCGGGATGGAATGAGCGGGCCCTGATCAACCACTACATGTGTAGTTTACACGAGGACGTTCGTAGGGAGCCTTGACCAGCTGGTGGACCTATCCATCCGGCTGGATAACCTGTTGGCCTCCCGCGGACGTCCGAATCGGGGTCCGTCAATTCCGTCCGAATCAGGGTCCGTCAGCTCAACCAGAGCTCCCTGTTGCACACATGTGGTTATACATAGAATTTCCTGAGTTTTCCCCGCGTTCCCAGCATAAGGCACTAGTAGATTCAGGCGCAGCTGGGAACTTTATTCCTTTGCACTTAGATTAGGGATCCCTATTGTTCCTGTTGATGTTCTCTTCCCTGTACATGCCTTAGATAGTCGTCCTTTGGGGTCGGGGCTAATTAGGGAGGTCACAGCTCCACTCTGTATGATAACGCAGGAGGGTCATGAGGAGAGAATTAGTCTCTTCCTGATCGACTCTCCTGCATTTCCTGTTGTGTTGCGCCATCCCTGGTTGGCCACTCATGACCCCACTATTTTGTGGCAACAGAGGGCTCTCAAGGGATGGTCCCGTCAGTGCTCAGGGAGGTGTGTAGGTGTTTCCTTAGGTGCCAATATGGTGGAGAGTCCAAACAAGGTCTCCACCATGCACATTCCCCCCGAATATGCCGATCAGGCACTCGCCTTCTGTAAAAAACTAAATTACCACCCCATTGACGGGGGGATTGTGCGATAAATCTCCTGGTAGACGCTGCACTTCCCAGGAGTCACGTATATCCTCTGTCACAGGAGGAGACGGCGGCTATGGAAACATATGTCACCAAATCTCTGGGACAGACATACATTCGGCCTTCCACTTCACCTGTCTCCTCGAGTTTCTTTTTTTGTGAAGAAGGATGGAGGTTTACGCCCGTGTATTGACTACCGGTGAGACTGCAGTGGTCAGCTGGGGTGGACAGGGCTTTTAGTCACCTGAAGGCTCTGTTTACCTCGGCTCCCGTGCTGGCTCATCCTGATCCCTCCTTAGCGTTCATAGTTGAGGTGGACGCATCCGAGGCTGGGATGGGGGCTGTGCTGTCTCAGCGCTCAGGTACGCCACTAAAGCTCCACCCCTGCGCTTTCTTTTCGAAGAAGCTCAGCCCGGCGGAACAAAACTATGATGTGGGGGACCGGGAGCTGTTGGCTGTTGTCGGGGCTCTGAAGGCGTGGCGACATTGGCTTGAGGGGGCTAGACACCCTTTCCTCATTTGGTCTGACCACCGCAATCCGGAGTACATTCGGGCAGCGAGGAGACTGAACCATCACCAGGCGAGGTGGGCCATGTTTTTCATCCGCTTTGTTTTCACCCTATCCTACAGACCAGGTTCTCAGAACGTTAAAGCAGACGCACTGTCCCGGATGTATGACAGAGGAGAGGTCTGCGGATCCCACTCCCATAATTCCAGCTTCTTACCTGGTGGCACCGGTGGTATGGGAGGTTGATGCGGACATAGAGCGGGTGTTACGTGCGGAGCCCACTCCCACACAGTGTCCAGTTGGGCGTCTGTACGTTCCGTTTGATGTTCGCGATCGGTTGATCTGTTGGGCCCACATGTCACCCTCCTCTGGTCATTCTGGCATCGGTCGGACAGTGCGCTGTCTTGCTGGGAAGCACTGGTGGCCCACGTTAGCTAAGGACGTGAGAGTTTATGTTTCCTCCTGCTCGGTGTGCGCACAGTGCACGGCACCTAGACACCTGTCCAGAGGGAAATTACAACCCCTTCCCGTTCCACTACGACCATGGTCACACCTATCGGTGGATTTCGTGACGTCACGGGGCAACACTACGATCCTGGATGTTGTGGATTGGTTTTCTAAGTCCTGCCGTTTCCTTCCTTTGCCCGGTCTCCCTATGACTGAGGAGGCCCTGTTCACCCACGTATTCCGGCACTACGGGGTGCCTGAGGATATAGTTTCTGATCGGAGTCCCCAATTTACGTCTAAAGCCTGGAGGGCGTTTATGGAACGCCTGGGGGTCTCGGTCAGCCTCACCTCAGGTTTTCACCCCGAGAGTAACGGGCAGGTGGAGAGTCAACCAGGATGTGGGTAGGTTTCTGCGGTCCTATTGTCAGGAACGGTCGGGGGAGTGGGCGGTTTTCATCCCCTGGGCGGAGATGGCCCAAATCTCCCTCCGCCACTCAACTTTTCAGTGTGTGCTAGGTTATCAGCCGGTCCTGGCACAGTGGCATCAGAGCCAGATCAAGGCTCCTGCGGTGGATGAATGGTTTTGGCGCTCGGAGGAGACATGGGACGCTGCCCATGTGCGTCTACAACGGGCCATCAGGTGGCAGAAGGCGAGTGCCGACCTCCACCGCAGTTAGGCCCCGGTGTATGCACCGGGGGACCGGGTCTGGCTCTCGGGGTTTGTGGGGCCATGTAAAGTCCTGAGGAGACTGAACAAGGTTTGTTATTGGTTACAACTCCCCCCTGATTACCACATTAACCCCTCGTTCCATGTGTCTCTCCTCAGGCCGGTGGTGGCTGGTCCACTCCAGCAGTCTGAGGTGCGGGAGGTTCCTCCGCCCCCTCTGGACATCGAGGGGGCCCCGGCATATACTGTGCGAGCCATCATGGACTCAAGGCGTCGGGCGAAAGGCCTTCAGTGCTTCGTGGAGTGGGAGGGGTAAGGTCCGGAGGAGACATCCGTCCTTACTGCAGGAATTTCACCGTCTCCATCCGGATCGCCCTGCGTCTCGTCCTCCGGGTCGTCCCCGAGACCGGTGTCGGCGCGCGGCTGGAGCTGCGCGTCAAGGGGGGGGGGGGGTACTGTCATGACTTCCGCCGAAGTTGGCCCCTCTCCTTGTTTGCGCGGCGTTCGGCGGTCGACGACACCGGCTTTCTAGTCACCACCGATCCATGTTTCATTTTCGTTGAGTTTTGTCTTCATTATACACACCTGGCTGCCCTTTCTGTTTTGTGCGTGATTGTCATTGTCATGTGGTTTTGTTATTTTGTGCTCTGGATATTTGTGTATTTCCTTGTTGGAAAATTGCTTCAATTTTGAGTAAATTCTCTGATTATTACTCATGCCTGTGTCCTGCGCCTGACTCCGCCTTATCCATTCACCTAATCGTTGACAACGGCAATATGTATTCTAATGCACACTCTCCCTTTCACATACATATACAGAGCCCAGCTATTTCTCTCTCTGTCTCGCTCTCGCACTCACAAGCACATGCACGCACACACACACGCCCCCCCAAATCCTATTTTGTTTTAATATCTCACAGATGCTCATATGCAATAACCAACCCGCATTTCCCCCCAGGTTCTCCCTGTTCATATGCGAATAAGGCCCCTTTATTGCTTCTTTATTGTAATTCCAATCAGATTCCAGATCAGTTTCTCTATTTACTGACTTTCTCATAATCACTGCACTTGTACTGGGGGGGGGGGGGGGGGGGGTCACCTTGATCCCAGAGCATGCCTCAAATGGAACAAACACTCAACCAAAAGGAAAGGTTTTCCGATGACATTTAAGGTGACGATAATTGGGGTTTGCCATCTGCATTTGGTGTGGAGGAGGTTGATGGGGTTTTATAACAACATTATGAAACACAGTACAGCTCAAAGCCCTCTGAAAGAGGGTCACCATGCAAGACTTGTATTGTAAGATTCTTAGCTGTGTCTCAGTGTTTCTCCTAAGAGGGCATGTCCCTCCCACTGCCAATATCATATGGGCTAAAGGCTATAGATGCATGCGCTTAACTCAGATTTTTTGCATAAATCACGCATTGATGTCAATGGAAGATCTGTGCGAAAACTCAAGTTACTCAAACAGATCTCCAGTTAGGATTGGGGCCTATGTGATTAGCACAGGAGGTTGGTGGCACCTTAATTGGGGAGGAGGAGCTTGTGGTAATGTCTGGAATGGAGTCAATGGAATGGTATCTAATACATCAAACACATGGTTTCTACTTGTGATTAGTTAAGGTCTAGGGAGGGGTGGCAACAGAGTGGGGGTGGTCAGGGATGGGGTTAGGGCGGGGTGTTGTAAATGAGGCCAGGGTTGTTGTTACCGACCCTTAGTGTTGACCTAACCCTTCAATCCACCGCTGCCCCTGTGTCACATCCTGACCATAGAGAGTCCTTATTTTCTATGGTGGAGTAGGTCAGGGCGTGACTGGGGGGTTAGTCTAGTTTATTATTTCTATTTGTATAATTCCCAATTTAGAGGCTGCTGGTAATCGTTGTCTCTAATTGGGGATCATATTTAAGTAGTGTTCGTTCCCACCTGTGTTTGTGGGATTTTGTATTTTGAGTAAGTGTATGTAGCAACTCTGTAGTCACGGTTCGGTGTTCGTTTATTGTTGTTGTTTTTGTTAAGTTTCCACTATTAATAAATGATGTGGAATTCAACATTCGCTGCGCCTTGGTCCGTTTCTACAAACGATCGTGACACCCTGACAGTACAGGAGGGGAAGCAAAATATAACCAACGCCTGGACATGTCTAAAATAATTAAGGGAGATTTGTATACTGAATCTGTTTGTGTGGCTGTGTGTATGAGACTGTGTGCGTGTCTGTTTTCCTGCCCTCCAAACCTCAACAGAGTGAAAACGAGGGGATTTGAAGGCATTCCCGATCTATGACCATTAAGAATGGAGAGACATGCAACACCCCCACGAACTCAAACGCACTCGTGTGTGACGCGTTTCCATGTGAGAAAGGGCGGGAGAGAAGTAAACTCTTCGAACCGAAGTAGTCCCCTTAGTATTCACACAGAGATGCGTCGCTCAAGGGATTCGCCAATTTCAGTGCATTTGATTTAAGTTCAAGAGGACAAGCGACGGAGCTACCTCAGCATATTATTTTTTTAGCTCGGGGTCAAACGTGCAGTATTACTTTCTATCTCCCACTATTAACCTCTTTTCCTTTTGCACACTCTTTCAACATCATGTTGGATGTTACAGTTCGTCACAATAATCCACCATACCTGTCCAGACCACAGCCAACCGCTTGACCAGTGATCACCCACTACCATTTTGAGGCTTCACAGGTGACCGGATGAGGCTTAACTGACCAAATCGTACTTGACTTCTCCAGAAAATTCCAGAAAACATCTTGCACAGAACCACCCTGGCTTTGGAGATAAATCATTGAAGCATATGGGTTTGGGGAACTTTATGCTAAAAGTTACAAATGGGTCAGAGGTTACAAATGGGTCAGAGGCTACAAATGGGTCAAAGGTTACCAATGGGTCAGAGCTTACAAATGGGTCGGGGGACTAATGACCGAAGGTTTAAATAAGCCTCTGGTATCAGTAAGTAATCATTTCAAAACATTTACACTATGCTCTCTCGCTAACTACCATAAATCTGGGAGGATGGGAGTATTGACAATGGATTATAACCAGAGCCAAACACGCTGCATAGCTCTAAAGTGCCCTGTTTTTTAACAGCGGTTAGGATTAGAGTGATAGGCTATACCATTCACCCCCTCTCTGGATCTGCCCTATCCATTGTCCTCCTGGTCCCTTTTTCATTTACTTTTCATCACTCATTCATTTCATCCCTTGATGTTTTTTTTTTAAAGAGGGAGAGAGTAGCAGTGAGTGGGATTTATAGGTTAACCTCACCGAACCTCCAGTGGCTGACTGTGGATGTGACTAGCCTACTCCACAATGACACAGGACTCATGGGTCATTTACGGGAGCCAGATTGGACTGAATAAAGAAGGAAATAACTGAGGGGGGGGAAGAGAGAGAGAGAGAGAATCATTAAAGAATACAGAAACCAGGAGAAATGGAGTTAATGACTACTGAACAGAGGGGACGTGTGAAGGTGATGAGAGAAGCATATAGCAGACATCAGAAAGAGTTTGGGGGAGTCGGTTAGGAGCTGAACCCAAAGGGAGAAATTAGGTTTGGTAACATCAGCATATATTATCCATTAAGACTTACATGAGATTACAAACTTCACATGAGGCACAACCATAATCATAAGGGCTTCTTGGTGTGTTGCCATGTCAGCTACAGTAGCATGAGACACACACACACACACACATACACACACAGGAGGACAGTTCAGGGAATATCACTAGTGGAAAGTCATTTCAAAACAGTGTGACGCTGCCATAACAATACCATCACATAAGACCGGTGAAGCCGGGGAACTCACTCGATCCTAATTAGGGACGACATGTAATAAGGAGAATCATTATTTCAGCAGTAAGAAGAATGATAATTAGTCCTATTTTGCATTTCTGCTCTCAGAGTAATGAGGCCCCACATGGCTAGCTTCTATGATAACCAGACAGAGGGGGTGAACTTCAAACAGAGGAACTTTTCAAGGTGAGGCAGAATGGAAGGCTCAGGCCCTTTCTTCCTCTTCTTCTTACGGCCCACCAGCTATCCATATGGTGTGATGCGGAGACCGGATCAGTTGGGTGGACACACTGAAGGGCGTATCACTGAGGGGAATGTGTCTTTCTTCCTTTCATATTCTCCTTCATTTTTTACATCCATTTTTACCGGGGATAGTGAAAATGCAACCCCCTTCAAGGGGTAAATTGCAAGGGTCATTGTAGCAAATGGCTTAACTAGGGCTACGTTGCAATATCCACACATGCTACTTAGAATGTTACAATGTATTGGACATGCATTAAAGAGGGTTGCCAGTTGATGTACGATGCCTCCTGGCAGCCATGTTGGAAGACCACCGCAATTATTTAGACAACAACAGCTGAGTGGCTACCCCAAGCTGCATGATAACAGTTCCTAAAACTAGTTGATTCATCACCACGGTATATTTCTGTGCAGTATTTGGTTGCTCTAACAAGGCAGGAAAGACAACTGGAAAAATATTTTTACAGATTACCCGCAATCATGAAACCCCAAGGAGATAAGACTCAAGAACTGTCATAAAAGGGAAGACACCTTTTTGAGCGTCAAGACCTGAACCCAGACAGCTGTCAGTACAATGTCTGCTCCGTCAAGACCTGAACCAAGACAGCTGTCAGTACAATGTCTGCTCCGTCAAGACCTGAACCCAGACAGCTGTCAGTACAAGGTTTGCTCCGTCAAGACCTGAACCCAGACAGCTTTCAGTTCAGGGTCTGCTCCGTCAAGACCTGAACCCAGACAGCTTTCAGTTCAGGGTCTGCTCCCTCAAGACCTGAACCCAGACAGCTTTCAGTTCAGGGTCTGCTCCGTCAAGACCTGAACCCAGACAGCTTTCAGTTCAGGGTCTGCTCTGATCATTTCATCACTGGTAAGTCTAATTGATGTTGAGTTTAGTTTGGCTGTTATGCTAACCAGGTGTTAACAACAAGACTAAGTTCGCCAACATTAGCTAGCTAGAAAGCTTGTGGCCAACATTAGCTAGCTAGAAAGCTTGTGGCCAACATTAGCCAGCTAGATAGCTTGTAGTCTAGCTATCAGCATGTGTAGCTTGAGTTTCAAGTTTTGGGAAGCAATGTTTTTCACCATATAAATAAATGCACCTTTATATCAAAGGATTGCATACATCTATCATCACACTTGCAGACTAATACTAGTAGATTGGATAGTCAATTTAGGCTATTAGTGAGAGCAAATTGGCTTAGGCCTATAGGCTACAGTGGAAAGAAAAAGTATGTGAAACCTTTTCAATTACCTGGATTTCTGCATAAATTGGTCATAAAATGTGATCTGATCTTCATCTAAGTCACAACAATAGACAGACACGGTGTGCTTAAACTAATAACACACAAGTTATTGTATTTTTCTATATTGAATGCATCATTTAAACATTCACAGTCTAGGTTCGAAAAGTATGTGAACCCCTAGGCTAATGACCTCTCCAAAAGCTAATTGGAGTCAGGAGTCGGCTAACCTGGAGTCCAATCAATGAGACAAGACTGGAGATGGTTAGAGCTGCCCTGCCCTATAAACACTCACAAAATTTGAGTTTGCTATTCACAAGAAGCATTGCCTGAACCAGGTCTTGATCTAAAGAGATGACCTAAGATTATGAAGACCTAAGAAGACTTAAGATTATTAATTGTTTACTTGCACAAAGCTGGAAAGGGTTACAAAAGTATCTCTAAAAGCCTTGATGTTCATCAGTCCACGGTAAGACAAATTGTCTATAAATGGAAAAAGTTCAGCACTGTTGCTTCTGTTGATGAGTCCATGATAGGTAAAACACTTAACAAGAAAGGTGTTCATGGGAGGACACCACGGAAGAAGCCACTGCTGTCCAAAAAAAAACATTGCTGCAAGTCTGAAGTTTGCAAAAGAGCACCTGGATGTTCCACAGCGCTACCGGCAAAATATTCTGAGGACAGACTAAACTAAAGTTGAGTTGTTTGGAAGTAACACACAACATAATGTGTGGAGAAAAAAAGGCACAGCACACCAACATCAAAACCTCATCCCAACTGTAAAGTATGGTGGAGGGTGAATCATGGTTTGGGGCTGCTTTGCTGCCTCAGGGCCTGGACAGCTTGCTTGACAGAAAAATGAATTCCCAAGTTTATCAAGACATTTTGCAGGAGAATGTAAGGCTATCTGTCCGCCAAATGAAGCTCAACAGAAGTTGAGTGATGCAACAGGACAACAACCTAAAACACAGAAGTAAATCAACAACAGAATGGCTTCAACAGAAGAAAATACACCTTCTGGAGTGGCCCAGTCAGAGTCCTGACCTCAACCCGATTGAGACGATGTGGGAAGATCTCAATAGACCAGTTCACACCAGACATCCCAAGAATATTGCTGAACTGAAACAGTTTTCTAAAGAGGAATGGTCCAAAATTTCTCCTGGCTGTTGTGCAGGTCTGATCCGCATGACATTTTATGACCAATTTATGTATAAATCCAGGTAATTCCAAAGGTTCACATACTTTCATAGTTTCTTTCTTTCGCATGGGAAAAATGTGGTCTTTGATAAACATTTCATGCCATTCTACTACACTTACATGATTGGAGACAATAGCAGACTCTTTTTTTAATAGGGTGGTAGCCTAGGCCTACTGTGACACTGACAACAGATCAATAAAAACGACCTTGTCGTGAATGCAAGGGATCCAGCTTTTGTTAAATTAACCTCAAGTTTTTTAGTTTTATAGCATTTTAGCTAACCTTAACCCTTTTCCTAACCTCAACCTAATTATCCTAACCGGCTATGTTAATACAGTTTGGACACCTACTTATTCAAGGTTTATTTGTATTTTTTTTTAACTATTTTCTACATTGTAGAATAATAGTGAACGTCAAAACTATGAAATATCACATATAGAATCATGTAGTAACCCAAAAAGTGTTAAACAAATCAAAATATATTTGAGATTCTTCAGAGTAGCCACCCTTTGCCTTGATGACAGCTTTGCACACTCTTGGCATTTCAATTAACAGGTGTGCCTTGTTAAAAGTTAATTTGTGGAATGGATTTCCTTCTTAATGTTGTGACATGGAACATTTCAAGAACTTTGAAAGTTTCTTCAAGTGCAGTCGCAAAAACCATCAAGCACTATGATGAAACTGGTTCTCATGAGGACCGCCACAGGAAAGGAAGACCCAGAGTTAAGCTCTGCTGCAGAGGGTAAGTTCATTAGAGTTACCAGTCTCAGATTGCAGCCAAAATAAATGCTTCACAGAGTTCAAGTAACAGACACATCTTAACATCAACTGTTTAGAGGAAACTGCGTGAATCAGGCCTTCATGGTCGAATTGCTGCAAAGAAGCAATTACTAAAGGACACCAATAAGAAGAAGAGACTTGCTTGGACCAAGAAACACGAGCAATGGACATTAGACCGGTGGAAATCTCTCCTTTGGTCTGATGAATCCAAATTTGAGATTTTTGGTTCCAACCGCCGTGTCTTTGTGAGACGCAGAATAGGTGAACGGATGATCTCCGCATGTGTGGTTCCCACCGTGAAGCATGGAGGAGGAGGTGTGATGGTGTGTGTGTGGGGGGGGGGGGGGGGGGGGGGGTTTGCTGTTGACACTGTTGGTGATTTATTTAGAATCCAAGGCACACTTAATCAGCATGGCTACGACAGCATTCTGCAACGATACGCCATCATCCCATCTGGTTTGCGCTTAGTGGGACTATCATTAGTTTTTCCACAGGACACTTTCAGGGTGTGTAAGTGCTATTTTACCAAGAGGGAGATGGGTGGTGCTGCATCAGATGACCTGGCTTCCACAATCACCTGACCTCAACTTAATTGAGATGTTTTGGGATGAGTTGGACCACAGAGTGAAGGAAAAGCAGCCAGCAAGTGCTCAGCATATGTGGGCATCTCCGCCATCTCCACCGACGGAGATGGAGGCCTTGCGACTGGCTCTTAGGAAACTTTGCAGTATTTAGTTTTTTTATGTATTCTTTTTTATATTATTAGCTCAGGAAATGTTTGGTGTCATTACATACAGCCAGGAAGAACTATTGGATATCAGAGCGGCGGTAACTTACCAGAACTACCAGCATTACGACCAGGAATATGACTTCCCCAAAACAGATCCTTTGTTCGCTCTCCCCAGGGCAATTGAACTGATTCCAGAGGCCGACCCAAAACATTGCCGGCGGAGGAGAGGCACTTGGAGCGGCTTGCTAGTACGACTTAGGAGGCGCACACACCACCCACCACTTCCGAGTATATTACTCTCTAATGTTCAGTCTTTGGAGAACAAAGATTACGAACTCAGGGCAAGGATTTCTTTCCAGAAACACATCAGGGCCTGTGACATACTTTGTTTCACGGAAACATGGCTCTCTCGGGATATTCTGTAGAAATCAGTCCAGCCAGAGGGATTCTCAGTTCATCGAGCAGACCGTAATAAATATCTTTCCGGGAAGCAGAAGGGCGAAGTTGTGTGTTTCATGATTAACTACTCATGGTGTAATTGTAGTAACATACAGGAACTCAAGTCACCCAACCTAGAATACCTCCCAATCAAATGACGACCGTATTATCTCCCAAGAGAATTCTCCTCGGTCATAGCCACAGCCATTGATATCCCCCCCTCAAGCCGATACCACAACAACCTTCAAAAAATTCCACTGGACTTTATGCAAACTGGAAACCACGTATCCTGAGGCTGTTGCTGTGGATTTTAACAAAGACAATTTGAGGACTAGGCTGCTGAAATTCTGTCAACATATCGACTGTTGTACTCGCACAGGTAAAACACTAGACCACTGCAATTCAAACTTCTGGGATGCTTACAAGGCCCTCCCCCACACACCTTTAGGCAAATCTGACCATGACTACATTTTAAGCTCCCAAGGACTAAGCTGCCTAGGACTATGGTCTGACGATGGTCTGACCAATCGGAATCCACACTTCAGGATTGTATTGATCACGTGGACTGGGATATGTTCTGGATAGCTTGCAAAAATAATTTTGATAAATACACTGAAATGGTTAATGAGTTTATCATGAAGTGTATAGGAGAGCAGTGTATAGGAGATGTCGTACCTACTGTGACTTTTAACCTACCCTAACCAGAAACCGTGGATAGACGGCAGCATTTGCGCAAAACTGAAAGCACGAACCACAGCATTTAACCATGGCAAGGTGACTGGGAATAAGGCAGAATATAAACAGTGTAGTTATTCACTCCGCAAGGCAATCAAACAGGCAAAACATCAGTATAGAGATGGTGGAGTCACAATTCAACAATGTGGCACGGACTACAAAAGGAAAACCAGCCACATCGCCGACACTGACGTCTTGCTTCCGGACAAGCTAAACACCTTCTTCACCCGCTTTGAGGATGACACAGTGCAACCAACACGGCCCATTACCAAGGACTGTGGGCTCTCCTTCTCCGTGGCCGACTTGAGTAAAAAATCTAAACGTGTTAATCCTCGCAAGGCTGCCAGCCCAGACGGCATCCCTAGCCGCATCCTCAGAGCATGCGCAGACCAGCTGGCTGATGTGTTTATGGGCATATTCAATCACTCTCTATCCCAGTCGCTGTCCTCACATGCTTCATGGTGGCCACCATTGTTCCTGAACCCAAGAAAGCAAAGGTAACTAAACTAAATGACTATCGCTCCGTAGCGCTCACCTCTGTCATCATGAAGTGCTTTGAGAGACTAGTCAAGGATCATATCACCTCTACCTTACCTGCCACCCTAGACCCACTTCAATTTGCTTACTGCCCCAATAGATCCACAAACAATGCAATTGCCATCACTCTGCACACATGCACAGCCTACTCCTGTACTCCCTGTTCACCCATGACTGCTTGGTCAAGCAGGCCTCCAACTCAATCATCAAGTTTGCAGATGACACAACAGTAGTAGGCTTGATTAACAACAATGACGAGACATCCTACAGGGAGGAGGTGAGGGCTCTGGGAGTGTGGTGCCAGGAAAATAACCTCTCACTCGATGTCAACAAAACAAAAGCAGATGATCGTGGACTTCAGGAAACAGTGGAGGGTGCACCCCCCTATCCAAATAGACGGGCCCGCAGGGGAGAAGGTGGAAAGCTTCAAGTCCCTTGGCATACACATCACTGACAAACTGAAATGGACCACCCACACGGATAGTGTGGTGAAGAAGGCGCAACCGAGCCTCTTCAACTTCAGGAGGATGAAGCAATTTGGCTTGGCACCTAAAACCTTCACAAACTTTTACAGATACACAATTGAGAGCATCCTGTTGGGCTGTATCACTGCCTGGTACGGCAACTATCCGCCCTCCAGGACACCTACAGCATCCGATGTCCCAGGAAAGCCAAAAAGATCATCAAGGACATCGATCACCGGATCCATTGCCTGTTCACCCCATTATCATCCAGAAGGCGAGGTCAGTACAGGTGCATCAAAGCTGGGACTGAGAGACTGAAAAACAGCTTTTATCTCAACGCCATCATGGTGTTAAAAATCCACCACTAGCACATTAGAGGCTGCTGCCTATAGACATAGACTAGAAATCACTGGCCACTCTAAGTATTGGAACACTAGTCACTTTGATAATGTTTACATATGAGATGAGTAATGCAAGATATGTATTTACTGTATTCTATATTATTCTACCGTATCTTAGTCACTTTAATAATGTTTACACATCTTGCATTACTCATCTCATATGTATATACTGTATTCTATATTATTCTACCGTATCTTAGTCACTTTAATAATGTTTACACATCTTGCATTACTCATCTCATATGTATATACTGTATTCTATATTATTCTACTGTATCTTAGTCCATGCCGCTCTGACATCGCTCGTCCATATATGTATATACTCTTAATTCCATTCCTTACTTAAATTTGTGTTTATTGGGTATATGTTGTGGAATTGTTAGATATTACTGCACTATCGAAGCTATAAGCACAAGCATTTCACTGCACCTGCAATAACATCTGCTAAACACGTGTATGTGACCAATAAAATTAGATTTGATTTGAACTTCAAGACTGTTGGAAAAGCATTCCTCATGAAGCTGGTTGAGAGAATGCCAAGAGTGTGCAAAGCTGTCATCAAGGCAACTTTGTTTAACACTTTTTGGGGGATACTACATGATTCCATATGTGTTATTTCATAGATTTGATGTCTTCGCTATTATTCTACAATGTATAAAATAGTATAAATAAAGAAAAATCCTTGAATGAGTGGGTGTGTCCAAACTTTTGACTGGTACTGTAGGTCCCCATAATCCATGGTATACAATGATGTACCCTTATTCTTTTGGAACATTTATTGGGACCTCTTCATCTGCAGACAGGGTTCCACAGGCCTCTGAAACCCTGTCTACAGAGAAAAAAGAAAAAGGCTGCATTATACTAAAATTAGACAGCACTGAATATTATGTTGCTATATGTCTCTGTCATCAGTTTTTCTCATTAAGGAGGCTCTTTTCCTAATGCCCTCCCACAAAGGTGCCTGATAAATACCTCAAGATAGCTAGGTAAATTACCTAGCTGGTGATAGCTTAATTCATTTAGCTAACTATACAGCATGTAAAGTTAGCTAACTATCCAGCGAACATTACGTTAGCAGCTCAAACAAAGTTCCTGTAGCTATATTTTTTAAACATATATTTACTTACTTGAATAGGTTCTCCCATGCCTCTGTTTTCTTTATGAAAATGCAGCCAACCATGTGGACAATTGGAGAACTTCCACCAGACTGACTCTGGTCTTTCAACATGGCGCCTGCTAGGTGATTTGTGACTTGCGGAGGCTGCTGAGGGGAGCATGGCTCATAATAATGGCTGGAACGGAGTCAATGGAATGGCATCAAACCATGTGTTTGATGTAATTGATACCATTCCACATATTCCACTCCAGCCATTACCACTAGTCCATCCTCCCCATAAGTGGTGTGCTAGTATATAAATTGGAACTCCTTGAGTCAACCACCGCATCTTGCTCAAGAGGTAGACTAGTAAAAATGCTCAGTATGTAAATTGAATTGACAGCATCACTTTAGGTAAACAAAATACTGTCTATATCATCTACCCCCCCCCCCCCCCCCCCCCCCTGTGCTAAAGCATTAAGTGATTGTGGTTACACCTGTATTAGGGAGTCTTTATGTTTGACGCCTCTAAGTGAAGTGTTACTGAATGATTTATTTAAGTCTTACATGTGGCAGTAGCATGTAGGCTAGCAGAATAGCAGCTCAATTTAAGCCATAAACATAAAACTAGCCCATATTGAGATAGGCGAGAAGCTTTCCCATTGACCATCAAGTTACTGGAGTTACATGTAGTCGGGTCTCAGGGTGAGAGAAAGCAGGAGCCGACCGACCCCATTTATAACCGTTGATTACCCCACCATTACTGCATGTTCGCATAAGCACATTAAACTTGACACTGCCACCATGCAGGACACTCAGTGGTACACAGGATGGGAGGCCCTAAGGGTTAACAACCTAACTTATCATTCATCATCATCATCTCAGCAACGCTTCGAGGGTAGGAGTTTACAATTCTTGTGGAGTTCAGTTCTCAAGTATAGCTGTGTGTGCAGTTTTTCCTCATGTCCACTTAACACAGACTAACAAGTAGGGGTTTAGCGGAAATACAGTAATTATGCTAATGTACCCTATAGTAGCTAAAACTGTTCAAATGATCAAACCAAACTAGATGTCTCAATGAATACAAAACCTCACTGAACATACTTACAGCTAACAAACACACCATTATTCATTGAATCAGAATGAGCAATTAGCATTAACATACAACTATCATCGGAACCTCTTTTCCACATTCACATGTTTTGCCCTTTGAATTAGGTTAGAAAAACATCATGAGATTTCATTATCAATTGGCAGGCACTCGGGGTTGATTTGAGTTATGGTAATTGTCTCTTCGGATTACGAGATCGCTCAATGGCGAACCCCTCTGTGCACTATTATAACTCTACAGCTGGTTAGCATTGGGCTATTAAACATAAACTCTATAAAATGGTGGAAGGTTTTTGCCAGCTCCCCCCCTCCCACTGTCTTGGGGTTTGGATTTTAAAAATAAAAATCTGTGGGACCACGCTAACCCAACATACCACTGAATTCACATAGCGTGGATTATTCATGTTCCACAAACACTGGCATGACACGCCTCACACATTGAGAGCACGTCTTGTTTGGGTGTGTATGCTAGGGAAGTTGACAATGACAAGCCAAGACTCAAGAAAAAGTACCCAATTGTCATAATTGAGTGAAAGTAAAGATACCTTAATTTAAAAAAGTGAAAGTCACCCAGTAAAATGTTACTTGAGTAAAAGTCTAAAAGTATTTGGTTTTAAACATACGTAAGTATAAAAAGTAAATGTAATTGCTAAAATATACTTAAGTATCAAAAGGAAAAGTCAAAGTATGAAGAATTTCAAATTCCTTATATTAAGCAAACCAGATGGCACAATTGTTGTTTTTTAAATTTACAGATAGCCAGGGGAACACTCCAACACCATTTACAAATGAAGCATTTGTATTCAATGTGTCCGCCAGATCAGAGATAGTAGGGATGACCAGGGATGGTATCTAGATAGATGTGTAAATTGGACCATTTTCTGTACTGCTAAGCATGAAAAATGGGTGTCAGGGAAAATGTATGGAGTAAAAAGTAAATTATTTTCTTTTGGAATGTAGTAAAGTAAAAGTTGTCACAATACAAATATTAAAGTGAAGTACAGATACCCAAATAAACAACTTAAGTAGTACTTTACTTTTACTTAAGTACTTTACACCACTGCGAAGAGTGGGGGAGGGATATAGTGCCCAAGCAATGACCTTGGGGGGAAATAAACCAGCATTATCATCTAATGATAATGATATGAGACATTCGTTTATACACATTCTAATACTGTTTTTTCTCTCTCCCGTTTCTCTATCTTAATATGTGTAACTTGTCTCAGAGCCTCTCAACCATATGCAAATGTTTCCTCTCAACTGTGTAGGCATCTTTCTCTTTCACCAGTTCATACTTTAAGCCTTACATTTGTGTCTTTCCAGACAATTGTATAGGTCAGGCATTTCTCACACACAAATGCACGCACACACACACGTGTACACACACACACACACACACACACACACACACACACACACACACACCTGAGTGCACACACGAGTGCACACACACACACACACACACTTCATACTGTTTCATCTTTCTCTCCCCCTAATTCAGACACTTTCTCAAACAACACCTTTTTATGCTACACTCTGCAGTTTGCTTGTGACCTTCCAACGCCCCCTTTTCTTCAATTCAAATGGTTGGTTTCTACAGCTGTGCTCAGAGCCACACTATTAGAGGGGTGTCTGATCTTGAGCTACGTTCACTGAAACTAGAGGGGCTAAAAACCCAAATGGAAATTCACATTTATCTCCATTATTGTCCCTCGTGTCCATTGCTTCCGTGTTTATAGATGGGTGTCTGATGATCTGATCTTGAGCTATATTTACTGAAAGTAGGGTTGAAAAATACTTAAATGGAAATTCACATTTATCAAGATTATTGTCCCTCATCAAAAAATGATTAAAAAGGGTTGGTATAAGGGAGGGAAATTCAGAGCAATGTCAATGTCATGAAATATAATTGTAATATTTTAGCAGATGCTCTTATCCAGAACAACTTACAGGAGGATATAGGATTTAGTACCTTGCTCAAGCGCACATCGAATGATTTTTCACCTAATCGGCTCGGGAATTCGACCCAACGCTCTCAACCACTAGGCTACCTGTACCTCGAGATAAGCAAATGTCCACAAGGTCTTTACTGTCTATCAATGATGAAACCCTTGTTAAAAAAAACACATGATATAATGTGAAAACATGTTTTTGGAACACTTGTGTAGTTTCATGTTATCACATGTTGCTTCACATGTTGTCACATTAACTTCACATAAGATCACGTGTTCACATGAAACATGTGTTTTCTGGAACACTTCACGTGTTCACATGAAATTCATGTGTTTTTTTCTGTAAAGGAAGACCCCTAATTTTCACAAATGTCTGACCTATCACATTCATTTCAAGACATGTTGTACTTTGTTTTTTGTTTTTTTACTGCAAGAAGCCCTCAATCAAGTGACATTTCATAATTCATTAAAAAAACAGTTAGAATTTTACATTGCGCAATATCCCTTAAAAAAAAAAGTTGAATTTTGTTTACAAGTGCTCACATACTTTCCATGTGTGAAATGTGCAGAGCCACAATGGACTTTGAAAAGGAGGGTGTTGATTTTGAGAAATGCTCTCTCATCTCTCTGTGTGACTCATGGAAAAGTATTCTTTTTACCAAGTATTTGTGGTGAAGGAGACGGACAAAACCGTCCTTCTTTCAGAATTAAGATCATGGGCGCCTCAGTCAGAACGTCATCACAGTGCTTCTCTTTGGCAGCTGAAACACTCCACACAGTCTGAGCAAGTAAAAAAAAAGTGGAACACCAGAACTCGATGACACAGTATAAAGACAGTATTAAGGGAAAGGAGCAATACATTTCATGGGTTTATAATGGGAACGTGTAGTACTCAGTCATTCCCGAATGTACAGAATCATGTACAGAACTAAATAATCACGGACAGAACTAAATAATCATGGACAGAACAAAATAACTAAGAACACACAATACTTTTCCGCCAAGTAGTCATCCACAGGCGTAGATACAATGTGAAGACCACACTTTGAGCAGACAGACAATATGTCTTTGCCTTTTGGCGTGTGTCCCATCTTGTTCATCTATCTCTATTCATTCATTGCAACTCAGTTTTTTTTTCTTCCCATTCTCTCTCTCATTTTTTTTCTCTCTCTCCCTCCAAAGCTCATTAAAATTCAAAAGGACTTTTTTCCTGAATGTCATTTGCAATTATAGGACATGTCAAACATCATCTATCCGAAGAACAACAAAATTAGACAGCGAAAGCGAATGTAATAAGTGCACTAAGAAACAATACGCTCTCCCTCCATCCCTTTCTCTTTCTACAACTTTCTCTCCTTCCCCCTACCCCCTATTTACCCCTTACTCTCTGCCCTGCAGCATCACCCTATAAGCTACTGCCCCAGGCAGTCTGGTAAATGGTAATGAATTATGAAATACAGACATGGAACCAGAGGGTACAAAACTGTGTTCATGGAGTGAGGGAGGAAGGGAAAGGGGGGAAGGGATGGAGAGAGAAGGGAAGATGAAGGGGTAATTACTGTGATGTCGCCTCATCCCCACGAGGCATGGGGATGGTGGTTGATAGATTGTTGTATGGGACAAATGTAGAAATGTTTTTGGGAAAAATCATTTGAAACATAAAATGTCATTTAAGTAACTGTATTTATTGGTTCTCGTAATTTTGCTAGAAGTTTTAGAGTTGATTTCCTGCAGTTCTACACATTTTGCCACGAGGCTTAGAAAACATTTTATAGTTTTAAAGCAAGTTTGCTGCAATTCTACACATTTTGGCATTGGCGGAGAGAAGATTTAGCAATTTTACAATTCATTTAATTTCCTGCAATTCTACTAATTTGGTTGTGAGGGGGAGATAAAAATGTGTAGTTTTACAGATAATTTCCTGCAATTATACACATTTTGCAGGTTAGAGAGAAATGGTTGGAGAGAAATGTTTAAAAAGGTTTTTAATATGATATCTGAGTGAGTAACAAAATCAATGGGTCCTTAATTCGACCATACTACAATTTTAGATAACTGGCTAGACTAACTTACCAATCTAAAAATATTTAGCTGACATGGGCTAATTGATTGACTGCCAGTAACTAAAATAACAAGGGAAAAACTGCTGATGCACAACAAATATTCAACATTTCCGCCAGTTGCCATCCCTGTAGTAGACTGTGGACTTGTCACGATCGTTATAATAACTGGACCAAAGCGCAGCGTGATCTGGGTTCCACATCTTTTTATTACTATGTGATACTCACAGCAAAACAAAACAAAAAATCTCAAACGAAACGTGAACCTAACAATGGTGCTAACAGGCAACTATACATAGTCAAGATCCCACAAAACACAAAAGGGAAATGGCTGCCTAAATATGATCCCAAATCAGAGACAACGATAAACAGCTGCCTCTGATTGGGAACCATACCAGGCCAACATAGAAATATAAATCACCTAGATGACCCACCCTAGTCACACCCCGACCTCACCAACATAGAGAATAAAAAGCTCTCTATGGTCAGGGCGTGACAGGACTCCACAAGGGATTTCCTGTATTACCACCTGTAAACACAAACACCAGCTGGAATTGTCCTTTACAAGGTTCCATAAATAATCTATTAACAGTCAATTTTCTACCTGTTAACTTTAATGAGAGTTGAAGAGATAGCGAGAGGCTAGTAATATGAATGGTGTTGTTCGTCTGCACAAGGGCACTCTGTTTGGTCTTAATATGGCATTGATTGTATCGACTCCCTTGTACAATATGACAGGGTGTAAAGGAGGGAGAGCTGAGCTCCTCAAAGGTTGGTAAAGAAAGGCAGACATTTGGGATGTAGACAAACTCAGTGGCTCTCACAAAGGTCCTGTGAAATACTTGCAATGGTGTGGTGAGTGACTTTGACTAAGACCTAAAAACATGCGTAAGCACCCAGACCTAATGCCTACTTGGGCTTTAGCCTTGTGGGATAACACAGTCTAACACAGAGATCTAGGTTCAAACATCCAGCTGGTCATATATTTTACAACCCAAAGAGGAAGAGAGAGATCTGGTTTCAAACATCCAGCTGGTCATATATTTAAAACCCAAGGGGAACCCAGAGATCTGGGTTCAAACATCCAGCTGGTCATACATTTACAACCCAAATGGGAACACAGAGTTCTGGGTTCAAACACCCAGCTGGTCATATATTTACAACCCAAATGGGAACACAGATATTTCAGGTGGGACACAACGATAAATGTCAATTATCTGAAATAATGATGATTCTATGACACCGAAATAGTGGTAGGCCTACCATAATATATTCATCAAACAGACATATACATCTTACAAAACATTGTAAGCCTCACATCGTTACATCACCTTCCATAACCAAAAGCCCATCTTACTTCTTTAGAACTCCCCCTGGGGTAGTTGTAAGATGGGTGGTTACGTTTATACCTGATACACTATCTAATGCGTACTGACTTCTAGTCAAAGAGACACACTGTATCCTCTGAGACTTCTCTGGTTGTGCTTCATTGCCCCCACTGAGGGAGAGCTCTCACAGCAAGTGCAAGAGCTCCAGAAATGAGAATTTACCAGGGAGCTCAAGCACCTTGGTGGGGCTCATCCAATTGGAGAGAAATCAAATTACTTCAATAACTCCTGCAATTTGTTTGAAACTCGAATGCTTTGAAAAGTTACCAACATAAAAGAGAATACTACTGTGCTCATTAAAAAAAATACAAAAACACAGAGCATAATTTTGTCTCTCAACTTGTTTACTTTTTAATTACAGATTCATTTAGGAGGTAGAGGTAATAAAGTATAATCTACTTTGATGTATTTTTCAGAATTATTTTTCAGATCTTGTTTGCTTTTACGGTTGATATGTTAAATGTGCAACCAGAGGGAAAAAAATTCTAGATCACCTGTACTCCACACACTGAGATACATACACAGCTCTCCCTCACCCACCATTCAGGAAATCTGACCACAACTCTTTCCTCCCGATTCCTCCTTACAAGCGAAAATTAAAGCAGAAAGCACCAGTGACTCGGTCTATAAATAAGTGGTCAGATGAAGCAGATGCTACTACAGGACTGTTTTGCTATCACAGACTGGAACATGTTCCAGGATTCCTCCGATGGCATTAAGGAGTACACCACATCAGTCACTGGCTTTATCAATAAGTGAATCAAGGACGCCGTCCCCACAGTGACTGTACGTACATACCCCAACCAGAAGCCATGGATTACAGGCATCAAGCTAAAGGGTAGAGCTGACACCTTCAAGGTGCGGGACTCTAACCCGGAAGCTTACAAGAAATCCTGCTATGCCCTGCGACGAACCATCAAACAGGCAAAGCGTCATTACAGGGCTAAGATTGAATCATACTATACCAGCTATGACACTCTTCTTGTGTGGCAGGGCTTGCAAACTATTACAGACTACAAAGGGAAGCACAGCCGTGAGCTGCCCAATGACACGAGCCTACCAGACAAGCTAAATCCTTTCTATGCTCGCTTCGAGGCAAGCAACACTGAGGCATGCATGAGAGCATCAGCTGTTCCGGATGACTGTGTGATCATACTCTCCATAGCCGACGTGTTTAAGACCTTTAAACAGGTTAACATACACAAGGCAACGGGGCCAGACGGATTACCAGGATGTGTGTTCCGGGCATGTGCTGACCAACTGGCAGATGTCTTCACTGACTTTTTCAACATGTCCCTGATTGAGTCTGTAATACCAACATGTTTTAAGCAGACCACCAAGCAGACCACCATAGTCCCTTTACCAACCTTTGAGGAGCTCAGCTCTCCCTCCTTTACACCCTGTCATATTGAACACAAAGGCAACCTGCCTAAATTACTACAGACCCGTAGCACTCACGTCTGTAGCCATGAAGTGCTTTGAAAGGCTGGTAATGGCTCACATCAACACCATTATCCCAGAAACCCTAGACCCACTCCAATTTGCATACCTCCCAAACAGATCAACAAATTATGCAATCTCTATTGCACTCCACAATGCCCTTTCCCACCTGGACAAACGGAACACTTATGTGAGAATGCTATTCATTGACTACAGCTCAGCTTTCAACACCATAGTACCCTCAAAGCTCATCGCTAAGGTAAGGATCCTGGGACTAAACACCACCCTCTGCAACTGGATCCTGGACTTCCTGACCGGCCGCCCCCAGGTGGTGAGGGTAGGTAGCAACACATCTGCCACGCTGATCCTCCCCAGGGGTGCATGCTCAGTCCCCTCCTGTACTTCCTGTTCACCCACGACTGCATGGCCAGGCACGACTCCAACACCATCATTAAGTTTGCCGACGACACAACAGTAGTAGGCCTGATTACCGACAATGACGAGACAGCCTATAGGGAGGAGGTCAGAGACCTGGTTCCAGAATAACAACCTCTCCCTCAACGTAACCAAGACTAAGGAGATGATTGTGGACTACAGGAAAAGGAGGACCGAGCACGTCCCCATTCTCATCGATGGGGCTGTAGTGGAGCAGGTTGAGAGGTTCAGTTACCTTGGTGTCCACATCAACAACAAGCTAGAATGGTCCAAACACACCAAGACAGTCGTGAAGAGGGCACGACAAAGCCTATTCCCCCTCAGGAAACTAAAAAGATTTGGCATGGGTCCTGAGATCCTCAAAAGGTTCTACAGCTGCAACATCGAGAGCATGGTTGCATCACTGCCTGGTACGGCAATTGCTCGGCCTCCGACCGCAAGGCACTACAGAGGGTAGTGCGTATGGCCCAGTACATCACTGGGGCTAAGCTGCCTGCCATCCAGGACCTGGATGGCAGGAGGAAGGCCCTAAAAATGGTCAAAGACCATGTCAGAGGAAGGCCCTAAAAATGGTCAAAGACCCCAGCCACCCCAGGCATAGACTGTTCTCTCTACTCTACTACCACATGGCAAGTGGTACCGGAGTGCCAAGTCTAGGACAAAAAGGCTTCTCAACAGTTTTTGCCCCAAGTCATAAGACTCCTGAACAGGTAATCAAATGTCTACCCGGACTATTTGCAACCCCTCTTTTACGCTGCTGCTGCTCTCTGTTTATCATACATTCATAGTCACTTTAACTATACATTCATGTACATAGTACCTCAATTGGCCCGAGCAACCAGTGCTCCCATACATTGTCTAACCAGGCTATCTGCATTGCGCCCCGCCACCCAACAACCCCTCTTTTACGCTACTGCTACTCTCTGTTTATCATATATGCATAGTCACTTTAACCAAATCTACATGTACATACTACCTCAATCAGCCTGACTAACCGGTGTCTGTATGTAGCCTCGCTACTTTTATTGCCTCGCTACTTTTATTGCCTCGCTACTGTATATAGCCTCACTACTGTATATAGCCTCCTACTGTTATTTTTCACTGTCTTTTTACTGTTGTTTTTATTTCTTTACTTACCTATTGTTCACCTAATACCTTTTTTTGCACGATTGGTTAGAGCCTGTAAGTAAGCATTAAGGTCTACACCTGTTGTATTCGGCGCACGTGACAAATGAACTTTGATTAGATTTGATTAGGTGCACCATATTCCCATATGTTGTATTTAGTTGAACAAAAAGTTCGTAGGAATGACATTCATAGGTGAGTTAACAGGGGGGGTAAATGCAATATTATAATCCAGTCAGTTGGTTTATGTATCCAGTGAACCTGGTATGTGAAACCTAATTGGCATCACATCCATTTTGCCATATATCATTAATTCCTGAGAGTCTTATTGTGTGTGTGTGTGTGTATTCAGACCCCTTCACTTTTCCCATATTTTGTTAAATTACAGCCTTATTCTAAAGTAGATTCAATTGTTTTTCCCCCATCATAAATCTACACACAATACCCCATAATGACAAAGCAAAAACAGGTTATGACACATTTTTGCACATTTATTCAAAATAAAAAACGGGTCAATAGTTCGTTGGCCAAACTGTTCGGACGCTACAAACGATTTCCTGAGATTTTCGGGATGTCTCATGGTCTGGCCAACACCTGGCTCAGCCAACTTTAACCGCAGATGCGAAAGTGCGACATCGGCGGATACGGTGGTTTGAAACGTGTCCAATGCAGGAAAAAGATGTCCCCAGCTTAAACTGACGTATTTTGAAGGGGATTAGTTTTATTATCAATCAAATGGATTTATAAAGCCCGTTTTACATTAGCAGATGTCACAAAGTGCTATACAGGAATCCAGACCAAAAACCCAAACAGCAAGCAATGCAGATGTAGAAACATTTCAACATTACATCAATCAACTCTTAGGGGGTTAAAAACATTGGTGAAATTGTCAGAAGTAGCTACCTAATATGTACAAATAGGTTTTTATAATCTGGCAGACAAAATTCCATAGACTAACTGGCAGGTACAGAGCAACGAGTCAAAAGGACCTGTGAATACAAGGAATACACTAAATCAGACACGGTAAACCCCATAGGCTTACAGTCTATTTTGTAAAAAGACAATTCCATATACCAAAGACAAACAGAGACAACATTCCATCTGAATATGCATCTAAAAAAAATGTTGCAATATTCATCTGTTAAATGGAAACACAGCAAACGACACTATATATTTTTTGGACTCAACAGGGTTTGGTATCGGCCTAGCTCGCTGATGTAGGAGAGGTTTCAAACTAACTCTAAATAACTTGAGCTAGCTCTCTAACCATCTTGGATAACTGCAGGGTGAAACGTTTCAGTTATTTACAGTTACTTTGCAACCACACCGCTGTTTGCTAGCAAACGCAACACTGCCTCCGAAACTGATGTGGCTCCGCTGATAACGTTAGAATGTTTGTAACGAATGCTCTTTCCAAGAGTATTTATAACTCATCAGAGCCATTTTCCTATTCTCCCATTTCCTAAATACTTAGTCTACAAAAGGAAATTCTATCACACCCCCTCCCAATTCTGTGAAGTGGGAACACGTCCAGCTACTCGTCAAAGGCGACTTTTCCCATTCTCTATGGATCATTGGAGTTGAACAACGTGGAGCTTGTGGTTTCTGATAGCACTGCAGATCGGACCGCCGCTTCTCCTTTAATTAAGCTCAGCACTCCGTCCCTTTTCCCAGGACGTTCCTGCCTTGACATCAAATGAGCAGGAAAATGAAAACCCTGCATCAGATGACAGCCCCAAAGAGAACCCGGTCGTCTCTCTTTCTCTCTCGTTCTCATTCCCTCTCTCTTTCTCCTTCTCTTAAAATATAGCTAGCCATGAAGGTTAATTAAAACCGATGGAAGACTTGGAGAGGTGTGAAGCTTACATGCCGACAAGGGACAGGGAGGGGCTTTCTGGATTTTCCTCTGCTCTTGGTAAAATAAGAGTCTGTTTTTGTTTAAACAAGCGTATCAGATACTAAAATGTCCTCTTTCTCTGCATGTCTATCCACATAGACATGGGTGTTGTTGTTGGAACATTGATTGGATGTCTGGAGTGGACCGTGTTGTCTTACCTTATCAGGGTGTACCTCCAACCTTATCGGGATGTGCCTTTCTAGCACCAGCAGCCAATGTAGGTCTGATTTGTACAGCCATAGAAGAACGGCTCTAGCCTACGGTGCATAGAGGGCTGCAAGGCCCATTGGTGAAGTAAAAGCAGAAAGAATCATTCAGTGGATCTCATGTAATCATCAATAACATCCAGGTGATCCGGGGAAATGGTCCCGAGCGACAACGTGTCACTTGTGGTCCTCCAAGACGTGTAAAGGCAACATGAGTCATGTCTCCTATCGTAACCCATGTATGACACGTGTGGCGCTCCTCTGTATTTTTTACTCAGACACTTATCGGATCATATAAGAACTGTTTTGTATTTCCCTTAGCAAGGATTCAAGGCAGTCAGAGCTCGCCACCGTTTGTGACGTGTTTAGCTTCAGTAGCAGGCCGCTATAGAGGGCCAGAGCAATGGAGAACCATGGCACGTTATCTTTAAGGTTAATAAACAAAACGGGTGTCATGTGTGAGGCCTCTTGGGGAGGTGTGTGGAGGGGGTGCTGGACCTTGTCTGCTGACTGATATTTATTCAAGACTTATTGACAGAAGTGGGGGGGGACTGTCACACATGGACGAGCCATGTCCTACCATATAGTGTGGGGTGCTAAGAGGCATCTTAAAAACGAACATGTCCATAACAGAGCAGGACGTTACTTTCTAGGTGTTCACAAGTTTGCACCTATACTTGCAATAACTGGGGACATGGGCTGGGGATCCTGAGGTGAGATGGAAGGCGTGAATGGGGAGTCTTTGGAGTAGACTATTGGATATGCCAACTGCCAGAATAGCTAGTAAAGTTTTTCAATGGGATCTATCATGGGGGGAGCCTGGGCATCCGAAATGTCTAACCTTTTTCAAAGGTCTGACTGTGAAAATATGTACAAAAAAACAAATTAGGGGAAACGTATATATAAAAAAACTCTTGATTCAATATGAAAAAGAAAATGGGTGGAGGAGATTAATCATAAACCCAGACTGAGAACCTGTTGTTTGATTAAGGGTGAAATCGTGTGTGAGAGATATATTATGTACAACCTACCTAGAAGCAAGTGATCATTATCTGCACATGTAAGATCAGGGATATTGCCTCTGTGTATTGAAACAGGTAAGATCAGGGATATTGCCTCTTCGTATTGAAACAGGTAAGTTCAGGGATATTGCCTCTTCGTATTGAAACAGGTAAGATCAGGGATATTGCCTCTGTGTATTGAAACAGGTAAGATCAGGGATATTGCCTCTGCGTATGGAAATAGGTAAGATCAGTGATATTGCCTCTGCGTATTGAAACAGGTAAGATCCGGGATATTGTCTCTGTTTATTGAAACAGGTAAGATCAGGGATATTGTCTCTGCGTATTGAAACAGGTAAGATCAGGGATATTGTCTCTGTGTATTGAAACAGGTAAGATCAGGGATATTGTCTCTGCATATTGAAACAGGTAAGATCAGGGATATTGTCTCTGGGTATTGAAACAGGTAAGATCAGGGATATTGTCTCTGTGTATTGAAACAGGTCAGATCAGGGATATTGCCTCTGCGTATTGAAACAGGTAAGATCAGGGATATTGTCTCTGCGTATTGAAACAGGTCAGATCAGGGATATTGCCTCTGCGTATTGAAACAGGTAAGATCAGGGATATTGTCTCTGTGTATTGAAACAGGTAAGATCAGGGATATTGTCTCTGTGTATTGAAACAGGTCAGATCAGGGATATTGCCTCTGCGTATTGAAATAGGTAAGATCAGGGATATTGTCTCTGTGTATTGAAACAGGTAAGATCAGGGATATTGTCTCTGTGTATTGAAACAGGTAAGATCAGGGATATTGCCCCTGCGTGAAACAGGTCAGATCAGGGATATTGTCTCTGTGTATTGAAACAGGTAAGGTCAGGGATATTGTCTCTGCGTATTGAAACAGGACGGTATTGTGGTGAAATGGAAGAGGAAAGCCTATGTAACTATTGTGACCTCGAAGAAATAGAGAAAGAAACTCATTTTATCCTCTGTTGCCCTTTCTACCACGATATACGCTTGCTCTTATTCCAGAAAGCACACCAGATATACCCTGGTATTATGTGGCTGAGCGATGAGGAGAAACTGAAAGTTTTTTTTGTCCATTGTGTATTTCCATTTGCAACTTGTCTCCTATATGAATCTTCTCTTTGTGCAAGACTGGGTTCAAATGTCTGCTGTTACATTTTTCTGTATTTGTTTATCTGTATATATATATATATATACATTTTTTAAAGTATTTTATTTCATCTTTATTTAAGGTAGGCCAGTTGAGAACAAGTTCTCATTTACAACTGCAACCTGGTCAAGATAGAGCAAAGCAGTGCGACACAAACAACACAGAGTTACACACGGGATAAACAAACGTACAGTGAATAACACAATAGAAAAGTCTATATACAGTGTGTGCAAATGTAGTAAGATTAGGGAGGTAAGGCAATAAATAGGCTTTCGGGGTGAAATAATTAAAATTGAGCAATTAAACACTGGAGTGATAGATGTGCAGAAGATGAATGTGCAAGTAGAGATACTGGGGTGCAAAGGAAATAGGAAGCCGATTCTAGATTTCATTTTGGATTGGAGATGCTTATGTGAGTCTGGAAGGAGAGTTTACAGTCTTACCAGACACCTAGGTATTTGTGGTTGTCCACATATTCTAAGTCAGAACCGTTATTTATGTATGTATGTATGTATGTATGTATGTATGTATGTATGTATGTATGTATGTATGTATGTATGTATGTATGTATGTATGTATGTATGTATGTATGTATGTATGTATGTATGTATAGTACCAGTCAACAGTTTGGACACCTACTTATTCAAGGGTTTTTCTTTATTTTTACTATTTTCTACATTGAAGAATAATAGTGTAGACATCAAGACTATGAAATAACACATATTGAATCATGTAGTAACCAAAAAAGTGTTAAACAAATCAAAATATTTTCTTTTATTTGAGATTCTTCAAAGTAGCCACCTGGAACGCTTTTCCAACAGCCTTGAAGGAGTTCCCACATATGCTGCTTTTTCTTCACTCTGTGGTCCAACTAAACCCAATCCATCTCAATTGGGTTGAGGTCGGGGGATTGTGGAGCCCACAGCACTCCATCACTCTCCTTCTTGGTCAAATAGCCCTACACCGTCTGGAGGTGTGTTGGGTCATTGTCCTGTTGAAAAACAAATGATAGTTCCACTAAGTGCAAACCAGATGGAATGGTGCATTGCTGCAGAATGCTGTGGTAGCCATGCTGGTTAAGTGTGCCTTGAATTCTAAATAAATGACTGACAGTGTCACCAGCACATGCAGAGATCATCCGTTCACCGATTCTGCGTCTCACAAAGACACATCGGTCTCCAATTTGGACTCATCAGACCAAAGGACAGATTTACACCAGTGAAATTGAGTGTGCAAAGCTGTCATCAAGGCAAAGGGTGGCTACTTTGAAGAATCTAAAATCTAAAATAGATTACCTTACATTTAAAAAAATATTTATGCGATGCACAATGCTGAGAACACCGGAAGAAGAATTATCATTGAATTACCACCGTGAATTATTGTAATGTTTGTTTATGTGTCAATTAATCCCATAAGGTATGGGTTGCCAATAAGCAATTTGACATGAAAAATAAAATGTAATTGATATAGTCGAATTAAAGGGTCTTACATGACAGCCTGTGATATATCAGGCATATACACACATTGCCCAACAATTTCTCACAGGCAGGAGTTATTCTGTATTGAAGAGGGCATTAAATGGTGGCCAATCTCTACAAACCCTTTTATTTGCCGCTATTCCAATAGAATACATTTGATTGTTGACTCAGTGATAGCAAGTCGTAACAGACCATGAAAGGCAATGGCCTAATGATGGAAGGGGTCACCACGGTCCCCGGTCAAAAGTAGTGCACTTCAAAGGGAATGGTTTGCGATTTTGGGAAACAGCCTTTGACTAAAACACTCTGAATGAAGGTGCGAGAGAAAGAGAGGGATGGATGTGACAGAAGACCGCCAAGTGCCACCTTGCAACAACGGCTGTATTTTGATGGGTGTCACGATGACCTCACAATGTCACACAGTTCCCTTATTCTACACGGACCAATCCTAACTTGAGATCCGCACATATATCCCATTATAATCAATGCATGATATACACAATTTGTGCATAACTCTGTCCTATGGATTCAATGAGTCGTATCTTGTCACCACATTTTCTTAGTATTCCCCATGGAGGCAAAATGATTCATAATGTTCTGAAAGTACATTGAAAAACATATACTATTCGGAAATGGTGCCCCTGATTAGATTTTGTACCCCTTGATACTGACAACCATCAGAGCAGAGCACCTCATGGAAAAAAAATAACCCCTCATCAATACTTTTATTTTACTCTGCTGTAAAAAGAATAGTGGCGTCCTCATCCGTGGAATGAATGCTTTTCCGGTGTCAAGATTGAGCGAGGTGCTGTCATCGTCATATTCACTGCTGTTATGCTGGCTAATCGAGGGTTCTAAAAAGAATGAAGGGGGGGGGGGAATAACTTCACTGATCATTTTAGCCCAGTGAAGTGTTCAAGTCAAGAGGCGCTGAGATGAATCAAGCATTCCCTCTGAGGGAAGAAAGGGATTTTCAGCTGAGTGACAAGGATATTAGGATACTCCTCTTGTCTCCTCAATCTAATGTGTCTGTCGCTTCGTTTGTAAGAGTCACTCCTTGAAGGAGTGAAGAGAGGTGTATGTTATTTGACTGGACAGGGTCATACTGTAAATTCATAGTAGCACAATTGAAATAGGTCTCTGACATTATTGTGCAATTACGGTCACTATTAAAAAATGTACAGTGAGCTCCAAAAGTACTGGGACAGTGACGACCCTCAAATTAAAGCTGACATTCTGCACTTTAATCTCTGTATCATTTCAAATCCACATGGCAGGAAGTACAGAGCCAAAACAACAGAAAATGTGTCACTCTCCTAATACTTTTGGAGCTCACTGTATGTACTGTGTATAGTATATACAGTACCAGTTAAACGTTTGGACACACCTACTCATTCAAAGGTTTTACTTTATTTTTTTCTATTTTCTACATTGTAGAATAATAGTGAAGACATCAAAACTATGAAATAACACATATGGAATCATGTAGTAACCAAAAAAGTGTTAAACAAATCCAAATATATTTTATATTTTTAACCTTTGCCTTGATGACAGCTTGCGCACTCTTCGCATTCTCTCAACCAGCTTCATGAAGTAGTTACCTGGAATGCATTTCAATTAACAGGTGTGCCTTGTCAAAAGTTCATTTGTGGAATTTCTTTCCTTCTTATGCATTTGAGCCAATCAGTTGTCTTGTGACAAGGTAGGGGTGGTTAACAGAGGTTGACATAACTATCATCATGATGATCATCAAATCGAATCAAATATTATTGGTCACGTACACATATTTTGCAAATTTTATTGAAGGTGCAGCGAAATACTTATGTTTCAACAGTTCAGTAATACCTATCAATACAAAACAATTCACACATATCCCCCCCCCAAAATAACAAAATTAAGAAATATTGTATCGAGCAATGTCAGAGTCCAGAATATAAATATATTTTATAATTATGCAAACATCCGGAGGAGGATCAGTAGTTTAACCTACACCCGGTTTGTCATTATATAAGGAACAAACATAACAGGTACCAACGTTGATGCACCTGTACTGTCTGTGGCTTGGGTCCTTGATGATATTTTTAGCCTTCCTGTGACATCAGGTGTTGTAGATGTCCTGGAGGGCAGGCAGTGTGCCCCCAGTGATGCGTTGTGATGACCGCACCACCCTCTGGAGAGCTCTGTGGTTGAGGAAGATGCAATTGCCCTGCCATGAGGTGATACAATGCACTCACACTGATACAGTGCATCTCAAATTTTAAAAAATCGAATCAAATCACATTTAATTTGTCACATACACATGCTTAGCAGATGTTAATGCGAGTGTAGCGAAATGCTTGTGCTTCTAGTTCCGACAATGCAGTAATAACCAACAAGTAATCTAACTAACAATTCCAAAACTACTGTCTTATACACACAAGTGTAAGGGGATAAAGAATATGTACATAAAGATATATGTATATGGCATAGGCAAGATACAGTAGATGGTATCGAGTACAGTATATACATATGAGATGAGTATGAGATGAGTATGTAAACAAAGTGGCATAGTTAAAGTAGCTAGTGATACATGTATTACATAAAGATGCAGTAGATGATATAGAGTACAGTATATACGTATACATATGAGATGAATAATGTAGGGTATGTAAGCATTATATTAGGTAGCATTGTTTAAAGTGGCTAGTGATATATTTTACATCATTTCACATCAATTACCATTATTAAAGTGGCTGGAGTTGAGTCAGTGTGTTGGCAGCAGCCACTCAATGTTAGTGGTGGCTGTTTAACAGTCTGATGGCCTTGAGATAGAAGCTGTTTTTCAGTCTCTCGGTCCCAGCTTTGATGCACCTGTACTGACCTCGCCTTCTGGATGATAGCGGGGTGAACAGGCAGTGGCTCGGGTGGTTGTTGTCCTTGATGATCTTTATGGTTTTCCTGTAACATCGGGTGGTGTAGGTGTCCTGGAGGGCAGGTAGTTTGCCCCCGGTGATGCATTGTGCAGACCTCACTACCCTCTGGAGAGCCTTACGGTTGTGGGAGGAGCAGTTGCCGTACCAGGCGGTGATACAGACCGCCAGGATGCTCTCGATTGTGCATCTGTAGCATTTTGTGAGTGCTTTTGGTGACAAGCCGAATTTCTTCAGCCTCCTGAGGTTGAAGAGGCGCTGCTGCGCCTTCTTCACGATGCTGTCTGTGTGGGTGGACCAATTCAGTTTGTCTGTGATGTGTATGCCGAGGAACGTTCGTGAGGGTCTTAGGGACCAAGTCAAATTTCTTCAGGCTCCTGAGGTTGAAGAGGCGGTGTTGCGTCTGTTGCGCATTCCTCACCACACTGTAGTGCTGCGCGATTAACATAAATGTTGGTTATTTTTTGGTAAAAAAAAACAAATTGGCAGAAGTCGGATCAATTATTTGAATTTCACTTCGTTCTGAGCTCAAAGCGCACATTGAGAGAAATCGCATTCCGCCTGGACTGTGCAATGTATTAGGGAGTTGTAGTTTTCAACAGGCCAATATTCTACATAATTTGGCGCATAAAACGTGGAAATTAACTACAATGACCATAATCCATTGCGCATCTACTGTACTACAGAAGAGACAAGAATGCGCGATCGTGAGGGGATATAGAGAGCAGCTTTTGCTTCGTGAGGTATCTCTATCTGAAAATACACGATCAAAGTGATTGATAGTTGGCATTCAGCAGTCATAAAAGTATGCCTTATTTACTAAGAAGAACTACAAAATAGTGATTTTGCCAGACAGCGTAGGCAGCAGCTCTATGGAGATGAGATGATGACTTGGAATTAAATAATAAAGTAATCAAATAAAACAAATGTAATATACACAACAACTGAAATATTTTATTAAAGTAAAGTAATGTGAATAAATTATGGTTAATAAGTGATAAGCAGTAATAGGCATTCACTACAGTCATGGGACTTTTGTTTTTATTTTTAAAACACGATTATTTTTTAATAATTGAACCGAAACCTAACCGACCTCAAAAAGCACTAATCGCTCAGCACTACCATGCTGTCTGTGTGAAGGGACCGTTTCAGGTTGTCAGTGATGCGCATGCCAAGGAACTTGAAGCTTTTCACACTCTCCACTGCAGCCCTGTCGATGTGGATGGAGGCGTGCGCTCTCTGTTGTCTCCTGAAGTCCGCGATCAGCTCCTTCGTTTCATTGAGGGAGAGGTTATTTTCCTGGGACAACTCCATCCAGGTCCCACACCTCTCTGTAGGCTGTCTCGCCATTGTTGATAATCAGGCCTACCGCTGTTGTGTCATCAGCAAACTTGATGATTGAGTTGGAGACGTGCGTGGCCACCCAGTCATGGGTGTACAGGGTGTACAGGATGTGGCTGAGCATGCACCCTTCTGGGGCCCCCATGTTGAGGATCAGCGTGGCGGAGGTGTTGTTGCTTACCTTCACCACCTGGGGTCAGCCCGTCAGGAAGTCCAGGGCGGGGTTCGACTCAGGGCTCCAAGCTTAATGATGAGCTTGGAGGGCACTATGGTGTTGAAGGCTGAGCTGTAGTCGATAAACAGGATTCTTACATATTCCTCTTGTCCAGATGGGATAGGGCAGTGTGCAATGCAACGGGGATGGCATCATCCATGGATCTGTTGGGGCGGTATAAAAATTGTAGTGGGTCTCTAGGAAAGTGGTCACCAACCAGTCAACTACTGCACTGGCCAATCGGATAGCTCAAATCACCTGCCTACAAGTTTGATACTAGCCTGCGTGAGATGTCATAACTTTTAAAAGCATGACCGGAGAGAGATTGTCAAAGAATACAGCAAAGAACTGCTGTTTTTGTGAGAGAGTTCACGTTCAATGTTTTATTCAGCACTGTCAACACTGTTTTTATTAAACACTTTCTCTACTCCCACTCGCGCTCCAGCTCGACTTGAATGAGTTGCCAAGTGTAACGATAACCTTGGTTTGTATTATTATTAGCAGCTTGTCGTGTATATTTTAATATTGAGGAATATTTCACTTTCTCCGGTAAGAGGAACAACATGAATTTGTGCTTGAGGGAGATGCAAATGTGGCGTGACTCAAGTTTCGCAATCAGCTGGAAGACTGTGTCCCCTCTCTCTGTTTAGCCTCACCAGAGGAAAGGAAGGATAGATTTTTTCTTTATTTAATTCCAGTTTTCCAGTTTGCACAATGTCCAGTGTAGTTCCTTGAGAGCCGTCATGGTGTCAACTTGCGGGGAATATACAGTACATGGCCATGACGATGACCAAAGAAAATTATCTTGGGAGGTAATATGGTTGGCATTTGATGGTGAGGTATTCCAGATTGGGGGGGAACAAAAGGACTTGAGTTCCTGTACGTTCCCACAATCACACCACGAATAGTTAATTATGAAACATACACCACTACCTTTCATTTTTCCGGGGAGTTGATTGTTCCTGTCCACACGATGGATGGAGAACATCGCTGGCTGAATGGATGGGGACAGTATATCCGGAGAGAGCCATCCTTATCATCCATGTGGTGTACGGAGAGTGAAAACAACATCATTACTTTTTAATAGGGTGTCAAACAGTATTCATTATACGCAGAATAATTGCAGCACTTGTCAATCATGCTTTTCTTACACATGGTAATTATTCACATTGTATCCACTTAAAAATGGAAAATGAACTGGTCTTGTGTGGCTTCTAAAGAGCTTGCTCCACTGGACCACATTATCAACAATTATTTAATGAGAAGTCGTCCTTCAATGCTTGGCTGGGCTTTAACAGTGTATTTAGGGGCTATAGGCAGTATGAACTTTGGACCCTGTACATGACCCTATTGTCTTAAAGGGATATAGTTTACCCAATTGACAAAATAAAATTGAATCCATTTTCAAATTCAGGCTGTAACACAACAACATTTTGAAAAAGTTAAGGTGTGTGAATACTTTCTGAAGGCCCTGTATGTCTTTTTTTTTACTGACAAATAAATTAAATCAATCAGTTCATGAAGAGCTGGGTTCAAATGGTGTTTGCTTTCTTTTCAAATACTTTAGCTGCACTTGATTGAGCATCCCTGGCAAAATGGAAATAATTGCATAGCCCCAAAAGTACAAACTGAACCATCTGGAAATCAGGCTCAATCTTACTGCTCAAGGTATTTGAAAGAAAACAAATACTAAGTGAACACAGGTCTGCTATTGGTTCACATAACCATCATCATCCTGATCCTGACTGTCATCATCATCATCATCATCCATGTGTCAAACAGGGTGTCAAACAGTAAGCAGTACACACAGAATAATTGCATCACTTGTTAGTTATTCCTGTATGGACGTTTCCACCTGCTTGGAACCTACTGTACATTACCCTGTTGCCTTACAGGGATATAGTTCACCCAAATTGCAAAACAACTTTTTGTTTTCTTATCTTGAAAGCAGTCTATGGACAAGGAGTCTTTGAAAGAGATTTGAAGGATATGATTTGAAGTCACTTTGTGATGAGTCAGGATGCCAAATGATACTAAATGAAGAACTGTTTAGAAAGTTAAAACCACGAAATGACTGCCTAAAGTTTTGCCAACAGCACTAATGTTAATTGGTGCACATGCCACCACAGCAACAACAACCCGAAATAAACCTCTCTAATCAACTCATCAGACGGATATTTGCTCAATAGGGAGAGCAGCAGATTTAATTAAATCTATAATTTCCTATTTTTCATTCAACCACCAGGGGAGAACCCACACATGGCATGGAACAAAAGGTTGGACCTTCAAAATGCCACCTGTCAAGTTTCAGCAACAACTAATGCACACAGCATTTCCTTGTTCTCTATGGCATATTCCTAACTTTGAGATCTGCAAGCGTAACTCAAGGTGTCACGCATGTTTCCCATTGTAATCAATGTCCGAGTTACACAATTGTGCATACTGTAACCCTAATATGGTTTCAATGAGTAGTAACTTGTTACCACATTTTCTTATTTTTCCCCATGGAGGCTAATTTATTCTTAGAGTGCATAACAAAAAAAGAAACATTCTGAAATGATTTTTTACCCTTTCATTCTTTCAACTGTCAGAGCAGAGCACCTCATGGGAAAAAAACAACCCTCTTCAAGACTTTTATTTTTCCCCTACTGTAAAAATAATAGCAGTGTCCTTATCAGTGGATGAATGCTTTTCAGATGTGAAGATTTGACGAAGCGTTGGAATCATCATATTCGGTGCTGTTATGTTGCATTATCGACTGTTCTAAAAGATGAAGGGGGAAAAAGCTTCACTGATCATTTTAGCCCAGTGAAGTGTTCAAGTCAAGAGGTGCTGAGATGAATCAAGGGAAGAAAGGGCTTTTAAGCTGAGTGACAAGGATATCAGGATACTCCTCTTGTCTTCTGAATCTTTTCCTGTCTTTCGGGTTCTTTTGTAAGTGTTACAAACTCCTTGAAGGAGTGAAGAGAGCTTTAGGGGCTTTGACTCGACAGGGTCATACTGTAAGTTCACAGGACCACAATGGAAACAGGTCTCCGATTTTATTGTGCTATGCCAGTGTCGTGTCTTTGGCTATGCCGGATTAAGTGATATGACATGCTATTCTATAAAACAATTTCTCCGTAATTATTATTACCTGATTGAGCTAATCATGTAAATGTCATTAACTAGAGAGTCGGGGCACCACGAAATAATATTTATAGAGCTGTCATCTTCCGAATAAACTCTTAAAGACATAGTAATATTTTACATAAATAGCAGTCAATATTAATCGTCATCTTAATTCAGTCTCATCTGAAAGTTGTAAATTCTTGGTTATCTGCACGAACCCAGCAATAAATTGAATCAGCAATACAAAATTGGGTTTAATCATTTATTTACTAAATACCTAACTAATCACACAGAATTACACATACACATAATTAAATCATAACTTGATTACAAATTACGTCATAAAGAAAAACGTCCCTAGCGGGCGGAACAGATATGGCAGCTTGTTACACAAAAGAAAAGGTGCTGGGTTTGAGTGAAAGAGCGGGAAGACTGAGGAACAAAGGCCGAAGCTGTGCTATCGTAAATACAGTATCTTATGCATTCTAAATTACCGCCCATTTGGAAAAGGAAAATGCAATAAATATTTACTCTGAGCTGCGCTTCGGTAGGTTGGTGGTAGATGGAAGGCCGTGTTGCCCAACCGAGTCCTTTGAAGAATGTCTCTGGTTGTCAGTTGGATACGTTGTAGTAACGTCGTTGTGTGGTAGACGGGATACTTTGTCTGTTCCTTCCTAACCTGCGTTTGCAGCTGCTGTTGCTAACTCAACGGCTATAAGGTATCACTTCTGTAGTGAATAAGAGTTCAAAGTTCATACCATTCGCAACCAAAGCTCACGCTGATGTTGGCTTCATTCTGTAGTTATTATCTGAACCCTTCGTCCTACATCCTCGGAACAGGAGGTTATATTGTCGTCAAGGGCTTATATAGGAAGGGAGAGAATATACCAGAATATAGTTCATTTCCCCCCACCTTCTGATGTTCCCAGAATCTCTATGTTAACCAAGGGTTTTGCAAATGTAACCTCAGTAGGGTAGAGAGAGGAAAAAGGGGGGAAGAGGTATTTATGACATTCATAAGCCTACCCCCCAGGCCAACGTCATGACACCGGTGAACATTTTAAAATCTATGTACTGTGGATATGCAGTACCTTCAGAAAGTATTCATACCCCTTGACATCACACATTTTGTTACTTTTCAGCCTGAATTCAAAATGAAAATAAAATAATTATTTTCACTCATCTACACATTATGACAAAGTGAAAACCTGTTTTTAGAAATCTTTGCAAATTGATTGAAAATTAAATACAGAAATATCTAATTTACATACACCACCGTTCAAAAGTTTGGGGTCACTTAGAAATGTCCTTGTTTTTGAAAGAAAAGCAATTTTTTTTGTCCATTAAAATAACATCAAATTGATCAGAAATACATTTTAGACATTGTTAATGTTCTAAATGACCATTGTAGCAGGAAATGGCTGATGTTTTATGGATTATCTACATAGGCGTACAGAGGCTCATTATCAGCAACCATCACTCCTGTATTCCAATGGCATGTTGTGTTAGCTAATCCAAGTTTATCATTTTAAAAGGCTAATTGATCATTAGAAAACCCTTTTGCAATTATGTTAGCGCAGCTGAAAACTGTTGTGCTTATTAAAGAAGCAATTAAACGGGCCTTCTTTAGACTAGTTGAGAATCTGGAGCATCAGCATTTGTGGGTTCGATTACAGGCTCAAAATGGCCAGAAACAAAGACCTTTCTTCTGAAACTTGCCAGTCTATCCTTGTTCTGAGAAATGAAGGCTATTTGAATGGACAAAAAAATAGTTTTTCTTTCAAAAACAAGGACATTTCTAAGTGACCCCAAACTTTTGAAAGGTAGTTTAAGTATTCACACCCTTGAGAAAATACTATATAGAAGCACCTTTGGCAGCGATTACAGCTGTGAGTCTTTCTGGGTAATTCTCTAAGAGCTTTCCACACCTGGATTGTTCCACATTTGCCCATAATTATTTTCAAAAATATTCAAACTCTGTCAAATTGGTTGTTGATCATTGCTAGACAACCATTCTCAAGACTTGCCAAGTAGATTTCAGTCAAAACTGTAACTCGGCTACTCAGGAACATTCACTGTCTTCTTGGTAAGCATCTCCAATGTAGATTTGGCCTTGTGTCTTCGGTTATTGTCCTGCCAAAAGGTGAACTCATCTCCCAGTGTCTGGTGGAAAGCAGACTGAAACAGGGTTTCTTTGTGCTCAGTTCCATTCCGTTTCTTTTTATCCTGATATGGAGAGTAGTAATCATTAATATGTTGTATTGGATTTGTCCTAAATATATCTCTTTGTATTCAGGACAAAAGGTACATTTTAGTGCCTTCTGCAAAAAGGATGCATGTTTTGGAATATTTTATTTTCACTCTGTCAATGATCCATCCTCAGTTTTCTCCTATCACAGCCATTAAACTCTGTAACTGTTTTAAAGTCATCATTGCCTCATGGTGAAATTCCTGAGCTTTTTCCTTCCTCTCCAGCAACTGAGTTAAGAAGGATGCCTGTATCTTTGTAGTGACTGAGTGTATTGATACACCATTCAAAGTGTAATTATGCTCTCTCTCTCTCTCTATATATATATATATATATATATATATATATATTCAATGTTGTTGTTTATTTTATTTATTTTGTATCTACCAATAAGTGCCCTTCTTTGCGAGGCATTGGAAAACCTCCCTGGTCTTTGTGGCTGAATCAGTGTTTGAAATGCACTGCTCGAATGAGGGACATTACAGATAACTGTATGTGTGGGGTACAGAGCTGAGGTAGTCATGTTAAACACTATTATTGCACACAGAGTGAGTCCATCCATCTTGTTAAGCACATTTTTACTCCTAAACTTATTTAGGCTTGCTATAGGAAAGAGGTGGAATACTCATTGAGCTTAAAATGTTGATTAATTTCAAACCATTTCTAAAAACAGAATCAGTGTTTGTGTGAATGCCAGTGACAAAAATGTCAATTTAATACATTTTAAATTAAGTCTGTAACACATTTTTGGGGGGAAAATTCAAGGGGTGTGAATACTTTCTGAAGGCACTGTATTTGTATTTTTACTGAGAAATCAAATCAATCAATCAGTTCATGCAGAGTTGGGGTCAAATGGTGTTTGCTTTCTTTCAAATACTTTAGCTGCACTTGAATGAGAATCCCTGGCAAAATGGAACCAATTGGATAGCCCCAAAAGTGCAAACCCACCCATCTGGAAATCAGGCTCAATCTAAACCGCTAAAATTATTTGAAAGAAAACAAATGCTATGTGGACCCAGGTCTGATATATATTTACATAACATCATCATCCTGATCATCATCATCCATGTGGTGTATTGAGACAGTGTGAAAACAACATTACTTTTTAATAGAGTGTCTGACCAGTATGCAGCACACACAGAATAATTGCATCACTTGTCAATCATTCTTGTCTGACACAATATAATTATCCACAAATATCCACCTAATGGAAAAAATATCTGCCGTTGTGTGGCTTCTAAAGAGCTGGACCATAGCAATAAAAAAACATTCAGGAGAAGTCGCCCTTCAATGCTTGTCTAGTATTTAACAATGTATATAGGGGCTATAGGCAGTATGGACGTTTCCACTTGTTTGAACCCTACTGTACAGGACCCTGTTGTCTTAAAGGAATATACTGTAGTTTACCCAAATTACGTAATCTGACATGGGATGCTTTAAATGCTATGCGCAAATCATCAAGTCTTTGAAAAGCATTTGTGTAGCTCAAGGATTTGATTTGAAGTTACTTGGTGACGAGTCAGGACGCCACATAATGCTAAAATTGAGAACATCTCGTTGATGTCGCGTAGAAAGTTAAACCACGAAATGGCTGCCTGAAGCTGTGTGAATGGCGCTAACATTAATGAGTGTGCATGGCGCCACGGCAACAAGAACAGAAATAGACCTCTCTCATCAACTCATCAGACGGATATTTGCTCATTAGTGTCATGGAGAGCAGCAGATTGAATCAAATCCATTATTTCCGCCTTTTCATTCTGCCACCAGGAAAGAGCCCACAAATAGCATGGAACAAAACGTTGTTTGAGACACTGAAGTCAAAGAAACTGATAACAACAACATGTTCATAGTCATGACATCCGGATTGGGTTATCTCGGAGCTTGTATCCATTTGGGTGTTTCCTGTACAGGCGATGAGAGAGTGTGATCAGAATAGAAATCACTGACTTAGAAGATTCACCCAGACAGCGCTTGTCTGTTTTTTTGGACCACCTCCATGTTATTTGTCTCGGGGTATAATTGACTGGATCTGTGACAACAGGTTTCACTTCAGATGTGTCATAAAACACAATTCATCATGGCATTACTCATGACAAATTTACGTGACAAAATCCTGCCATGGGCTAGTTTGGAGCTCCTCCATGGTTGCAATTTAGCTATTAATCCTGATGAATAACACAAACATTGCTCTTCATTTGTTTGGACAGCCTCTCCACTGTCCTTTCCTTTGAGGAAAGAATGGCTTGAGACTCGACATGATCTCCACCAATGCCTGGCGTCCCGATACATTGCAGAGTTTTGAAGTTCCCATTCGAACAAAAAAGATGACTCATATTACATTCATGGCATCAATGATTTAAATGTTTGCTTTGAAAAGCTGCGGGCCGACAAAAAAAACGAAATTGCTTCCCCTATACGGTGGCTTTTATGACAGACATTAAAAGCTTTGAATGGGGCGCTGGCTTGGCCTAATGTTTTCCACCCTTTACATGCTAAATTATTTAGTGACCATTGTTCCTCTAACCTGGAGGAAAGCATGCCTTGACATGAGCTGGACCAACTGGCCCGAGTGGGTAACCCACATCTGGCCCTGGATCAGAGGAGAAGCCACATGTTGTCCTTCTACTTTTTAAGATCTGATCAGGGACCAGTATAAAGTCTCCATCTCTAAGAATCAGCTTAGCTAGCTTGATTGGCTACGCTAACGTAAAACAAAATGACTAGCCTATTCTGTCTAGGCCCCGGATCAGTAAGCCAGTGTTGAAAAGGCACAGAGGTTATTATAGGAGTCAATTAGCGCGAGCTAAGCTAGCTATACATGCCTATCCATGGGTGCGTGAAGCATTCTCAACGGGGGAACAAAAGCCTAAAACCTGAGACGCTGGCACTATAATGCCTCCCATTTTTTCAAGGACCGTTACCCTCTCTCCACCCATGAAGTGGCTATTGTGTACCCTTCCACCAGGCGTGCCAGCTGTTGTCATGCCACAGTGTAATAATAGACATCTCCTACCTGTTTGCCAGTGGGGTTGACATTACTGGCCTCACAAAGACAGGATAGGCAGGCTCCTCAGCCAAGTCGACATCATTCTGTCCTAGAAGGAATCTAGCAGCTTGTTATTTGTACAGCAGGATCAGCTTCTGAATAATAGATGCCTCTGAGGATATTGAAGGCGACCTGCTGTTGTTTTAGCACTGACCCAATTTCAGCCAGTGAGATTAGAGGTCAAAGGTCAGACTCATGTTTTTCACATAGCAACGAATTTTTCTTCCCTTTTTGATACAAATTCTTCAACAAGTCCACCATAGGTGATATGCTACAGACTGATATTACATCAAAACACTGTCAGGTAAAAGTTAGTAATGTGAGGCATTTTGAATCATTTATTGTATCTTTTCAGGAGTCTTTTCCTGCCTTCCATCTGTTTCTGCAGCGAGACTTGCGTATGCTGGCATCTTTCAAAGTAAATGATAACATTTGATGCTTCTGTACAGCGAAAGAAGAACAAGACAATTTTACATTAGAATCCCATGACAAACCGCCTCAAAGTGAACATGGCCCGAAAACACAGCCATATAGTATGTGCACACACAACATCTCCTCACTACTGTACATCAGCAAAACCTCTCATCCTGAATAAGAGATGAGAGGTGAAATATGACATATTGGCAACAAAGAGCCTGATAATAGCTTCCCTCTGATAAGCAGACAATAGAAGCTCCAGGACAAATGCAGCCGACAAAGCCGAGCTCAATATTTTGCTATTAAGGCGTAATGAACTAATTATGGTGCTCGGGGATGGTTGGGGTGGGTTAACGGCTGCAGGACAGAATCAGGGAGAGTGGGGAAATCCGGATTTAAAAAAAGAAGTGGATTGGATGATGAAAAGCTCTTCAGATTTCACACAGGTTCAAGTGTTGAGTGCATCTACCATAGACCACTGAAGATGTGTTACAGTTATTTGTGGATACTGAGCTACAGCGCGTGAACAATGACATGTAAAAGACTTGTGCGGTTTTAGTGAGTCTGTACCGAAAACATCAGACCGCCATTGCCTCCGTGTGGTTGCTTCCAATGTCAATGACATAATACATATACTCGCAACACTGAACTATTGCTCAACGATGAATAAAAACACCGTCTTTTAAGTTGTGATTTTATTTTCCACGTCATCTTATTTCTTCACACAGGGTCATGAAATGTGCAAATGAACAAAGGGCACCGTACACAAGTCAACAATGTTGTTTTTTCTTCATTGACAAGGAGCAAGGACCACGTCCAGTTCAATGACAGTCACACGATCTGTACTTGACCCTCATCAGCATTACAAAATGAACATAAGTGGATGGGAGTTCATCCTTTCATCCTTGATGGTGGAACCGTTCTCTCTTCACGTTGGTTTAGTTTTTGTGAGGGAAATGAACGTTGTACTGTCGTTTATATCAAAGGTGAACTTTGTCATGAAAACAAAGTAACTTCTACTCGGTCGTCTCTGTTAACTGGATGCTTCCTTACCCAATGTTGTATATGATTGTTTCTATGTTCTTTTTTACCTGTCGTGGCTGCGTTCAAATACAGAATAATGCATCTCCTTTGATGAAACATTTTTGTCTGTGCATTTGCATTGCAGAGAATATTTTTGAGTAGGTGTGGAGAAGAGGGCGAGTGTTCATTTACCTCCATTGCTCTAAACAACTGAAACACTTGCAATGATCATGTTGTGTGGCTATTTTTTTTTATGATTTTCCCTTTCCCTGTTGAATGCAGTGTGGTTAATGACCGGAAGAATAAATTACCTGTAAAAATAGATGGTCAGTCAATGCCCACAATCATTTTTCCAAATACTCCTATGAATCATACCGAACCATACACTAACACCCTTTTCACGCTACTGAGCTGAGCCAGTTTTACTGCACTGGCCTGATTACACATCAACCATAGTTGGTGGCACCTTGCTGGAAAGGACAATGTGAACGGGAAACATATCCGAGCCAGCATCGGCACGGTTCGGGTACAGGTCGTCAGTCAAGTGTGAAAAGGGAATTTAGAGGGAAGGTTAGATAAGGTCGAACATGTGACAAGCCAGCAAATGTTGGCAGTGGCATCATCGAAAGACCCTAGGTGTTGCTGAGTATTCCCAATTCCCCATCCCAATATGGCCCTTTGTTGTCATTTGGATAGTACATGTAGAAACGGTGCAGTGGTGTAGATAATAATGAACAGGAGTTAGGAAAGGATTCCTCCAGAAATGAAACCTATCTAAGGCTTACACTGCCTGACAAAGATGGTCCTCTGATCCCATAGCTTGGGTCATTGTGCTTTATGCAAGAGGAAATCACAGAGGGAAAAGAGAGAGAAAAGGATGTGGATGGGTCACAATTGGATCAATGTGTGTGTGTGTGTGTGTGTGTGTGTGATTGATATAATGTTGTCATTACTTTATCAATGGACAGATAAACGAACCATACTATAACGCGTGTCAATGTAGATAGTTATGGTTGTTATCAGGTATGATGTCAAAACGGTGTTACTTCATAGATGTGGTAAAGAGGTCATTGGAACGCAGACCGTGGGGGATCGAAGGATTCCGGATTGGCACACATTCAACAAATCTGTTCTAACAAAGTGGATATTCCTTAACTCCGTCATGAATGATGTTTTGGAACAGGCCCACAATGTGGCCACTAAAGTCCGATGTGGATATATTTGGATGTTTTCACTGCATAACATTTAGAAGTTGTCCCTTTTCAGGTTTAGAAGAAGTGACTGCTAAATGCTAATTCACGTTCGTAGAAGCGGGTAGTATAGCTAGCATAGAGAAATCTGTGGTAGTAGTCAAAGTTGTTTTTAAGTAATGCAGTTGATGGTGACGATGGTATGTATTGGGGTTGACATCCATACAACCATTATACTCCTATTTTTACCACAACATAGTGTGAAATTCACATAAACAATAGCCTCAATGTAGGCTAATTTTACTTGGGGGCAATAAGGAGATTTGTTGCCCCACCGCATCTTTCTTCCATGCGTTTCCATGGCATTTCCATTGTTTTGGTTGAGTTCCACTCACCTCTTTATCACATCTATGAGTGCCATCATATAATTACAATTCTAATTCTAGAATAAGAATTCTCATTTCAACATTTGTGTAGAGTTCCAGCAAAGAATTTTGGCGATAGCAACAAGTGATGTCACAATAACGAAGGACACCAAAACGGAGTTCTAAAACAGAAACAAAATTCATTTCTGTGCTGCTACTCGGGAGGGTACAGAGAGAGAGAGAGAAAGAAAGGGTTGCTGAAAGATAAACTGAGATTGACAGAGATTCATTGAGGACATAAGAGAGACTGAAGGTAAGGCCATTCAGATAATAAAAAAAGTAACTTGTGTTAAGTGCAGCTACAGTATTCATGTGCTTGTTTCTAGCTTGTAGTGTATGGGCCTAAAGACCTTACAATATTAGAATGAAAAATCAATTTAACAGTGAGCGCTAAAAATGATTTCTCTCTCTCTCTCTCTCTCTCTCTCTCTCTCTCTCTCTCTCTCTCTCTCTCTCTCTCTCTCTCTCTCTCTCTCCTCTCTTCTCTCTCCTCTCTCTCTCTCTCTCTCTCTCTCTCTCTCTCTCTCTCTCTCTCTCTCTCTCTCTCTCTCTCTCTCTCTCTCCCTCTCTCTCTCTATCTGACAATGAAGATGTGGGAGATGGGTAGGAAGGCAGATGTGGATGAGAGGATCAAGACGCAACTGATGACGGAGAGAAAGTGGCTGAACGAGAGGCTGGACAGAATGCACGAGTACAACAAGAGAGAGATAGAGCTCCGGGTCAGTGACCTTAAAGAGGAGATGAGAAATGAGATAGAGAGAGTTGGACGAAGGAGAGAGCAAGAGAGAGAAGGACGGGGAGAGGAGAGGTCATGGGCGACTGAGGTGAGGAGAGGAGAGTGGAGGATGTGGAAGGCTGGAGGGGAGGAAACGGGAGAGGAACAAGAGGAATGGCGAAGGCGAACAAGGGAGAAGTTGTGGATGGAGTTGGTTGAAGAGCAGAGGAAGATGGAAGAGAGAGAGATGGAGAGATTGAGGAATTTGAGGAAGAAAGATAACGAGGAGATTGAGGTAGAAAGGCGCATGCTGAGGGAGAAAGAGAAAAAACTGGACACTGAAAAGATGGAAGTTGAGATTCAGAGAAAAGACCTGGAGGAACAGAGGAGGCATTTGGAAGAGAAAGACAGGCAGAGAGAGGAGGAGAGAAAGAAGGAGATGGAGGCCATTGATAAGATCAGGGAGACCGAACGCACCGAGATGGAGAGAGAGAAAAGAGAGAGGGAGGAGAAGATGCGGAGGGAGATAGAGAGGCAGGTGGAGATGTTCAGAAAGCAGGTGAGGATTGCCATGTCTGAGAAGCTTGAGGTGGAAATGATTCAGCTGGATGAGGAGAGGAGAAAGATGAAAGAGATAATGGCGAAAGAGGGAGAGAGGGTCAGGCTGGACATGGAGGTGAGGCTTGTTGAGGCACTGAAGCGAGAGAGGGATGAGGTGAGGAAGGTGAAAGTCAGGAACATTCGAGACAGAGCAACAAGGAGGAGAGAGCTGAACCTTGATACCAGTGAGACTGACCTGAGTTACCCAGACTGTGTGTGTAGGAACACAGAGCAATGGATAAAGAAAGAGACAAGTGAGAGGATGAGGGAGAGGAGGAAGTCTGAGGAAAGCAAGAAAGAGGAGAAGAGGAACAGTAGAGAAATGAAGGAAGAGAGGCGGAGAGGAGAAAAGGGCAGCAGGGAAAGTGAGATCATTGAGGCAAGGCAACATATTGAGAGGAGGAAGGAGGACAGTGACTCGGAAACTGCCTTGGAAAGTTCTGGAAGAACCAAGCTGTTTAGCAGCTTGGAAAGTGAGCAAAGCAAAGGAAAGGGCAAGAAAGAGAATCTGTTCTTCAAGTGGTTTGTCAAAAAGAATTGAGAAAATATGGAGATAAGAGTGATGGCTTTATCAAACAATCGATCGTTTAATGAATTTAGTTTAGTTTAGTTTATGGCAAAAATATGTGAAAAAAAAAGATTTTCCTGTGTGTACAAAATATTAGGAAGGTGTACACACAGGACAAACACGTGTGTTGCACCCTAGTTTGCCCTGAGAACAGCCTCAATTCGTCGACTACAAATTCTGGATCATGTTGACTCCAATGCTTCCCATCGGTGTGTCAGGTTGGCTGGATGCCCTTTGGATGGTGGACCATTCAGCGTTGCAGTTCCTGACACACTCAAAAAGGCGCCCCCTGACACCTACTACCATACATCAATAAGGGATCATAGATCTAACCTATATTCACCAGTCAATGTCATGGAATGCAGGTGTTCCTAATGTTTTATACACTATTTCCACACTATGAGGTTGGAATAATACTCTGAAATTGTGAAAATTATGATTATTCCCTTTTACTGTCAGAGATGTTTGAAAAGCCCACTTGCAATTTCAGTCTATTTTGTGGGATGGAGTTTTGGCCTGCCTGGTGTAATAAAGATACATTTACCATTAAAACATTTTTCTGTCCTTTTTCCATCTTTGCACTATAGTTAGAGAATAGAGCATTGTCCATTGAATTGTTAAATGTGGAAGCTCGATACTTATGAATGTTATTTTGTTCAATAGTGTTTCTATGTTTGGTTTGGTTTCCATTCTTGTCAAATATATTCCCGGAAGACATTTCCTGCCATAATAAATGCACCTGTTGGGCCATGTCCTGTGGTTGGGCCATGTCCTGTGGTTGGGCCATGTCCTGTGGTTGGGCCATGTCCTGTGGTTGGGCCATGTCCTGTGGTTGGGCCATGTCCTGTGGTTGGGCCATGTCCTGTGGTTGGGCCATGTTTTTCCTCCAGTCATGTAAAAACGTATTCAGCGCAATTTAGTCTATAAAAACATTGGCTTACCTATCGAAGTGTTATGGCCTGGGTTCATAGTTCCTCAGGGTTATGTTCATAAGGGCACACCTAAGCAAAACAATTTGCAACAGAAAACAAAAACAAACATTCCTTATTGGACTTAAGTTTTTAAAGGCCCAGTGCAGTCAAAAACGCGACTTTCCTCTGTTTATATATTTCCACACGATGAGGTTGGAATAATACTGTGAAATTTTTTAAATGATGATAATGCCATTTCAGTGTAAGAGCTGTTTGAAAAGACTTCCTGATATTCCTGCCTGTTGTGGTGGGATGGAGTAAAGAGAGTTCTAAACCTTTCTACCAATAACAGCTCATTTTCAGTTTCTCCCCTCCCCACTCAGACCACTCCCAGACAGTCCTAGCTAAATTTTAGCTTGCTCTTTGGTAAAAAATTATTATTGTTATTATTTTTTACCATTTTAATTTTAACCCAGAAATGATTTGATATTGAGCAAAAGAAACAGCTGTTCCTGCCAACTGAACACGACCCACTTCCTTCCTGTTTTGATCAACCAATCAATTGTGAGGAATATGCCAGTGGAAAAGCGAATCAGAACAGACTGCAACATTGTTGAATTAAGTATCAACAGACCTCATCATAGCTAGCAGAACAAACCCAGTGGCTTCCATCACAAGCATAACCATAACATAAATGTGTGTACGTATCTTTGCAAGCAGAAGCATTACGTTGCAGGTTTGATCATATGGCAAGCTTGTGTGGGTGAGTGGGTGCATGCATGTGTGCTTGCGTCTATGTGTGGTAGGTCCAAACTCACACACACACACCGATGACACATGGAGATGGAGCAGGGAGGCTCTCTTCCCTCCTAACCTCAGGCAGACTAAACTACCCTGGCAGCCATCTGGAGACGACACGCTGACTTTTCCAAGTATTCTCACGGCCCAGAGTGCTGTTCTCATTTCAGTTCCTCCAGGCTCTCTAGACCTCCAAGTGTACAAACTCCTTGGGTGATGAAATTTCACTCAAGTTCAATGTTGAGTATCTCCTGTAGACAACTCTGAAGAGCGAGGGGGAGAGAGAGCGAGAGAGAGCGAGAGCGAGAGCGAGAGCGAGAGAGAGAGAGAGAGAGAGAGAGAGAGAGAGAGAGAGAGAGAGAGAGAGAGAGAGAGAGAGATAGAGAGAGAGAGAGAGAGAGAGAGAGAGAGAGATAGAGAGAGAGAGAGATAGAGATAGAGAGAGAGAGAGAGAGAGAGAGAGAGAGAGAAAGAAAGAAAGAAAGAAAGAAAGAAAGAAAGAAAGAAAGAAAGAAGAAAGAAAGAAAGAAAGAAAAGAAAGAAAGAAAGAAAGAAAGAAAGAAAGAAAGAAAGAAAGAAAAAGAAAAAGAAAGAGGGAGTCTTGACTATGTTTTGTAGTATGTTATTAGGATCCCCATTAGCTGTTGTTGAACCAGCAGCTACTCTTCCTGGGGTCCACACACAACATGGAACATGAGATAATAGACAAGAACAGCTCAAGGACTGAACTACACACATTTATGTTATGGTTATGCTTGTGAGTATAAATGTATGTGGGTATGGGTTATTATGTGTGTGAGTGTGCTTGGGAGTGTGTGTTGTAGCACTGGAAATGGTTGGATAGATAAAGCTTAGCGTGAGGTCATGGGAAAGGTGTCTATCTCTGATTGTTAAGCCTGTGGCTGAAAAGCTGTCTGCTCTCACAGCAGACTGCTTTTTGGATTCTATTTGTTGTATCACCGCCTACACACCCTGAGACCAGCTAAACACAGACGCTCAGAAACACACACACACAGGCACGCACGCACGCACGCACACACACACGCTCAGCAACACACACACACACGCTCAGCAACACACACACACACACACACACTCAGAAACACACATGCTCAGAAACACACATGCTCAGAAACACACACACACGCTCAGAAACACACACACACACACAAAGATGTGCATATACAGTACGTGCACACACAGAGAGCGTGTGCTCACACACACACACAATCAAAGGCACTACCGCAGAAGTAAACACATTGAGGGCATTTGTGATATGACTATGCTTCGCTCTGCTTTGCTATTCTGTGAAGTTAAATACATTTGCACATATCAACAACTATTTATTTTCTGGATTTAAAAGTAAACCACGCTGCTCTGGACGTACATCTATGGAGACATGTCACGTTAAAGCAATTGCTAGGCAATTGATTGCAAAGACTGCAAGTATGACATTGGTGTTAGTACTTTGCCATAAACAGTCTCAACTTGGTGTGTGGGGTATAGTGTAGCTCTGCATGTTATGGCATGCTTATTAAGCCCCAAGTGGCTTCAAGTGGATGGACATTTCTAAGTGAAAACACATTATGTGAGAATTAATGTGAACGCCATCCACACCTACAGCTCAGACTTCCAGGTCAATCTGGTAGCCCTATTAACGCAAGCTCTCAAATAAAATCAAACTTTTCTCATGATCAGGTATTAGAGGCCCTATAAACTTATCGTATAAAAACTACCCCTGTATAAATTCCCATCTGAAGCGACTTATGGTGGCCCTCACCACTGCCTGTGTTAAAAAACGGACAAAGAAATATAAATCAAGATTTGGCTAAGGATGTGGTTACGTGGACCTTGGAAATTACCACCAACAGTTGACTGCTGTCCCTGCTATGTTTCTGGACCATATGGATCTCGATCTCTCGATCTCTCTCTCTCTCTCTCTCTCTCTCTCTCTCTCTCTCTCTCAGACAGAAGCAATGGACGGAGCCTCAGTTATTGGAGCTGCTAATGGCCCATATGGACGGATCATATGTTGCCAATGAATTTTAACGACGGGATATTGGCCGCCACTCAACATGAGCCGAAGGCATTTTTTTACAGACGCTGGTGAATGTCATCTCCAATGTGTTGTCTCAACTTGGCCCAAATCACAAATCCAATCTGAAATTGCATTTGTGTGAATTTATATGTCAAAAAGCCCCAGCGCTCGCATGCGCGTGCGCGCACACACACACACACACACACACACACAGAATAATATTGCTTTAATGGAGTGTCTCAATATGTATTTATGAGCTACTCTAGCTGGCAGGTCTTAGTACCACCATACAGTTTTTTTTTTAATTTCATGAGCCATGGTGCTAGCCATATGGCCGCTTGGACAGAGTGAATACTGAACAGCGATGGCTTCCCAGACTGTCTATTATTTTTCTTTGACTTCAGCGGATGAATTATTCAACAAGGACACTCAAAGAAAAAAAGAGAATTAGTCCTTTGTCTTTACTGTACTAGCTGGCTAACTTTGAACTCAATGTCACTGTAAGATTTAAGTTTAAAAAAAATTGAATCTTGTGCCCGAGGCTGATGTAGTCAATGCTCTCCTCAGACTTTTGGACTAATGGAAACCTTAATTACTACATCAAAGCAGTAATACATAAAGACCACAAGATACATCGATGGAATCTCTACTCCACAAAGTCATTGGTTTTATATAACCTCTATTTCTATCACTACCGACATTACTGCTCCTACCAGTGTCCTTCACTTGCCTGCTGTCCTTGCACACCCCTTTATAAACATGTCCGACCTTGACACTGACTTCACTGAGCGAAACCCTCCTTTTCAAGGCAGGAAGTTGATGGGAGGGGTGCACCCCTATCCACATGCCATGTAAATCAGCGCTAATTCCACCCCTGTAATTATAGCTCTCTGTTCTGTAATGCTGACAGCAGGCCGCAAATTGCTCCCTCTGTAATTGGGAGGCAATTTCCTCTCTTTTACATCTCCAAGGGAGAGATAATGAGGGGGAGGCGGCCTACCATCTGTGCTGCAGGTAGGTGCTGTGAGCATACTGCACCGGAGACGGATGGATTTTAAACACACTCACTGTGAGACGGCGAAGATATGATTTTCTCATGTACTGTAGTAGGCCCATAACTGTATGGGCTATTAAAAAACGTTAATGTACCTTTATTTATACAGGTTATTCTCATCGAGATAAAAATTGGTTGTTCAAGAGAGATTTGTTCAAATGCATGGTTGTATGGTGGTAATTATTTCACATCATATTAACATATACAGTGGCAAGGAGAAGTGTGTGAACCCTTTGGAATACCCCGGATTTCTACATCAAATTTGATCTGGTCTTCATCTAAGTCACAACAATAGACAAACTCGGTGTGCTTAAACTAATAACACACAAATTATTGTATTTTTCTTGTCTATATTGAATACATAATTTAAACATTTTCCAAAAGCTAACTGTCACGTTCTGACCTTAGTTCCTTTGTGATGTCTTTGTTTTAGTATGGTCAGGACGTGAGTTGGGTGGGCAGTCTCTGTTCTTTTTTCTATGATTTGCTATTTCTGTGTTTGGCCTGGTATGGTTCTCAATCAGAGGCAGCTGTCAATCGTTGTCCCTGATTGAGAACCATACTTAGGCAGCCTGTTTTTCACCCTTGAGTTTTGGGTGATTATTTTCGGTGTCAGTATGTTCCACACGGAACTGTTTCGGTTTTTGTTATTTCACGTTGTTATTTTGTATTTTTCTGTGTTCTATTAAAAGTATCATGAACACTTACCACGCTGCGCATTGGTCCTCTGATCCTTCCTACTTCTCCTCGTCAGAGGAAGAAGACCATTACAAATTGGAGTCAGCAGTCAGCTAACCTGGAGTCCAATCAATGAGACTAGATTGGAGATGTTGGTTAGAGTTGCCTCGCCCCACAAAAAAACTAACCAAATTTGAGTTTGCTATTCACAAGAAGCATTGCCTGATGTGAACCATTCCTTGAACAAAAGAGATCTCAGAAGACCTAAGATTAAGAATTGTTGACTTACATGAAGCTGGAAAGGGTTAAAAATGATCTCTAAAAGCCTTGATGTTCATCAGTCCGCAGTAAGACAAATTGTCTATAAATGGAGCAATTTCAGAACCTGTTGCTAGTGGCCGTCCTGCAAAGATGACCTCAAGAGCACAGCGCAGAATGCTCAATGAGGTTAAGAAGAATCCTAGAGTGTGAGCTAAAGACTTACAGAAATCTCTGGAACATGCTAACATCTCTGTTGACGAGTCTGCGATACGTAAAACACTAAACAAGAATGGTGTTCACGGGAGGACACCATGGAAGAAGACACTGCTGTCCAAAGAAAAAACATTGCTGTATGTCTGACGTTTGCAAAAGTGCACCTGGATGTTCAAAAAATTCTGTGGACAGATGAAACTACAGTTGGGTTGTGTGGAGAAAAAAAGGCACAGCACACCAACATCAAAACCTCATCCTAACTATAAAGTATGGCGGAGGGAGCATCATGGTTTGGGGCTGCTTTGCTGCCTCAGGGCCTGGACAACTTGCTATCATCGACAGATAAATTCCAGATGAATTCCCCATTTTATCAAGACATTTTGCAGGATAATGTTAGGCTATCTGTCCGCCAAATGAAGCTCAACAGAAGTTAAGTGATGCAACAGGACAACGACCCAAAACACAGAAATAAATCAACAACAGAATGGCTTCAACAGAAGAAAATACGTCTTCTGTAGTGGCCCAATCAGTCCTGACCTCAACCCGATTGAGATGCTGTGGTATGACCTCAAGAGAGCAGTTCACACCAGACATCTCAAGAATATTGCTGAACTAAAACAGACTTGTAAAATTCCTCCTGACCATTGCGCAGGTCTGATCCGCAACTACAGAAAACATTTGGTTAAGATTATTGTTGCCAAAGGAGAGTCAACCGGTTATTAAATCCAAGGGTTCACATACTTTTTCCACCTTGCACTGTGAATGTTTACACGGTGTGTTCAATAAAGACATGAAAACGTATAATTGTTTGTGTGTTATTAGTTTAAGCAGACTGTATGGCTATTGTTGTGACTTAGATGAAGATCAGATCAAATTTTATGACCAATTTATGCAGAAATCCAGGTATTTACAAAGGGTCCACGTACTTTTTCTGGCCACTGTAGGTGTTTTTTCTCTCCATTTCATGAGAAAATGAAACCGAATGAATTGGAATGATGGTGATCATATCGATCGTCAGCCACTTCTCACAAATGACCTATCATGAGCCCCTGCTGTTGCAGCAATTCAAGTGTATTATGATCCTATATTGTATCTATGCTATAATGACTGCTCATCAACATAATAACAGATACATCTACTGTAAATATGAGGCCGCATGTTCAATGATCATTTCTCCACTAATGGGAATCATAAAGCATGTATAATGCCATACATAAACATACCATTACCATATTGATGGCATGTTGAGCATGATGTGCAATGCACAATGCCACCATTACAACCCTTGGCATTTGGAGTCCTGTGTTACAGTATCACAATCACACTCCTATCGGAGTATGCTAATTGTCTCATTTGTCTGTTCTCTCACAGTCAACCTCCTGCCACTGAGGCAGATGACAGTAACACTTTGGCTGACTACTAATGAAAATGACAGTTAAGCTCTCATTATGCTCGTAATGAAGAGGCAGTCCATGCATGCCAATCAACGCAAGGCCGCCCACTGAAAAATACTTTTCAATTATATATCGGTTTTTGGTTTTCAGTGGTGTTTTTGAGTAAAATGTTTCCTAAAACATTTTATACTGAAACTATCCTAACAGTAAATAGTTAGACCCTTGTCTAACTAGATGTCAATTGTGGTTCTGCTTATTATATAGTTTATAACAAATAAGCCTGGAGATTGACACTAAACAGATCTTGAAATGTGAGTTGCTATGTAAGATGGTTGGCGGAAATGAGGATTTTGTCTTAAAATGTGGTCATGTCACTGTGGCTCTATGAATGTTTGACACGGTGCTTCTGATATTTCACCAATCTTTTTTAATGATATATGGCAAAAGGGATGTGATGTCAACCTGCTAATTATGTTTTACATATCAGGTAAATTTTTTAAATGTTTGAAAAGGGGTACATAAACCAACTGATTGGCTTATTATATTTTGTTATATTTTTGTTTCACTAAATACAACATTAGGGAATATGGTTCACATAATCAACCGTAAAAGCAAACAAGATCAGAACAAGAAATCAGAAAAATACATCAAAATTGATTCGATTGTATTTCCTCTACCTCGCAAATGAGTCTGTAATTAAAAGGTAAACAAGAAGAGAGACAAAATGGTGCTCTCTGTTTGTATTTTCTTAATGAGCACAGTAATATACCATTTTATGTTGGTAAATTTTCAAAGCCTCTGAGCTTCAAAAACATTGCAGAAGTTCATGGAAGTAATTTGATTTCTCTCCAATTGGATGAGCCCCACCAAGGTGCTTGAGCTCCCTGGTAAATTCTCATTTCTGGAGCTCTTGCACTTGCTGTGAGAGCTCTCCCTCAGTGGGGGCAATGAAGCACAACCAGAGAAGTCTCAGAGGATACAGTGTGTCTCTTTGACTAGAAGTCAGTACGCATTAGATAGTGTATCAGGTATAAACGTAACCACCCATCTTACAACTACCCCAGGGGGAGTTCTAAAGAAGTAAGATGGGCTTTTGGTTATGGAAGGTGATGTAACGATGTGAGGCTTACAATGTTTTGTAAGATGTATATGTCTGTTTAATGAATATATTATGGTAGGCCTACCACTATTTCGGTGTCATAGAATCACCATTATTTCAGATGCTGACATGTATCATTGTGTCCCACCTAAAATACCTCTGTGTTCCACCTTTGGGTTGTAAATATACAGTGACTTGCGAAAGTATTCACCCCCTTGGCATTTCTCCTATTTTGTTGCCTTACAACCTGGAATTAAAATAGACTTTTGGGGGGTTTGTTTCATTTGATTTACACAACATGCCTACCACTTTGAGGATGCAAAACATTTTTTCATTGTGAAACAAACGAGAAATAAGACAAAACAAATGAAAACTAGAGCGTGCATAACTATTCACCCCCCAAAGTCGATACTTTGTAGAGCCACATTTTGCAGCAATGACAGCTGCAAGTCTCTTGGGGTGTCTCTGTAAACTTGACATATCTAGCCACTGGGATTTTTGCCCATTCTTCAAGGCAAAACAGCTCCAGCTCCTTTAAGTTGGATGGGTTCCGCTGGTGTACAGCAATCTTTGTCATACCACATATTCTCAATTGGATTGAGGTCTGGGCTTTGACTAGGCCATTCCAAGACATTTAAATATTTCCCCTTAAACCACTCGTGTTGCTTTAGCAGTATGCTTAGGGTCATTGTCCTGCTGGAAGGTGAACCTCCGTCCCAGTCTCAAATCTCTGGAAGACTGAAACAGGTTTCCCTCAATAATTTCCCTGTATTTAGTGCCATCCATCATTCCTTCAATTCTGACCAGTTTCCCAGTCCCTGCTGATGAAAAACATCCCCACAGCATGATGCTGCCACCACCATGCCTCACTGTGGGGATGGTGTTCTCGGGTGATGAGAGGTGATGAGAGGTGTTGGGTCCGCACCAGACATTAGCGTTTTCCTTGATGGCCAAAAAGCTACATTTTAGTCTCATCTGACCAGAGTACCTTCTTCCATATGTTTGGGGAGTCTCCCACATGCCTTTTGGCGAACACCAAACGTGTTTGCTTATTCTTTTCTTTAAGCAATGGCTTTTTTCTGGCCACTCTTCTGTAAAGCCCAGCTCTGTGGAGTGTACAGCCCTAAACTGGTCCTATGGACCGAGCATTGAATCTTCGCTGTGGAGCTTTGCAGCTCCTTCAGGGTTATCGTTGGTCTCTTTGTTTGCCTCTCTGATTAATGCCCTCCTTGCCTGGTCTGTGAGTTTTGGTGGGGAGCCCTCTCTTGGTAGGTTTGTTGTGGTGCCATATTCATTCCATTTTTGAATAATGGATTTAATGGTGCTCTGTGGGATGTTCAAAGTTTCAGATATTTTTTTATAACCAAACCTTGATCTGTACTTCTCCACAACTTTGTCCCTGACCTGTTTGGAGAGCTCCTTGCTCTTCACGGTGCCCCTTGCTTGGTGGTGCCCCTTGCTTAGCGGTGTTGCAGACTCTGGGGCCTTTCAGAACAGGTGTATATATACTGAGATCATGTGACAGATCATGTGAAGCTTAGATTGCACACAGGTGGACATAAGTTAACTAATTATGTGACTTATGAAGGTAATTGGTTGCACCAGATCTTATTTAGGGGCCTCATAGCAAAGGGGGTGAAGACATACAGTATGTACGCACCACTTTTCTGTTTTCATTTTTAATTGACAAAAAAACATGTTATTTTTTTCATTTCACTTTACCAATTTGGACTATTTTATGTGTGTCCATTACATGAAATACAAATACAAATCCATTTAAATTACAGGTTGTAATGCAACAAAATAGGAAAAACGCCAAGGGGGATGAACACTTTGGCAAGGCACTGTATGACCAGCTGGAAGTTTGAACCAGATCTCTGTCTTAGACTATGTTATCCCACAATGCTAAAGCCCAAATAGGCATTAGGTCTGGGAGCTTTCGCACATTTTTAGGTCTTAGGTAAAGTTACTCATCACACCATTGCAAGTATTTCACAGGACCTTTGTAAGAGCCTCTGAGTTTGTCTACATCCAAAATGTCCTCCTTTCTTTACCACCCTTTGAGGAGCTCAGCTCTCCCTCCTTTACACCCTGTCATTTTGTACAAGGGAGTGGATACAATCAGTGCCATTTTATATATTAATAAAGACCAAACAGAGTGCCCTTGTGCAGACGATCAACACCATTCATATTACAGTCTCTCGCCATCTCTTCAACTCTCATTAAAGTTAACAGGTAGAAAATGAATGTTAATAGATTGTTTATGGAACCTTGTAAAGGACAATTCAAGCTGGTGTTAGATAGTGTTTACAGGTGGTAATGCAGGACATCCCTGGTGGAGTCCACAGTCCACTACAGGGATGGCAACTGGCAGCCCGTGGGTCTTTCTTTTTTTAGGAACTCAGTCAGAGTCTCAACTTGCTGTTGAGAGTTAGAATAGTAGAATACACAAGGTGCCATTTCGAAATTTGGTTGCTAATCAGCAGCTTTCCCCTTGCAATTTCAGTTGCTGATGGTCAATCAATTTGCCCATGTCAGCTAAATATAGTTAGATTGGTAAGTCTGTCTAGCCTGTTATCTAAACTTGTTGTAATCATGGTCGGACTGGGGGGCCTCAATGATTTTGTTACTCACTATCACTCAGATATTATATCAAAAACATTTCTCTTCAACCATTTATGAAAATGCAAAAAACAAATCTCCCCGTCACATGACAAAATTAGTAGAATTGCATGAAATTAACTAGACAATTGCACACTTTTGGTCATGTAGTGTCTCTCTAAAACTGTTCATAACTAAATGACAAGTCTATCAAAACCTACCATTCACCTTTATAAGGTCCATGTTAGGACAGCCTCACATGTGATCCATGAATGTTAGATTCACTGTGAGTTGTTTTCGTGGGTGACTGGAATGAGAATAAACAGAGCAGTTGTACTCTGGCCGTATTGACTAACTGTCAGCAAACTGTAATCACTTGCTAATTAGCAGAAATATCAAATAACCAAGTTAGCATAACATGACCTTCAACGTGGCTAATTAGCAAAAGCGCTATATTTTATCTAACCTTGAAGGGGAAGATTCTTAGCTCCCCACCATCCAGCATTCATTGAACAATGTAAACACTTGTTTCATGAAATGATGCAATGGTTTCTGGGATGTTTCAGGCTAAACAAGGAAAAGCTAATAGTTGGCCTACTGTAGTTATCTATAGGCAGTCCTCATACATTATACGAGGTGAACGTTTGATTTATTATCCCATTATTTTCTAAAGTTCAATAATATCCACAGATTACAGGCACATAAGGTCCACACATTTTGCTCCGTTATATATATTTTTTATTCTCCAGGGAGAAACGTATTTTAATCCATCTCATCCTTTCATATTGCGACGACCTCTATGGCATATCCTTACGTAAGAAACATAAGAAGATTAATGAAGTGAAAGAGTGATTATGACAGCAGGAGGTAAAGAATGGGTGATTAAAACATTAAAAAGATTTTAGCCGCGGTAGCCTAGTGCTTAAGATCGTTGGGCCAGTAACTGAAAGGTCGCTGGTTCAAATCCCTGAGCTGACTACGTGAAAAAGCTGTTGATATGCCCTTGAGCAATGCACTTAACCCTAATTGCTACTTTAAGTCTCTCTGAATAAAAGTGTCTGCTAAATTACTCAAATGTACATTTAGAAACAGGTTAAATGAAGACAATTACAGAAGAAAGGAGGGTCAACGGGGAGAATACAAGGGAGCAAGGGAGTGAGAGAACAAACCATTCACAATGCAATTGTGCTTATTGCAGCTGCCATTGACGAGGTGCCTGGCTGCTGTCTCCCTCCTATAAAACCAGTGGGCTTGACAGATCATAAAAATGAGAGGGGATTTTTACCGTTCTGTGGCCTCTCCAGATGAGGAGATTTGAACCTAATAAATGAAACACTAATGAGGACTGTGTTTTTCTCCAGGGGCCTTTTCCACCTCCAGTACATTTCTCTTTCAATATGTTTCCCTTTTCGTTATTTAGAGGTTGTGTGTGGCATAACAGAACACTTCTCCATAACAGAACATTTCTCCACTACAGATCACTTCTCCATTACAGAACATTTCAAGATGCCTACATAGACAGTCTTAGTAAGGTCTTAGAACCATGGGGATAGAGATCTGTATCTTAGGCGGCAGTGGCTTCTGTGGGACAAAAGCTCAAAACTAAGGCTCAAGGACACACCGGTTTAAAAATGTAGGCCAACAAAATGTCAGTTCAGAGGAACTAAGACCCAAGTCTCCAATCGTGTTACATGGGGTGCGGTGCGTCTGCCACACTAACATCTGCTCAGTGCCATCCTCGTCATCCGCCTCCGTCCCTCCCAAAGTCCACACGGTCACACTCACTTTGAAAGAGACCGCTGTTTCCTCCCTTGAGGTTGATGGTACATCCAGTAGAATGGGACAGGATATACAGCACAACCCAGCTTGAGGTTTCCCAACAGTAGGGGAGAAAGAGAGGTTTCACTGGACATCTGTTTTCCTGTTCCCCTCGATTGGCCACCCGCCTGGGTCCGGGTGCATGGAAAAGAGGATGAGGTCTGTGGCAGGAGCTCCAGAGGCATCCTGGGAAAAGGGAAACGTTTTTTTCCAAGACTGATAGCAATAAACAGGCGGGTGCATCTGACACAAGCCCAGCATGAGGTCACGACGGCGACTTCCTCAGCTGATAGTGGGAAACAATACAGAGACCTGGTTTTGTGTTTGTCACGTTAACTTGTAGTTTACATTTTCAAAAGAGGGGGGGAAAGTATTTCTAATACTACTATCAGGTCACTGTGTATGTAAAAATATATTGTATTAAGTAGCTAATGTGCTAATACAAGGTGCAACAGGTAGATCGCGAGCCACCTATGAGTAGCTCACCAAGCATAGCCACAGGAAGATGTTTGGGGGTGGGGTCGCTGTAATGTTTTGGACCGCGTTACAGATGGCTATATCAGTCCGCTAATACAAGACTAGTAAATGCCCAGTGCACTACTTTTTAAAAACGTTTTCTGATTTTTCACGGGGTGCTACAGGAACCTCAGCAGCCCAACTTCCCGCGGCTATGTGTGCTCCATCCCAAACGGTCATAAAAATCAAAGCCACATTGACATTATCCCACTCCTGGTTGGCCACTATTGACTGAAAAAGACAAGCGTAACAATTCATTTCCAGCAGTATTGCCCGTCTGTTTGGTGTGTGGATTTTTCTATCACTCCGTATGTAGCCAGTTAGTGATGCTAATAATAACCGTCCTGTGGGTAGAGAGAAATACTTTCTTTCCCCAAAAAGCTTCTCAATTAAATGTGAACTGCCAGTAGGCTTACCTGATAGAAAGATATCATGATTATTTGTATCAATTGGGTGGCCACTGTTTTGCAAACTCTGCTATGACATGTGCTGCAGCAGTAGAACTAACAGCAGAAACATCACTAGGCTAACACATACCTCTCTTGCTTAATGTGCAATTAAATTGGAATTGTACAAAAAAATCTACATTTGTTAACTGAGAACATACATTTTCTTTGTTTCTTAATTGAATAATTGTAATATTTAGAGTAAACTGGAGAAGAAAAATAATAAAAACCAGGAAAAATCTAACCCAGAACAGAATAGTCTGGCACAGTGGATGCTTCATAATACCCATAAATCCTAACGGTCAAACACAAAAATGGTTCCAATTGTTTTTTTTCTTCATTCACTTTTCACACCGTGAATTTTACAAACACGTATTTATGTGTTTGGTGTTGGCTTACCTTGACGTGAAGTTTGGATACCCATGTAATTCTCTCTCGGACAAGGTGAGTTGTATTAATATAATCGCATCACTTTACTCTAAAACATTCAACATGCTATTTAGCAACAGAGAAGACCTCAGCAAGATTACAAATTCCCGCAGGAAGTTCCCGCTGATCATCTCTAGCTGACACTATCAGCTACTGTTCACCAGCGCAACCAGAGACCTTCTGAGCCCAATTCATGATGAATCAATCCATGTGCTGTATCGAAATGAATTGAATAAAGTGTTGAACTTCTTCCGTCCATTTCTCTGTCTTACAGTAGCTAGCCACTGACTACACTTTAGCTAAAAAGTTAGCAAGCACTAGAAAAAATTCATAATTGCACAATATGTCGACTTTCAGACCTCATGGCATTTTTTAAGGGATGGGCATAAGAGCACTAAAAGGTGAGAAGACGACTATAAGTTCAGTCATGTGGAGCAGTGCAGCTTTAGTGAGGGGCAACTTACCAGTTTGGTCAGGGCCAGCATTTTCTATTGCTTGTTTTAAAAATAGCGATATTTGGGAGATGATTTCCTTTTCTAATAACTGAAAGTGAGAGGTGTAATCTGAATGAAGTGAAAAAGCCATTCTTGAACATAGGGTGAGACATTCTTACTAATTTGCTAGAGAACCAGTTTGTATGACTGAAGCCTTTAGTGAGAGGTCTAATGCTTTAATATTTAATCATTTCTGCCCTCCGAATTCATATTAATTATATAAATAAACCCATATAATTTTGTCTGACTTCCCGTTCCTAATAAAATGTCATATTTTTTCCTCAAATAATAAAACAAACTGTTTGCCAGGTGTAGGCAAGACCATGACTAAAGAGTTCATCAGGATTATTTTTCCACAAATAGACAGGTATTTGCCTTTCCATGGTAGCAAGATCTTAGATTATTTTGCAAACTTTCTATTAAAATTTTGTGGAGTGAATTCATTTATTTATTTTGGGATATGTATACTGAGTATATCCACATCACCATCAGACCATTTTCTTGGTAAACTATACGGTAATGTAAAAGTTGTATATTTTAGTGATCCAATAGTACACTTATCATAATTTGGTTGTAATCCAGCAAGGTTAGAAAAATTATCTAGATCTATGAGGCTGTGGAGAAAGAAAGCATGAATCATCAGCGTACAATGACACCTTTGTTTTTAAGCCCTGGATTTCAACTCCCTTGATATTATTGTTGGATTGGATTTTAATAGCTAACATGTCTATGGACATAATAAATAGATATTCTGATAGTGGACAACCTTGTTTTACTCCTCGACACTTTAAAACTTTCTGAGAATTAGCCATTATTTACTATTTTACACCTAGGGTTACTATACATGATTTTAACCCATTTTATATGAGATTTGCCAAAATTGAAATGTTACAGACATTTATATATATAAAGTCCAGTCATAATTTATCAAAAGCCTTTTCAAAGTCAGCTATGAATAGCAGGCCTGGTTTCCTAGATTTTTCAGTGTTCTATTGTTTCCAGCAATTGCCTTATATTATCTCCAATGTATAGTCCATGTAAAAAACCTCTCTGATTAGAATGAATCATGTCTGACAATACCTTTTCATTCTATGCGCTACACATTTCGCTAGAATTTTTGCATCACAACACTGAAGTGTAAGGGGCCTCCAGTTTTTTAAATGGACTGGATCTCTATATTTCCCACTTGTATCCAGTTTCAGTAATAATGAAATCAGAACTTGTTGAGTGTCTGATAATCTATCATTTACATAGGAGTGGTTAAAACATGCCACGAAAGGATTAGCGAAGTTGGGCACTGATGTTGGGCGATTAGGTCACTGGCTCACATTCGGCATTCCAATTCATCCCAAAGGTGTTCGATGGAGTTGAGGTCAGGGCTCTGTGCAGGCCAGTCAAGTTCTACATACTAATCTCGACAACCTGTTTCTGTATGGACCTCGCTTTGTGCACGAGGGCATTGTCATGCGGAAACAGGAAAGGGCCTTCTCCAAACTGTTGCCACAAAGTTGCAAGGCTGTTTGGTCATGGGAAACCAAATTCATAAAGCTCCTGACGAACAGTGCTTGTGCTGACATTGCTTCCAGAGTACATTTGGAACTCGGTAGTGAGTGATGCAACCGAGGACAGACGATTTTTATGATCTACGTGCTTCAGCACTCGGCGGTCCCGTTCTATGAGCTTAAGTGGCCTACCACTTTGCGGTCGAGCTGTTGTTGCTCCTAGACGTTTACAATTCACAATAACCGCACTTACAGTTGACCAGGGCAGCTCTAGCAGAGCAGAAATGTTATGAAATTTGGTAAACTGACTTGTTGGGAAGATGCCATCCTATGACGGTGCCATGTTGAAAGTCACTGAGCTCTTCAGTAAAGCCATTCTACTGCCAATTTTCATCTATGGAGATTGCATGTCTGAGTGCTTGATTTTATACACCTGTCAGCAACGGGTGTGGCTGAAAAAGCCAAATCCACTAATTTGAATGGATGTCCACATATATACATAGTATATCTTGTTCGCCAATGACCCGGGGAAGAGTTGCAGGGTACAGGAGAAGAGAAGAATGTGCCTATTTGAAAGCTATATATATATAAAAAAGAGTAGCTCACAACATGTTTCCTCTTTTTAAAGTAGCTCTCATGTTAGAAAAGGTTGGAGACTCCAGATTTAATTGAGGTATTGCGCTAAGCTAGTGATGCACTAGAGTTGTCAGAATCGATGGTAAAAAACTACTCATCAACATTCACACCCAACATTATAATTCTGACACGTTTTTTTTTGTGGTTATTTACTTTCCTAGGAGAGCTGCCAAGGAATTACTGGACATTTGCCAGTAAAACAAACCCTGTTTTTCATTTGCATATGAATACAAATGATTAAATCAACCACAGAGAAACCTTCTGTCCTGAGATAACAGCTTCCAAAACTATTCACATTCAAGTTCATTTGCCATTCTAATTAGGATGTTTTTCCACAATATACATAATCATTCATATTTGTCAGAGATGCTGTATATCACAATTCATATGACTTTCATAGAGATACAGTACATCATGACAAGGTCTGTCAAGGGGATGGCCATCACGACATAGATATTAAAAGGAGCCATTAATATTCATATATCTGTCACAATATCCTACAGATAAGTACAAGCCCGATATTTGTCTCTGGAATCCATCATCACGGAGAAGACCGCTCAAAATGGCCTCTCAAACGATCCATGTTCTGACATTTATGATACATGGATTGCAATAGTTAGAAAGTTAGTGATGAGCAACTACTTTTAGCATTTTTTCCCCTACACGGACACTACTTCACAAACTTAGCCTATGACCACACCGTTGAAACGTAATTGGCACACTTCTCCTCTAATTTATATGCATTTGTCCACAGCCCTACTACGGGTTCCTTTGGTGCCTCCATTCCTTGACTTAAATGAGGAAATGTTATGTTACAAAGTCAATCCAACCCTTTCCTGTATCTCTGTGGCAGTCTGCCCACCCTCCCACACCCACCCGGCTGGCTGGCAATGAGAGGTGCCCAAGGCGCTGCCAGGTTCTGCCAGCTGTGCCAGCCGACCAGAGAGACACACTCTTCCCACTGTGCAAGACCATCTGCCCAGCCATATGTCTCAGAGCCCAGCTGGAGACACGTACACACACATACAAAGCAGATATACACACCTACCCCTGTATCACTAGTTCTGCTGGAAGACCCCATGGCGCAGAGAGTCGCATACACCACTCAAGTTTATTAGGTATTCGTTGAAGATTAGTATACTGTAAGAGCACAAATATATGATACCGGCTCTATACTATTTATATTCTCCTAAATTATTTTAGGGGTAATGGTATAGGAATGGTGTGTTTGTTCTAGATAATTAACCAGATACTTTGTAGCTCAAAGACTCCAGTTCTCCAATTCACCAAACAAGAGCCAACTTTATTATCTAGAGTTAATCTTTTCACATTGGCGCTATTAAACAGTCTACTCATTGAGTCTTTCCTGGCACCATGCGCTCTTATCTATATTTTTTTTTCAAAAGAATCTGGAACATGTTGAATGGCTGAGGAAGTGCCAAAATAGACTAAACAAAAACCAGAACTGACAGGGACAAAATCTTTATTATGGCATGCACAGGTTTGATGTTTCTCTGTGCGGTATGGATTCATGGAGCCAATCATCCAATAGGCTCAGACGTGACATACACAGCACATGGGAAATGTGTGCACTGTCATTTGAACAGAACACTGTTTTGTTTGATGTCCCGTGAGTTGGGATGTTTTTTCTTCACAGAGTGGAATTTCACATCTTCTTGTCTTTCTTCCATCGCGTTGTACGTAAAAGCATTAAGTCACCTCTGACGCGTCCAAAATCCCGCATCTGCTGCCACGCTTATGGTTGAGCCGAGACCCCCGGAATGGGAAGCAAAACATATTGTATTTTCACAGTGAATAAGAACACCGGGGATTTGAATGAAATATACAGTTGAAGTCGGAAATTTACATACACCTTAGTCAATTATATTTAAACTTAGTTTTTCACAATTCCTGACATTTAATCCTAGTAAATATTCCCTGACTTAGGTCAGTTAGGATCACCACTTTATTTTAAGAATGTGAAATTAATAATTGTAGAGAGAATGATTTATATCAGCTTTTATTTCTTTCATCACATTCCCAGTGGGTCAGAAGTTTACATACACTCAATTAGTATTTGGTAGCATTGCCTTTACATTTTTTTACTTGGGTCAAACGTTTCAGGTAGCCTTCCACAAGCTTCCCACAATAAGTTGGGTGAAATGTTTGGCCCATTCCTCCTGACAGAGCTGGTGGAATTGAGTCAGGTTTGTAGGCCTCCTTGCTCGCACATGCTTTTTCAGTTCTGCCCACAAATTTTCTACAGGATTGAGGTCAGGGCTTTGTGATGGCCACTCCGATACCTTGCCTTTGCTGTCCTTAAGCCTTGTTGCCACAACTTTGGAAGTATGCTTGGGGTCATTGTCCATTGGAAGACCCATTTGCGACCAAGCTTTAACTTCCTGACTGATGTCTTGAGATGTTGCTTCAATATATCCACATAATTTTCCTCCCTCATGATGCCATCTATTTCGTGAAGTGCACCAGTCCCTCTTGCAGCAAAGCACCCCCACAACATGCTGCTGCCACCCTCGTGCTTCATGGTTGGGATGGTGTTCTTCGGCTTGCAAGTGACCCCTTTTTCCTACAAACATAATGATGGTCATTATGGCCAAACAGTTCTATTTTTGTTTCATCAGACCAGAGGACATTTCTCCAAAAAGTATGATCTTTGTCCCCATGTACAGTTGCAAACCATAGTCTGGGTTTTGTATGGTGGTTTTGGAGCAGTGGCTTCTTCCTTGCTGAGCGGCCTTTCAGGTTATGTCGATATAGGACTCGTTTTACTGTGGATATAGATACTTTTGTACCTGTTTCCTCCAGCATCTTCACAAGGTCCTTTGCTGTTGTTCTGGGATTGACTTGCACTTTTCACACCAGAGTACGTTCCTCTCTAGGAGACAGAACGCATCTCCTTCCTGAGCGGTATGATGGCTGCGTGGTCCCATGGTGTTTATACTTGCGTACTATTGCTTGTACAGATGAACGTGGTACATTCAGGCATTTGGAAATTGCTCCCAAGGATGACCCAGACTTGTGGAGGTCTACATTTTTTTTCTGAGGTCTTGGCTGATTTCTTTAGATTTTCCCATGATGTCAAGCAATGAGGCACTGAGTTTGAAGGTAGGCCTTGAACTACATCCACAGGTACACCTCCAATTGACTTAAATGTTGTCAATTAGCCTATCAGAAACTTCTAAAGTCAAAACATAATTTTCTGGAATTTTCCAAGCTGTTTAAAGGCACAGTCAACTTAGTGTATGTAAACTTCTGACCCATTGGAATTGTGATACAGTGAATTATAAGTGAAATAATCTGTCTGTAAATAATTGTTGGAAAGATTACTTGTGTCATGCACAAAGTAGATGTCCTAACCGACTTGCCAAAACTATAGTTTGTTAACCCCTTTGTCTCAGTGACCTGACTTCTTCTTAACGTCTGTTACGAGGCAATAGTACTGATCTCCACTCTCAGGCAGTAACATTGCCCCTAGGCCAAAATGTGCTTACTATGTTAGGGATCAGAGAGACTCAAGGTTGTAAAGATAATGTAGTATAATCACAAATCTCACCAGAGATTCACTGGAATGTGAAGATCAAAGTTAGCATCAGAGCCGTTGGCCTCTGTCACTCATTATCATGGCAGTGCTATGCTTCACAAGGGACAATGGCTGATATGGTTCAGCAACCATGGCACAAAGATTGGATTTGTAAGCTTTTGCATTTCCCCAGATTTTAAACTTGAATGTGGATGTTTTTGAAAATAAAAATATGTTACCACTCAGTTGTGTGCCCTCATCAAACTGCCCCATAAAAGTCAACCTAGGGAAAATGGCCCAAAACTTTTCTGAAGAATTCTCTTGGCCTAAAATATAGAAATATATAAAGAACATTGCACACTCTAATTATGCTCCCAAACAATTAATGGGTATAACAAACAATGTTTCTGCACGCAGTGCCTTCTTCAGGGCTCTTGGCCTAAACTAGCATAGGTTATGAGGGAAGGGGCTGCCTTGTGCCCACGTCTGTGTGCCCCATTGAAATGCCTGGGAAATGGCAACTTGTGGAATTACCTTTTGTACAACCCAAAATCCCTTGAACCCCTCACAGTCCACCTCTGAGTCTGCACAACTATGTACTGTATGAGGTTACCATTGGCATTCTTTTATCAAGATTTTGACTTCCCACACAGCCATGTACTTTCAGAGGCTGGCTCTGTGAAATTCAGCTCTGTGGAGTATAGAGGGTTCCGTCTCTGAGAATAAACCCTTGTCTTGGTCTATCTGGGATTATCTCAGCTACAAATTAGCCTTATTAATTAAATGGTAACCGGATGGCAAACAGACCGGGAAATGACTCCGCCATAGATTATTGCAAAGGTTGCACAGATCGGTGAAACCGATTCTGTGAGAGAAGCATAAGTTATTTTAGGTCCGGGTGAGCAGGGGGAAGTGGCCCTCAAATGACAACAGGAAGGGAAATAATTAAATTGCTAATCCCTTTCTGTAGCGTGGTGTATTTCATCAAGATTTGAAGGAAGCGTTTGTTGCAATCGGTATCATCTCTCCCTCTCCAAAATCATCAAGCTCTCACAACACATGGTGCCTGGCATGTACAGTTGAAGTCGGAAGTTTACATACACATTGATTGAAGTCATTAAAACTCGTTTTTCAACCATTCCACAAATGTCACTGTTTATCCCTTCATTTGGGTTAATGACTTGAGTCTTTGGAGCAAAATACTGCAGTTTGTACGTAGCAAATGAAAGTAAACATGGCACTGTATTTCAAGTAAACTTCTTAAAATTACGTCTTGAAATCATTGCACCATTTGCCATCAGCCATTCACATCATGTAAACTGTATTGGAAAGGGATCATGTAGTAGGAATGGATCATGCAGTATGGCTGAATTAAGTGATAATGCCCGAGAAGCTGGTGTTTTGGAGGATACAGTATATTGCCATGGGTGTTGTTAGGCCTGAGATGAAGTTGAGGGCCAGCAAACTGTGCCAACATATCCTTCAAACACCGGCTTCGAGGTCATTATCACTTTTATACAATGGGTTACCGACATATTCAAATAATTATTGACATATTTTCAATAAAAACATTATTTGTATACATACAATTTCATCCTTCCACTAGATATAGTCCCGACACAAATCTAGGGTTGCTACCTTCATAAATTGCCTGGCTGGGCTGATGAGACAGTGGATTGCGCAGTCATATGGAGTCATATATTATAACGTCATAGACTTAGCCGATGGTAGCTTGTGGAATACACACCGGCTGGAATGTGGTTTTAACAATCAGTATTAAGGATTAGACACACCTGTTTTATAAGGAACAATACACTCTAATTAGACTTAATGGAAAAAATGTGCAACAGCCAAACAAACAAAAAAACATAAAACTAAATATTTGCAAAGACCCCTTGGGCGTACAACACATTTGGTCTCACAAAATGGTTCTAATGTAATTTTCTCAAAAGGACAAAGCAATAGGCAGCAGGCACCACAAGCAACTATACAAAAGAGAGTGATAGGTTTGATGAGATGCGTTACATTAACACTGAGCAGGACTAACTACGCACAAGCTGAGCACATGAACACAGTGGAGGCTGAACAAAGAAACAAAATATTCACATGCAAAGACGTTTGCTTCCATCAACCCTCACAAGGCCAATTTTGGCTAACCTTGTAGTGGTAGGCCTATTTTTTTCTCTCCTGAGATTATCCCTCAAACCTCATGTGTTCTGCACACTGTATTTCTGCAGTAGCATACATCAAAGAGACTTTGTGCGATTACATTGATCTAGGCCAAGGTTTTTTGGTTGATAGTACAGAGATAAAACTCACAGCTGTGGATAGATTTACTCTTTTAAGACATACCTCTACTTTTCCACTTGCCATGAAAGTAGTCTATGAGGCCAGAATAAACTGTTGTTGGATATGTTTAAATAGCTCTGCCTGTTGGGTTTTGCTGTGCTTACTTCCTGCAGGAGATTGGTGGGTGGAGTAGGAGATGTGGGCGGAGCTGGGAGTGCCATCAGTGCTGATGGAGCACACCTGTGAATGCTCAGCTTTGGCATTTCCCCATTCAGTGAGAGATTCCTCTCTCCATGAATTACCTTTGGTGGTTTTGTTGTGGCTTTTGCAGTTGACACCTAATTTACTGACATTCATGCCTCATCTGACTATTGCTGTGAGTGTTTACTTTATTTAAGGGATAGATTTATTTGTATTCCTTTAATCAGTGTGTGGTTTCCCATTATTTGTTACAATCTTGAGCCAGGTTGTAAAACCACTGCTAATCAAAAACCAAACAGTGAGTGATAGGGGCAAGCTCACTTTTCAAAATTGCATTAACGAGTCAACAAAATAGGGGCATTAAAGATACGTTTTATTTAACCTTTTATTTATCCAGGTTAGTCCATTACTATTGTTTCAAACCTAATAGCAAGTATCTGATGATATACATGTATCTTCCACCTAAGGTCGGTTGTGGTGCAGGGCCCTTTATGACATTGCAACATAAACAGGATGACTTTGCGGTGAAATGTCACGTTGACCTGTGCTGAGTGTGACACTGGAGATGGCATTTAAGCGAGAGACGGTAAGCAATCAAGAATGCCTTGACCCAGACAAGTAGCTCCTATATATAGACAACCGGAGGGAGTAAGATATGAAAATCATAATGGGTTCAACGTGAGTCATGATTAATACTGCTTTGTTCCTCGCTGTGAACTGTGCTATAAATATGATGGATGAAAAAAAAACGGATAAGCTGCCATTATGTCTCAATCACTAATATGACCTTTTCACATAAAATCAGACGTGTTCAAAAGATCATGATACTTTAGGCATTGGGTTACAAAACAATGTGTCATAAACTTTTGCGCTACATCAGATGTGGACTAATGTAGAATATATGCACATTTAATTTACATACACTCATTTGGTAGACACTTTTCTTTATCTCCCTTGAGATAATTGCCATATTTGTGAGACATCGGTATGGCTAGTTGACAAATTGTGCCCTCGCGAAAGCATTTCTAGCTATGCATCAGTGAACCCCAAAATCAATTATGCTAGTGAATATGTTACTACAATGACTCCTTGGGCTGCAGATATACGTATTCCTTGGCAGTAGCTCCAGAGTTATTGAGAAGCACAGCATTTTTAGGAGGGAAAGATAAAAAAAAATGTAAAAGAAGTGTGTCCAATAAGTCTGAAGTGGTGGGAAAATGAAGTGGGTAGTATTCAATTAGAGGCAGCATGAGAGTTACTGGAGCGTTACCTCTTCCGAAAGGAAGGCAGACAAAGTCGTAAGCTCCCCCTATAATGAGGTGCACACCCGACGAGAGCCTGCCTGGGCCGCTTTACTGTCTAACTGCCTGGAATAAATATTATCCCCAATGAACTGATGATCCTGGACCAGTGTATACATCCAACTTTCTTATTTTTTGTTTGTTTGGGGGGGGGGGGGGGGGGTTGTATAGATTCAGGAGCTGGATAAGAAGTTAGAGAAAAGATCAAGATTCTATTGCCATAACAATCCAGATTGTTCAGAAGTTTGGGGTCACTTAGAAATGTCCTTGTTTTTGAAAGAAAATCTTTTTTCTTTGGTCCATTAAAATAACATCAAATTGATCAGAAATAGAGTGTAGACATTGTTAATGTTGTAAATGTCTATTGTAGATGGAAACAGCAGATTTTTTATGGAATATCTACATAGGCGTACAGAGGCCCATTATCAGCAACCACCACTCCTGTGTTCAAATGGTAAGTTGTGTTAGCTAATTCAAGTTTATCATTTTAAAAGGATCATTTATCATTAGAAAACTGTTTTGCATATATGTTAGCATAGCTGAAAACTGTTCTGATTAAAGAAGCAATCAAACTGGCCTTTAGACTAGTTGAGTATCTGGAGCATCAGCATTTGTGGATTTGATTACAGGCTCAAAAGGACCAGAAACAAAAATCTTTCTTCTGAAACTCACCAGTCTATTCTTGTTCCGAGAAATGAAGGCTATTCCATGCGAGAAATTGCCAAGAAACTGAAGATCTCGTACAACGCTGTGTACTACTCCCTTCACAGAACAGCAAACTGGCCCTAACCAGAATAGAAAGAGGAGTGGGAGGCCCAAGTGCACAACTGAGAAAGAGGACATTAGAGTGTCTAGTTTGAAAAACAGATGCCTCACAAGTCCTCAACTAGCAGCTTCATGAAATAGTACCCGCAAAACCCCAGTCTCAACGTCAACATTGAAGAGGTGACTCCGGCACGCTGCCCTTCTATTCCTTGGCTAAATTATTGTGATCTATTCATTGACTCCCTAACTGGACTTAGATGTAACATTGACTTGGGTGGAAATTAAACCCATGCTGAAATCTCCTCATTGAGTTAAGATCATCAGGAGGTCCATTAGCTCCAACTGTGCAAACCACTTACATACAGGTAAGAGATAACAAGCCCATCAATCGTAAAACAAAAACATTTGCTAAACCAGAAAAGCCCAAAGCTCTTGATACCATAACTAGTGACATTATAGTTGAAAACCCACAGTCATAATAAACACTGTATAACACGTTACAGTTCAAATAGCATCCCTTTCTAATAAAAATGCATGACCATCCAACTAAAGGACACCCATAAAACGAGTGAAACTATTCGTCACAGCATAACTCATGTAACTAATTTCATTCTCTCGTGAGTATGCAAATGAAAAAGTAACAGAAAGGCGCTTTTATCCAAGATGAAGTTGGGATGACAAATATCCGCAGTGATGTACTCTTTTAATCGAATAGCGAGAGAACTTGAAATTGCTCTTCCGTCTTAGTATGCAATAGGGCAGCAGCGTGAACCGAGAGGATTACAAATGTCTCACAGTAATATTCAAACAAATCCTCATTACAATTTATTACTGCGATATTAACCATTACCAACAGTGCTGCAGCCTTATACTACACTGGCAGAGAAGGTAATTGGTAATCACTAGTATGGCAGCTGAGAGACTGGGTAATACACTGCCAACAGTGCTACAATATAAGCATGGCTTGGTTTGGGAAGTTACAAACCGTTTCAAATCTCAGAGGATGTTCCTGGAGGATTGGTAATATATCCTCGAACCCGACTCGTACATGAATGCTCATTATTTAAGCATGACGTAACACATAAAAAACATCCTAATCCATCACAGACGAGCACGAGAACGTACAGGGAAACATACATGAGTGATATCCAATATATTGTTATAACAAATATGGATGCTACTTAATAAAATAAAAGAAGTAGCTAGCATGTTAATTGTTTACAAACAATTGAGTGAATATGCTAGAAAGCTAAACGGCTATCTAGCTAAGCTAGTTGACTGCTGTGGCTAGCCAAAAAGGACTTGTTTGAAATGTGGATTGTCTTATCATTTGGGGCTTTAAAAGTGTTCTTACTCTAATGACTTTGAACACTCAAAGCAACTGGGAAACGTCCATGGCAGACATTATCACCTTAGCTTGCTACGTAACTTCTGAGTGATTGGTGGTGCTTGTGCTTGTGCTTCCTATCAGCCTACATCACTGCACACACATCCATCATTATTATGACAACTAGAGTAGCCTTGTCAGCTAATGACTGCTGTCTGAACACACACAAATCCGATTTGGTCATTTGTAGCTTGCTGTTTGGACAGTCAGTAGTCCACAACGGATTTGAAAAACAAAACTAATTTGAGCATTAAGGCCTGCAGTGTGAACAAGGCTTAATAGTATAATTTCAAATGATATAATGTTATGTGTAACGTCCACCCATATCTATAGATGAATGAAACAAATGTGATTTGTAAAGGATAAGTAAAAAAACAACAACATTTTCATAAGCTGCAAGCACGCACATTTCGTTTAATGTTCTCAATTCAATAACAAATTTAACAGCATGGGGGAAAAAAGCCACAACAAATATGCCTTTTCACTATGCAGGAAGACTTTCGTTATTGACCTTCCAGGAAAACCCAGATACACATTTTGATTAAATAAGACTGAACGTCTCAGTGAAAGCATCATGCTCTGTTCCAAATGATAAAACCCTTCCAAAACTCCACTTTGACAGCCAAGGAAGCACTTTCACACTCTTCCAAAGGAATGAAGACACATGACAAACTATGATTGAAGGATGTGTGACCAACCCCTCCCCCCTCTGTTGTGGTACGGTCTAAGACCCAATGAGCTGGAAAGGGGATAGATGGCCCACGTGTGCAAAGGGAGGTAGTTAGACAGTAATGGCGCCGGAGGAGATGGCTGCTGTTTTACGGTTCCCTAACCAATTGTGATTTTTTTCACGTTATTTGACCGGAAAGAGCTTCTAGATATTAGGACAGCGATTACTCACCCCGTACTGGAAGATTTTTTTTCTTTAACGAGTCGGACGCAAAGGATTTACTCCAGACACCCGATGTGGCCCTCATCCCCGTCATTCGCAGGATAAAGATACTGGGATATCGGGGAAGTAGGTCTGGGTGCCTTATAAGGATTCAACAGCGAGTGGAAAATCTGCCTTTACCATCGATCCTATTAGCCAACGTACAATCATTGGATAATAAAATAGACTAACTACAAGCACGTATAGCCTACCAACGAGACATCAAAAAACATATTAACTTATGTTTCACCAAGTCGTGGGTGAACAATGACATGAATAACATACAGCTGGTGGGTTTTACGCTTTTTCGGCAAGACAGAACAGCAGCCTCTGGTAAGACCAGGGGTGGCAGTCTATGTATATTTGTAAACAACAGCTGGTGCACAAAATCAAAGGAAGTCAAGGTTTTGCTCGCCTAAGGTAGAGCATCTCTCATGATGAGCTTTAGACCACACTATTTACCAGGAGACTTTTCATCTATATTCTTCATTGCTGTCTTTTTACCACCACAAACTGATGCTGGCATTAAGACCGAACTCAATGAGCTGTATATGGCCATAAGCAAACAGGAAAACGCTCATCCAGAGGTGGCACTCCTAGTTGCCGGGGACTTTAATGCAGGGAAACTTAAATCCGTTTGACCTACTTTCTACCAGCATGTTAAGTGTTCAACCAGAGGGGAAAAAAACTCTAGACCACCTTTACTCCACACACAGAGACCCGTACAAAGCTCTCCCTCACCCTCCATTTGGCAAATCTGACAAATCTGACAATATGCTCCTGATTCCTGCTTACAAGCAAAAACTAAAACAGAAAGCACCAGTGGCTGTCAATAAAAAAGTGGTCAGATGAAGCAGATGCTGAGTTGCCCAGTGATACAAGCTTACCAGACGAGCTAAATTACTTCTATGCTCGCTTCGAGGCAAGTAACACTGAAACATGAATGAGAGCATCAGCTGTTCTGGACGACTGTGTGATCACACTCTCCGTAGCCAATGTGAGTAAGACCTTTAAACATTCAAAAGACCGCAGTGTCAGACGGATTACCAGGGCGTGTACTCTAAGCATGCGTTGACCAACTGGGAGGTGTCTTCACTAACATTTTCAAACTGTCCCTGACTGAGTCTGTAATACCAACATGTTTCAAGCAGACGACCATAGTCCCTGCGCTCAAGAACACTAAGGTAACCTGCCTAAATGTCTACCGACCCATAGCACTCACGTTTGTAGCCATGAAGTGCTTTGAAAGGCTGATCATGGCTCACATCAACACCACCATCCCAGAAACCCTGGACCAACTCCAATTTGCATTCCACCCCAACAGATCCACAGATGGTGCAATCTCTATTGCACTCCACACTGCCCTTTCCCACCTGAGCAAAAGGAACACCTATGTGAGAATGATTTTCATTGACTACAGCTCTGCGTTCAACATCATAGTGCCCTCAAAGCTCATCACTAAGCTAAAGACCCTGGGACTAAACACCTGCAGCTGGATCCTGGACTTCCTGACGGGCCGCCCCCAGGCGGTAAGGGTAGGTAACAACACATCTGCCACGCTGATCCTCAACATGGGGCCCCTCAGGGGTGCATGCTCAGTACCCTCCTGTACTCCCTGTTCACTCATGACTGTATGGCCAGGTACGACTCCAACACCATCAAGTTGGCCGATGACACAACAATGGTAGGCCTGATCACCGACAACGATGAGACAATCTATAGGGAGACAGCCAGACAACAACCTCTCCCACAATGTGATCAATACAAAGATGTTTCCTGAACAGACTCCTGAACAGCTAATAAAATGGCTACCCAGACTATTTGCATTACCCCCCCCCCTCCCCCATTTTACACTGCTGCTACTCTTTGTTTATTATCTATGCATAGTCACTTTAACTCTCCCTACATGTACATTTTACCTTGACTAACCGGTGCCCCCCCACATTGCCTCTGTACCGGTAACTGCTGTATATAGCCTCGCTATTGTTATTTTACTGCTGCTCCTTACTTATGTTATTTTTATTTTTTATTCTTTACTAATCAATTTCTTACTTAACACTTATTTTTCTTAAAACTGCATTGTTGGTTAAGGGCTTGTAAGTAAGCCATTCACTGTACGGTCTGTTGTATTTGGCGCATGTGACCCTTTTTTTTGGGTTGATTTGATTTGAGATGGGTTTAAATGACAGGGACTCAAAGAAGAAAGAAAAAAATCTGTTGATGTTGATACAGTAACATAAGTTGAGTTAGGTATGCTATGTAATGTGATACAATGAGACAAGCCCACCAGGTATTAGGATTGAGTGGACATACTCATGATCTGCTCATCACAGATCCTCCTGGGTAAGAAATAGGATGATCTATCATCCTGAAATCAAATTAGATTTTGTGTTGCTTCAGTGTGCAGTTAATTCCTCACTTAAATCAACTGACTTTCCCCCCCTCCGCTTGTCATTATCCCTCTGAAGACAGGGGAGAGAGGGCGCCATAGTTACCTGAGCAACTGAACAAACATGCAGCCATCAGCTGGACATTCGACCTCCAATCATCCTTCTCCTGGATGTTTTCCTCCATTGATGCGAGGAGGTGGCTAACAACAGCTAGATTAGATTAGCCTGGTGATTGCGGGGCCGTATATTTAATTACGGTTTATCGGCATGTCAAGATCACAGGGAGACAGCAAATGGTGAATGTCTGATTGTACAGAAACCCTCTGATTGAGCCTGGCCCCTAGGTTGATGGAGAGCTCTGCTTTGGCATGAAAATAGTCTTCTCTCTCTCTCTCGGTAGTTTGCTTTCTCTCAAGCTCATCCTCGGGGATAGTGCTCTACAAAAGACAGAAAATACAGTCTAAATTAACTATGACTAAACGCCTCCTGTAACATCAGGCGCCAGACAGCTGAATGACTTCTCGCTCAAAACGACTTTCACACTACAAACTGGTTGGTGCGCGACTGACTGTCCATGAAAGAGAAAGGTAATACACCCAATTGGGTTTCCATGGAGTCCGTGCCAGACTTTTATGCCGTTTCACGGCTTACAAATTGTTCATTTCCTGTACAGGGATGTACAGTTTTTAGTGCAGGACTTTTTCTTAAAGAAACATTGATGGCAAAAGGTTTATTATCTCCATCCGAGTTGTTACATTTTGAGGAAACAAAAACAGGTTTGCCCTCTGGTATATGTCTACAGGCTTCTGCTCCTTGAACTATTCAGCGAATGTGGTTGAACAGTGTATAGAGAATCCACTTCTTGGTCAGCACATATTTCTTTAATGAGCTTAGAATCTACCAAGAATACTGTATATTACATTAATATACTGTATTTCAGACACAGATATTTTTGCATGTTATATGTAGCCTACTGCATGTCCTTTTTTACATTTATCTTTTTTACCTTGATTGGGAACAATGCTCTTATGGCTTGCCCTGGTTTAGTTTCAGTAAACTCAGTAGATTTTCAAAGGAGCAGAATTCTGCCCCCCCCCCCCCCCCCCAAACCCCCACCCCCACCCCTCCCCTCCGAGTTTTCAAAAGTACATTGAATGAGATGATTTCCATTTTAGGATTCGGGATGCCACAAAGTAATTATCGCTTTGATCTGGTGATGTTTGTTTGCTTTCCTTTTGAAGTTAAATAAAGTAGATGAGAATTTTAAAAACGCACCTGCAGATTGCTTACATCGGCACAATCTGCCATATTCAAATAGGGTTGTGGCCTCTCTCAAAGTTGTCAGTCTTGCTTGTTCATCGTTTTGGAGAAGGGGTGTTTGGGGGGGGGGAATCATTTAGGGCAGACAGATGTGAAGCAGAAATAGTGGGTTCAGCATAACAGAGAATGTGCCTGCGTTTCTTATCCTTTTTTAAATTTTATTCGATAAAAAGGCGGGCGAGGGGAAATAAGCTAAATAATAGGGAGCCCGCTCTTCATATATCCTCTTCATATATCAGGTGATGTTATTATATTCCAGCTTCGGATGAATGGCTCTGTCTGAGCTTATAGCTGTCAGCCTGCATCTCAATGCATCATAGAGAGAGAGAGAGAGAGAGAGAGAGAGAGAGAGAGAGAGAGAGAGAGAGAGAGACCCAAGACAAATACTACTGAATACATTGGAAAGTGAGATCAAATAACAAAATAAGCAATACAAGACGCATCGTAAACTTCCATTGAGCCCCGAGTATGCTTCAAAGTGGACCCACATAATGAATGACTTGAGTGTTAGTAATGACTTGCAGCAAATGTGTAATGAATGTTTCAGTTTGTAATTTTTCCTCACCATGAAAAATTGGGTAAAATTCATGTCATTAGTTAGTCATGTCACTAGCTTTACAAATGCAGTATAGAACATGCAAACCTTTCATTTCCTGAATGGTAAGTAGTAGGTAGCATATATTACTTTGCCCCTTAAAGCCACTATAGTATCTAGCATCTATGTTTTTAATAAACAGACCCACTTATTTAGATTATTCATGGTGTGTAAAATCAGTCTACATTTAATTTGAAATGCAGTGAACTCTTGACTGAGGATTCATTAGTAGACTATGCTGGCAACACAAATTCCACTTGATAAAAATAAAATAAGTAAGGGCATAGAGTCCTTAGCCACCCAGACACTACTATTGCAGACGATGTTTATCACAATTGTTTGTTTGGAGTCTGGTCTTTAGCAGTGCTCTGTAACGAACTGTCTTACTGACCTTTGACCTTTAGGGTGATTGCGGTTGACAGAAGAGATTCCTGCACATGTTTACATCTCTGTTTCTCAAGGAAATGGATTCAGGTCTTGGCAAGACACTAAACACGTTCAATTTTGTTTGTGTACACAGACCAACTATTTTAATTTTGATAAGAAGCAGTAGCTATGGATCAAAATATTGGCTTTCGGACAAAACTGTCACAAACTAGCAACATGGCCTCCACATTCCAACCATGCACTGTATTCTGTTGAAGTGTATTTCTCCAATCAACACTTACAAATTGTCTTTCAGCCACTTACACAGTGACCGCCAAATTCCTAATCTAAGCACCCAATCAAAATGTTGTATCACCTCAGATATAGACTGACTTAGGTCTCAATAATAATGCCCCTGACATGTTTATCCAGTCCAAGTTGAGTGCATGAGCCATTGGCACGTGTTTCAGAGGTCAGTAGAGCCTAAAATATCCATACTTATATATAATAGCAGATAGAATGGTGTGATACAGTAGTAGTGTCTTGTCCATTGTCCCATTCCTAGACATGGAAAACCATTGTCCCATTGCTGTACATGGAAAACCATTGGCCCATTGCTATACAGGTCACCTGCCACTCCACACCATTGACTTTGATGTGTTTTCAACTCTCAAAACTGTGGTTCTGTAATGGTCCTGCGGCAGCTGCGGTCGGGCAGCGGTCAAAGCGTTCCAACAGCAGGCTCTGTGCAGACCTGACCCGACCGCCGAGACTCTAATGTGAGAAGGATTCATGGGAACCAGAGATGGGGGTCCAAAGGGGTCAAGACCCCCATGTTGTATACTACCTCCTCCCCAGAGATAACGGCTTAGTGGGCTTGTTCAGTTTCTTAGCTCCCCTTTCACTCTATACAGGCCTCATCTTTTCCGCTATAGCATGTCTGCTATTAAATGGTCACGTTGCAGTGTCTGTACATGTAACACTATGTAACACCTTATTAACACCTTACTATGTAACACATGTAACACCTTATTTGGAGCCTTTCTCTCTGTCACTACGGAAATCTACAACACACTTAGGCCTTGCATATGCATTGTATTAATTCTGATTTACCTACTGATTTACCTACTTTATATCCGTCCAACAATATGCAATAGAATTAGATTTTGGTGAAATACACAAACCGAGATAGTGGTGTGAAGTACTTAAGGAAAAATACTTTAAAGTACTATTTAAGTCGTTTTTGGGGGTATCTGTACTTTACTTTACTATAATTTTGACAACTTTTACTTTTACTTCACTGCATTCCTAAAGAAAATAAGTACTTTTTAAACTCCATACATTTTCCCTGACATCTAAAAGTACTCTTTACATTTTGAATGCTTTGCAGGACATGAAAATGATCCAATTCACGCACTTATCAAGAGAACTTCCCATCCTATTGTCTCTGATCTGGCGGACTCATAGCACACGTGCTTTGTTTGTTAATTATGTCTGAGTGTTGGAGTGTACCCCTGGCTATCCATACATTTTAAAAACAAGAAAATGGTGCTGTCTGGTTTGCTAAATGTAGGGAATAATAAAAAATAAAACATGTTTTAAGTATATTTTTCAAATGTACTTTTGATACTTAAGTATATTTAAAATTGAATACTTTTTAGACTTTTACTCAAGTAGAATTTTACTGGGTGACTTTCAAATTTTACTCGAGTCATTTTCTATTAAGGTATCTTTACCTTTACTCAAGCATGATGCTTTTTCCCACCACTGCATACACCAGTATCCACTCAACAAACATAAAAGCTGCCATTTTTCACATAACCTTTTCAGAGAAACACAGCTAGTAGTAATAGTCATTTCATTTTTTTTTTTGCCATGGCAATTGTAATAGCCAATAGGGTTTGTTTGCTTTGTTGTGTTATGGGTGACTGGTTCTGGACATTAAAGTAAATGTCACATTTACAGATGGAATACAGAAGTTCTTTCATATTTTTCTCTCTGTTAAGTATAGGGACTACAGCGTTATGTTAAAGCCCCTAGGGATATTTACAGTATTCAGTAAAAAAAAAAGTCATTTGTTGGGCCATTGGTGGGTGGCAGGGACTCTGAAGCTAGCATTGCAAAGTCTACTGTTCTGCTTTTAAATGCAGAGCACAATGGTAATATTTTTTTTCTGTTCATAGAATTCTAATTACAGAATAACATATGTACAGTATGTTTTGATCACTGCTGATATATCTCACATTCCTCAACATAAAACTTATCTTGAAGGTAGAAAATGGAAACACTGAAGTAAATGAGGGATAAAAAAGTACATTGAAAGCAGGTGCTTCCACACTGGTGTGGTCCTGAGTTAACTAAGCAATTAATTCATGCTTAGAGTCATGTATAGAAATGCTGGGTAGGCCATTATTTTGGCTACCATGGCTATTCTCCCATAGGATGACAATGCACCCATCCACAGGGCATGAGTGGCCACTGAATGGTTTGACATCATCCTGCACTCCACCTTCTCCTTTGACGACCCCATAAATCAGATTGTCAAATCCTAATTCTTCCACCGCCGCTGAAATTGCCGAAGTCAGGTCCTCCCTCTCCAGTCCTGCCACTGAAACCCTTGTTTTTTTTTTAATGAACTTGTATTAAGTCAGGGTAGCCCAATTAAGACCAGGGTCTCATTCCTGAGTACAAACATTTTCTCATAACTGGAAGAACATTTTACATTTCAAATAAAACAAGAAGAATAAATAATCAGGCATAACCTCAACACCACAATTGAAACAAATAAGCCACCACAATCAATCGAAACAACTGCAATCGTCAATTATTTAATTCAACACCAGAGTTCTAAACTGCCCTAGCGGCACCAGGGAATCAAGATGCAAGGAATTTGATAGGTTATTCCAACAATGGGAGTGGGGGGGGCACTAAAACTAAAGGTGGATTTACCTAAACTGGTTGAGATCAGAGGGACCGCAAGAGTTAACCAATCCTGTGAGCGGGTATGGTAGCTCATTCTTTTATACGTTAGCACCAAAGTTAGGTAAGTTGGAAGTTTGTGTAGTAGAGCATTTTAAGGGTATAATGAAGTAATCTATGGGATTTTAATGAGGACCAACCAACCTTTTGATACAAGATACAGTGGTGAGTGTTAACTGTCACCTGTGATAAAGAGAAGGGTGCTATGGTAGATGGCATCCAAATGTTTAAAGAGTGACTGCCTTTAAATAAAGGTTAAATTAAAATAAATAACCTTTTACTGCAATGGGTTCAATCAGGGTCACACAGAATGTTTCTTGGTAGTCTTAAAACCTCTTTGGACTAGGGGGCAGTAGTTGATGTCCGGATGAATAGTGTGCCCAAAGCAAACTACCTGTTATTCAGGCCCAGAAGCTAGGATATGCATATAATTGGTAGATTTGGATAGAAAACTCAAGTTTCTAAAACTGTTAAAATAAAGTCTGTGAGTATAACAGAACTGATATGGCAGGCAAAACCCAGAGGACAAACTATCCAAAAAAAGAATAATTTAAGCCTATCACTGTTTCCAATGGCTGTCATGTTTATTATGAGGTGAAATCCTCCCAGATTGCAGATTCCTAGGGCTTCCACTAGATGTCTACAGTCTTTAGAAAGAGTTTCAGGTTTGATTTTGGAAAAATTTGCTAGAATTTGTAGTTTTTCTAACTGGCTCCCATTTTGGCTGTATTATTGTCATGCGCGTTCTTTGTTTATCTCCGGTAAAGACTATAACGATTCTTCGTCTTAAATTGTATCGTTTATTTACGTATTAGGGTACCTGAGGTATGATTTATAAACATTGTTTGACTTGTTTGGAGAAGTTTATTGGTAACGTTTGCGATTCATTTTGTATGCATTTTGAAGGAGGGAAACCGGTGGATTATTGAATGAAGCGCGCCAGCTAAACTGAGTTTTTGGGGTTATAAAGAAGGAAGTTATCGAACAAAAGGACCATTTGTGATGTAGCTGGGACCTTCTGGAGTGCCAACAGAAGAATATCTTCAAAGGTAAGGCTTTTATTATATCGCTATTTCTGACTTTCGTGGCGCACCTGCCTGGTTGAAAAATGTTTTTCATGCTTTTGTATGCGGGGCGCTGTCCTCAGATAATCGCATGGTGTGCTTTCGCCGTAAAGCCTTTTTGAAATCTGACACAGTATTAACAAGAAGTGAAGCTTTATTTTGATGTATGACACTTGTATTTTACTGAATGTTAAATATTTCTCTCTGCAATTTCACCGGATGATGTCGAGGTGGGTCGCTAGCGGAACGCCTGCGCCAGAAAGGTTAAACAAATCTACTTTGAAAAAAAAGTATACACCTCGCACATGGTTATGGGTTTAAAAAGAAGACACCTGTACCATGTCAGATATAGAGTAGAAATGTACATCATTTTAAGATGCATCCCAATATTACACTTTATATACATCACAGAAAACTGAAATATAAAATGTTTGACATAGAAACACCAGATTTTCTGCAGTTATAAAATATATGAGTAACATTCCATACAAACTGGCCTATGTTGCATCAATATGTGTTATTGTAGTGTCAAAATTTACTACAAAGTGTAACTAGGATCATTTTGGTACAGTAATAAAGTCAGTCTCGTCTAAAACAGAGTTTGAAACATCCGTGCGTCACAACAGGTAAAAAAAGGTTTGGTTTCGATTTGACGATGTCAATTTGCCCACTAACACGGGGTGGACAGCTGCAGTGATTGCTCTCTATCCAATAGCATAGACAGTGAGACAGACCTGCCCAGCAGCTCTGACTTCATTTACATAAGACAACACTTCACACCTTTTTATTTGAGAAATACTGCACCAAATACCTTAGTTATATGTAAAATTGCACAACAAAATTCATTACCATCATGCATGCATTCATCTCCTCCCGGCTTGACTACTGCAACACTCTAATCTCCGGCAGCAACTCAAGCTCCCTCCAAATGCTTAAACTCTGCAGCCCAACTCTTTACCCACATTAAGTCCTGGAAACACCACCTCTGTCCTCCATGAACTCCACTGGCTAGCTTCTGTCCTCCTCTGGCTACATTGACTTCAATACAAAACCTGGGAGGCTCGTAGGGCTCACCCCCTTCCATTGACCTACATGCTAAGTATGACCACTTCTGGAGGACGTCCTCCAACCAATCAAATCTTTTGCAGTATGAATTGACATGTGCTTCCAATCAAATAATTAGGATTAGAGCATTGACCTAGGTGTTGTATTGGGATTGTGCCACAGAGCATTATGGGGGTTCTATGTGTTGAGAAGCTTGGTGTCATTGTTGGATTCAGAGTGACAGTGGAGAATGTCTTTTGATATTATTCAGTTCAAATTAGTTTTTTCAAATTACAAGAGACGGAGGAGGTTTATTATAAATAGTTTTTTTGGCTTTTGAACTTTATTTTGTGTCCAGTTCAATGTATTTAAATTTGCTTTGCTAACTTCAGTAGCTAGCTAGCTACCAGCGCGAGTGTGCAGTTTCCTCCAAGAATGGCCAATTCTGCTGAAAATGACTTTGTTGAAGAACCACTTTCATTCTCTGGGGTATACGGAAAAGCGGTGAATTGAAAGTGAAGGTCGACCTCTGCCTGAGATCAGTTTCATGAAGAAGGATGAAAGGTGAGGGCGTTCGATACCAACTGGTATCAAATGTATAGCTGGTTAACAGGGAGCCTTTCATCAAGACGCCTGTATTGCTGGCCTTGCCTGCTTTTTGGAAAGTCTAAATCTTGGTTGAAAGGTGGGTACAGTGACTTGAAGTACATCGATCGTTTAGCTAAACGGCAAAATCAAAAGCAGGGAGCATATGAATCCTCACATCAGATTCAAGCTTCTGGGAAAAAGCTGCATTGATTATGACGAAGGCCTGCGTATTCAAACTGCGCAACATAACGAGAAAGTAAGAAGAAACAGGGATGTTCTCCAACAGCTTATCAACAGCACTGTGTTTGGGCATGAGGACACGACGAGGGGGAAATATCTGCCAACGAGCAACTACAAGGAGCTTGCAGAGGTAATTGCATGTTACAATGCTTTACTTGCTGAACATATCGAACATTCAACTGTCTTTTCTGGGCTGTCAAACAATTCCGAATGATTTAATAGCTTCCATCGCATCATTCATTGAAAGTTCGATTAAAGAGAGAGGTTGACACAGCGATTTTTATAGCCAATATAAAAAACGGAATAATCACTTGCAGTTTTTTTTTAGTAATAGTTTTCCTAGTTAGGTTAACGCATAAGGAAGAACTCCAGGCCCCAGGGGGTAGGACCCACCGCTCTGGGTCCTATGGTGCACCAGTATGCTTGCAGTTGTCAGTTATCGACAGGTATGTGGATGATCAGGGCTTTATTCAGGAACGTTTCTTGGGCTACTTTGATGTGTCAAGTGGGCGAGATGTGCAATCTGTTTGACTTCATGAATTTTGAGATGTCTGAGTTTAACTACGTAGACAAACTACGTAGTTAGTTTGGAATGTATCTGCTATTTGTATTTACAGCTAAGTCCTCTCCTGTTCCCTGATTTAGAAGTGATGACTACTCCACTCCACTACCATTGTCAACTTTCTCCTGACGTGAACTGAAGCCACAGCGTCTCATGTGCCCGCTCATCCACTGACACATTGAATGTTTCCCCTCCAAGTACTGTGAGTACCCCTATCTGTTTTCTCTCATTACTGTATGTAGAGTCAATCACATACACAAACACATTATTGCACATCATTGATTTTACTCCTTGCTTGGACTAACTCATTCTTAGCTCTGTGTAGTGTGGTGTCGTTTTTTGTCTTCCCAGTCAAATCCTGTCCTGCACTGAAGTCATGCCCCTGAACACTTCAACTCATGCCTCACACCCTCATTCAATCACTGCTGTGATCCCTTTCCCACACTGTAAGTAGCCCTCTCATTCCCATTCCCCATAATATTGTACTATAAATGTCTTTATTAAAAGCTTTAGGTTAAAATTATTTGTCTTTGATGATTTTTGAAAAACACTTTGTCATCTCCGTGCGTTCCGCGCCTATACCGTAGGTCTCCCGTCCTCCTCAATTTTTCAAGTCACCATCCTCCACTGCTCCCAACATATTGATTACAATATCCTCCATCTGACCTACAAAGCGCTTCACTACCTTGCCCTCCCTTACCTCTCAAACCTTCTTCTCACCTACCAATCCACCATAGCAGACCATCTTGTCATCCCCAGGTGCGAACTCCAGAGCTTCGGCGACAGGGCCTTCTCCAGGATTGCTCCTAGGTTCTGAAACTCTCTCCCTCCAGCCATCTGTGACTCTGAGTCCATCCCCATCTTTCAGTCCTTACTAAAGCCCCACCTATTTGACAAGGTCTACCTGATACATCATACTCTTCCCCTTCCTTGAGCCCACCCCTCACTTTGTTTAGTTGTTTTTGTTTTGATAATTGTAAAGCAGCTTTGGGTCTTTGAAAAGTGCTGTATAGGTCCCATGTATTATTATTATTATTATTATTATTATTATTATTATTATTATTATTATGTAAGTGACATATGACTGTCAGCTTGGAGTGATATAACAACAATGGTTAAATGTCACTATTTTATCTTGACATATTCTAATGAGTGAGGAAGGAGGCTCAGAGGCCCCACAGCACAACAACATCAACATCCAGAGATGCAGATGAGGCAGTAATCCCTCCCCACCCAACCCTAGCTAGCTAAGCCTGATCCTCTCACAGTCCACTGGGGCTCGACCCCTGGGCCAGCTTGCCTTCCTGGAGCCAGAAGCAGATAAACAACCCACACTGCTGTTTCCCAGGATCCCTCCAACCCCAGAGGTCCCAGGCACACTAACATGGTGCAACAGGGGGATAAAGAGGGAGTTTGAAGGAGAACAGACAGGATACAGGGATGCTTGGGCCTAGGCTGCTGCAGTTCAGCCAAAGCCCTCTAGGGAATGTGTTCAGCACCCATGGTTGGACACGGGTGGTGGAGAAAACACTGGTGAGACTCCACCAAGGGAGATGTTGCAGAGGTGACAGGGACATTAAATATGCTTCACAGACTGGGCTGCTGGAAAAAAAAGACAGCTCTGGAAATGCAATTCACAACCATGCATCTCAAAAACCAGGCCTACTGCGTCAAGAATACAGGCCAAGCATTTAAAAAATGTGAACGCTAGATAAATACTGTCACCATGGGTCTTATAAGAAAACTTATCCAGCATAGTTAAATTTAGGTTTCTATCTACTATTTATTGTCTGTTGTTCACTAAGTGGCTACACAGCAATGCAGAGCCAGACTTAGATCTATAGTGTGGCTCTAAACCCTGGGCTTGTATATCTCTTGGTCACACCGTGCGCATACTAAGTCCCTTCCTCTGGGTGATCTGAACATGCCCCTACTAATACGTTCCGTGACTTCAAGAGCCTCGCCAGAGGTGCTGTGGGTGGAGATGCGTCTGTGGGCTGATTGACAGGTGTTATCCATCACGGCAGCCTGGAGGCGGGTACATCCCCAGACCCAATGACACCACTACCTTATAGCATGCAGTAACGCCGCTACAGAAACCATATTCAAATGTCTGCATGTAGGGAAATAGAATAGAAAATCACATGATTTTATCGCAGTCTTTCAGTGTATCTGAATTGTAAGCGGAGACGTTTAAGTAACACATATACACTGCTATATTTCAGAGCCAGGAAGAATATAATGTTCATAGCAATGGACCTTCTATTAAATAACATACTCTGTCCCTTCTGTACTGTGGGGAAAAAATGTATTTATTTAATTTTAAAGAGGGATAGTCTATATGAGGCACGTACAGTATGTAGGACAATCATAAATCTGATTGTTTGTGTCCAGTCCACATTGTAATGTGTAAAATCAATACTCCTATCTATAGAAGGGTGGGGTCATTTTCCCTGTCTGGCAGGATCCACACAATCTTTTGATAAAGCGCCTATCTCACCCTCTTATTCCCGAGAAGGACTTTTGCCAAGGTAGGGATGATATTAAGACATTCCATGGAACAGTATGCTTGGTTAGATGCTAATGCTATTGGAGTGCACTTCAACTGAATTTGAATTTAGAAGCCCTGAAAAACGTATGCAGATGTTAAAAGGGTATTAGAACCAAACACATTAGACAGTTGAAGTTACTACAGATCCATTCAGTACATTCAGTTTCAGTAAATATTCACTCTCACCAGCAAGCCTGATATTTGGTACTTGCCTTCAGAAATCTCTGTATTATTAGAACTTCTTTATGAAGTGGACTTACATAAATCAGCCCAGCAGGCCAACTGAGATACAATTGCTCAACATGAAAATGTTGCTAGACTGACATATCTCCACCTAAGCCCCCTTCCCTCTCTATGTCTCCAAAATACCAACCTGTCTGATGCCACTGGGTAAAGTCTGTCTCACACTCTCTGTAGAGACACCGACAGCTATACTGTCACAGTAACAGCGAGCAAAGGGAGGGAGGGCGGAGAATCTGTCGGTTCACACTCTGTACGACCTGGCAGCGTCTGGACGTGACACACACGCAAGCAAACAGACACACCCACACTATGTTGTCTTTTCTCCTACCCACGTTTCCAGCCGCGCATCTTTCAGAATGTCAAGAGGCCTTTTAAACTGTAGAGAGAGCCTGCAGGGTGACGTAGTGCACACAGGGACTGTGAGATCGCGAGAAGAGAGGGAACGAGGAAAGGAAAAGTTGCTGGAAGGTTTGTAAGATTGACTTTTTTATCCACTGAGAGTTTAGGACATGCTGCCCTTACAACGACTGGGACTTCTTTGTGATAAATATGATGGCTGACAAGAATACATATACACACTTGAGAGTGTGCGAACACACATACTAAATACGGCATAAAAATGGACACAAAGCACTTTTATACCCCTACAAACAAACACACACAAACACTTGTGGGTGATGTTGACCCTGCACATCTCTAGCTTGGACCTGCAGTTCACCCTGGAAGACAGCACCATGCTAGCCAGGCCCGGGACAGAGGGCCCACTCTGCGGTAGCCAATGCTAGCTAACCCAGGCTTGGAACAGCTAGAGGAAGAGCAGAGAGGAAGCCTGCTAGCATGGGTGAACCAGGCGCCAAGCGACGCGGCATGCCAAGGCAGCCTGGGCCTGGGGTTTAGCCCCGCTGAGCTCTGGTGTCCGGCCCAACGCCTTCCAGCGCCCGCTGCCAATATGCCAATGTGCCAGCAATGTGAGAACAGGGAAATGTCTGTCTCACTCACTCAGGAGGCAGCAGCGCTGGCCTTGTCTCTTTGGCCTGACAGCTGACAGAGCGTTCAGGAGTGTCGCTACTCTAAGTCTATATGCAAGCTGTCCTCTTCATAGAAGAATTCAAGCCAAGTCTAGATGAATCAGTGTCAAACTAAATGACTGACATATTTTCACTCGTATTAGTATCATCTAATGTATAATTTCTGTCTATTGATGAAGTATTGGAGAAGTATTACAATGGATGCAGAGTTTAGATGACTTTGAGAAATGAAATGGATAATGAGGATCAAAATGTGATTTATTTTTTCACCTAAGGTGTCAAAAGAAGGTATTGAAGGTACTCATCCACACAGTTTATGCAGCACTCTTTGAAATGGTTCAAATCCATATAATCATTATCCAATCATAAGGCGTCCGCGTTTTATCACATCTGCTGATAATCTAAACCACCTGCTCAGAAAATGGAACGATTGTCTTCCTCTTCTGATGAGGAATAGGATGGATCGGACCAATGCGCAGCATGGTAAGTGTTATATTTATTAGAACAGAAACACGAATCAAAATAACAAAGAGAGTGAAACAAAAATGAAACAGTCCTGTAAGGTGCAGCAACACAAAACAGAAAACAACTACCCACAAATCATAGTGGGAAAACAGGCTGCCTAAGTATGGTTCTCAATCAGAGACAACGATAAACAGCTGCCTCTGATTGGGAAACATACCAGGCCAAACACAGAAATACAAAAACATAGAACAACACAGAATGCCCACCCCAACTCACGCCGTGACCAAAATAAAAAAGGAACTGGTCAGGACGTGACAGAAAAGCTGAAAAACAAGAAAAGTATGTCACATATAAATTCCTTGCTCTACTGTATTTAACATTGTACTGTATAATTCTCGCAACAAATCCCTAGACTGTGTGTGCCACTATTTTCACTGTGATGTTATTTATGATTCTATCACTTCCCCAACTTGATGTATGGCGATAAATAAAAGCCAAAGGCTCTTCCATGTCGCCTTGGAAACAAAATAAGAGCGGAATGACCAGAGTATACGCGAAAGGCTTTTAAACAGCATCCATTTGTTATCTGTGAAGATGGGGATATTGATACGAAGAAGGGTAATGGCACTATGAAATGTTAGTTGTGAGCGACAGAAAATCTAGTTATGCCACTTAGCAGGAAGGAGCGCAGTTTGATTGCCAGTCATCCATTGACCTCTTCAAAGCTTTTCAGGGTGATATCAGACAAAAAACTGACAAACCAACATGAACTTGATGTTAGTGATTTATTTAAAAGCCCAGGCTTTCATATACAGTGCGTTTGAAAATTATTCAGACCCCTGTTTCATTTTCCACATTTTGTTACGTTGCAGCCTTATTTTAAAATGGATTAAATACATTTAAATCCTCAGCAATCTACACACAATAACCTATAATGACAAAGCGTAAACAGGTTTTTAGACATTTTTGCAGAGACAGGATTGTCAAGGCACAGATCTGGGGAAGTGTACCAAAAAATGTCTGCAGCATTGAAAGTCCCCAAGAACCCAGTGGCCACCATCATTCTTAAATGGAAGAAGTTTGGAACCACCAAGACTCTTCCTAGAGCTGGCCACTCAGCCAAACTGAGCAATCGGGGGAGAAGGGCTTTGGTCAGAGAGGTGACCAAGAACCCAATGGTCACTCTAACAGAGCTCTAGAGTTCCTCTGTGGAGATGGGAGAACCATCTCAGCAGCACTCCACCAATCAGGTCTTTATGGTAGAGCAGCCAGACGGAAGCCACTTCTCTGTAAAAGGCACATGACAGCCCGCTTGGAGTTTGCCAAAAGGCACCTAAGGACTCTCAGACCATGAGAAACAAGATTCTTTAGTCTGAAGTAAACAAGATTGAATTCTTTGGCCTGAATACCAAGCATCACGTCTGGAGGAAACCTGGCACCATCGCTACGGTGAAGCATGGTGGTGGCAGCATAATGCTGTGGGGATGTTTTTCAGCGGCAGGGACTGGGAGACATGTCAGGATTGAGGGAAGGATGAACGGAGCAAAGTACAAAGAGATCCTTGATGAAAATCTGCTCCAGAGTGCTCAGGACCTCAGACTGGGGCAAAGGTTCACCTTCCAACAGGACATCAACCCTAAGCACACAGCCAAGACAAAGCAGGAGTGGCTTCAGGACAAGTCTCTGAATGTCTTTAAATGGCCCAGCCAGAGCCCCGACCTGATCGAACATCTTTGGAGAGTCTTGAAAACAGTTGAGTAGCAACGCTCCCCATCCAACCTGACAGAGCTTGAGAGGATCTGCAGAGAAGAGTGGGAGAAACTCCCCAATACAGGTGTGCCTGTAGATTCAAGGCTGTAATCACTGCTAAAGGGGCTTCAACAAAGTACTGAGTAAAGGGTCTGAATACTTATGTAAATGTGATATTTCTGGGTTTTATTTGTAATACATTTTTATACATTTCTAAAAAACAGTATTGTGTGTAGATTGATGAGGGGGAAAAAACTATTAAATCAATTTTAGTATTAGACTGTAACCTAACAAAATGTGAAAAAAGTCAAGGGGTCCGAATACTTTCCAAAGTCACTGTACAGTAGGCCTGATTCTATAGGATTTTCAAATACTTCTAGATGTTTGTCTTAAACATCTACATTGATTTCTGCAGATTTCACATCTATGCCTCATACACCCTGTGCCTGCTGACTGCTTGCAGCAACAATTTGCAGTAATGGATGCGCATTTGAAATGAGAAACATTGTGAGGACAATATTGCAAAACGCTAAATATTAAAAGAAGGCTTCGGGGGCACACTGAAAATATTGGACTTGTGTAATTAAAGTGAGACCCCAAGCAACATCGTCTCTACTGTGTGAAAACCATAGAAATATAATTACTAGAAAGGACAAGCCTTCAAACCACAGGCAATGGTGAAGGTGCATAAAGATAAAGGAATGCAGATATTACATAATTGTTTTTAGCACTACCCACAGAGTTCGTAAATTATGGCGCACAACATGGTCCATGTGCCAGTAAATCAGCATAATCTACTTTTTTGTTTTTTCAAATTGCCACCATCTTGGAGCTAAAATTGAGATCATGTATACTGTGCAGATGCAAAAAACGAGTAACAGAGTAATGTACAATATGGCAAACTTAGCAAACAAGACATTTGTGGTAAGTACATGGGGCCCACCATCTTTATGCACCTTCCCCATTGACATCTTTATGCACCTTCCCCATTGACATCTTTATGCACCTTCCCCATTGACATCTTTATGCACCTTCCCTATTGACATCTTTATGCACCTTCCCCATTGACATCTTGATGCACCTTCCCCATTGACATCTTGATGCACCTTCCCCATTGACATCTTTATGCACCTTCCCCATTGACATCTTTATGCACCTTCCCCACTCATGCTGAATTTCCTCTATTGGAAACAATACGTGGTCTCGGCTGTTTTCACAAGGTGCAACGCATTTAAATGTAGATGAGAAATTCTTTCTAGATCTTTTAATATATTTCATATACATTTACTGTGAATATCTGTATTTGAATTTCTGTATTTACTTGCTTATTTTAATGTGTTATTTTATTGCTTTTTAATTAAACTGGCTTATTATATTGTAGGCAAAGTGACTTTGGGTGTTTTTAAAAGCACTTAAAATAAAATGTATTATTATTTGTATCTGAACCCAGCATTTATATCCGTCCACTACTACAAATGTCAGAGGATGACTCCTCTTCCAAGTAAATAAACCAATCCTTTCCCCCTGCTAAACCAATTCCCACGTCCCCCTGCCTCTCACATCTTGACATTTAACCCTGGTGATATTTCCATATGACCCCCACGCCCTAGCAGCAGTTCGTGCAAACGATATTGTCCCAGGGAGGAACTATTTGTAGATTATTTTTGAATGTTGTTCCACTTAGAGAAGGAGTCTTGTCCCCTCCTTCAGGGTTAATGCAGGGTAAAGAGCAAAGTATATTATGACTATGCAACGTATTCCTCGACATAAAAAAATGCTTTACAATGGTCAATGATACAAACATGCAGTATTTAACACCCTGAAACTGAATATTGTTGCTGAGACAGTTGTTGGCTTATTTGTAGAACTTTAATTGCATGATTTAAGATAGAAAACAAGACAGCTGAAAGACGGACCATTGTCTTAACATTTAAACGGGTGGCAGGTAGCCTAGCGGTTAAGAGTGTTCGGCAAGTAACCGAAAGGTTGTTGGTTCGAATCCCTGAGCCGACTAGGTAAAAAAATGGGTTGATGTGCCCATCGACCCATTAGTCGTTCTGGATATGAGCGTATGTAAAAATGTTAAACAACTAATATGTTTAGTACACTTTGCCAAACCTCATGCTTACTTTTTTATTCTTTTACATCCAAATTCATGTTATAATACTGTCGTGACAAGACTATCATTAACGTAATGATGGCTATTTTATCCAATTAACTATGTTGAATTATTACGTGGTTAAATGTGCCACCAGAGACTCTGGGTTCGCGCCCAGGCTCTGTCGTAACCGGCCGCGACCGGGAGGTCCGTGGGGCGACTCACAATTGGCATAGTGTCGTCCGGGTTAGGGAGGGCTTGGCTGGTAGGGATATCCTTGTCTCATCGCGCACCAATGACTCCTGTGGCGTGCCGGGCGCAGTGCGCGCTAACCAAGGTTGCCAGGTGCACGGTGTTTCCTCCGACACATTGGTGCGGCTGGCTTCCGGGTTGGATGCGCGCTGTGTTAAGAAGCAGTGCGGCTTGGTTGGGTTGTGTATTGGGGGACGCATGACTTTCAACCTTCATCTCTCCAGAGCCCGTACGGGAGTTGTAGCGATGAGACAAGATAGTAGCTACTAACAATTGGATACCACGAAATTGGGGAGGAAAAGGGGGCACCATGGAAAACGTTTGTTTAATGAGTTACTGTTTCCCAAATTAACTTAAGAATATATCAGAATATATCATTATCATACCAGTCAACCATTAATCAATATGACCTCATATCAGTCTCATCTTGAATGGTGATTCAGCGATACACAAATTGGCTTAATTATTTATTTACTAACTAACTAAATTATCACACAGAAATACATAAACACACACATGGAACACTTTGAAATGATTACTATCAATGCAATGAAAAGTCCCTAGTGGACTAACCTGATATGATGGCTTGTTAAATAATGGAAGAGGAGGGGTAAGATAAAGAGAGTGGGAGAGACCAAGAGAGTGGGCTGGACATAAATGTGGAAGCTATGTTCATGGAAAATTAATACTTTTCAACACATATATTTACGCTTGTATGCCTTTGTCATCTCTCTTTTGAGAGATCTGTCCGTCTATGGCGAGTAGTTCGATATAAGTCTCTGGTTGTGTAAGTCTCTGGTTGTCCACCAGAGGTCACAATGTCCTCAGTTGTAGTAGGCTTTTTTGTCTTTGTGTGTTTGTTAGACTGGCTACATCAGTGGTACACACGCAGTGGTCTTGGTTGAGTTTACTAGTTACTTTAGTCTTAAAGTACTTAAACAGCTGCAGACTGAATGTTCCGATGTAGTCACTATCTTCTTCACTCAAGAGTTTGAGTCTTACCATTTTCGGGTCTGGTAGTTTTAACCATTTCAACGTATTCAGCTCGCGCTGCACATATACTGGTCTTCTCGTTTTAAACCATTTCAACGTGTAGCCACTTCTCCACGCTTTCTGGTCTGGTATTTTAATTCATCGGCAAGTCCTTTTAAGCACTCGCCTTGGAGGGCGGTTCCATCACGTTGCCACAATGTCTGTGCTCACATGGGCGTGGTTACTGACATGGCAGAGTTTAATAAGAAACACGATTATCTCAGTTAGAAGGCTAAAATTACATTGATAACTTCACAAGTGTTCCAGTATTTAATCGTGTAATTTTTACAACATTTAGATGTAATTCTGACATATACATTGTGAGAGCTCTTAAAGTTAGAATGTCTCTGTTATACCATCTTTAGTGACATCACAAAATCCTAAACATTTCTAGATTTCTAAATTTCTAAAATCCTAGAAATTTTGTTTCATTATTCCCTTTTGGATGTTGCTGTTTTGGCGACAGATTCTCTCTTTACACACATCAGATTCCTTTGTTCAATACTGCCGGTCCAGAAAGAGAGTTTACAACCAGTCATTAAAGTCATAAGACCGGCCCTCTTTCCCCCCTTCCTTCTCTGGTGGGAGAGACCTGGGGCTCTCTTTGATCCTCACCCAGGAGGGAAAGTCATGTTAATACACACAACAACAACACTGAGGTGATTGCTGCACTGTAACAGCGTCTAAAGTACCTGGATGTTTTTTCCCTTTTCACTAAGGTTTCACAAAGACGGGTTGGATGGAATTAATTGAGGTGAAACTGTACTCAAACAGTGAGGTCAGGACATTGGTGAAGTGAACATTGAACAATAGTAATGGGTTTTCCTATTTTTACTTTAAAACAGCAGGGAAGTATACATTATTGAAGACAAATTGGTTCCTTATTACTGGCTGACATCCTCTAGCAAGATGCATTGTAAACTGGAAATACACCTTGATCTACTCACTATTTCCACCATGAAATAGAAAAGGCGACTTTGTTCAGTTCACACCCAGCAGGACAATGGCCCTCCCATAAATGAATACAAATCTCATCACCATAACTATGGCCAGTGTGAAAGGGCTAAAACACCCTCTGTCCCGAGACATTGAACATTAGAAGGAATGGTCATTGTCATCAGTGTTATCACATAGTGGTGATTACATCACGGAGCCCTGTCATTGCACCGTAACTCCCACAGCACATCCACAGTGCAGATACCATTTTATGACCATGATGCCGAAGGCAGTTTGATGCCCCGCACTTAGGGGATACTTATCCCTGGGATTTGAATGCATGAACAATACTGATATGTGCTTAAAGAGCGATACTTCCCACTTGATTAAATGGATGGTCATCTCCCCCCGAAGACAGCTGTCTTCCGGTCTCAGACAAGAAGGCGGTCACTGCGACCGCCAACACACCAACCCAGCAATTACCTCAGCTACATCAGACAGGACTATAAATATACCCGTTAAGTGTGGGGTTGAGTGTTGGTATGACCAATTGGGTTTGAATCTGGGGGCATCAGCACGCTACTGGACTTAGCTTCCTGAGCTAAAGCCTAGCTATTATCTTGGGAAGCTACTTAACCGTATTCAGGTCTCATTCAAGGTTACTCATCATATGAGTGTAGATCACTAACTCCACTACACAAATAAACCAGCTGATCATTCACCTCAGAACCACATAGTAGGTAACAAGTAGAGATCCATGCATTACAGCTGGTATACCTTCATCAGCTAACCGTCCATCCTGTATTGGTTCAACTAGAGCCTTTCCGTCTCTACCTAGAATGACACATCCAAGGTCACGGCACAAGCAGTGACTCCTCACCCAATCTACTCCCACCTGTGTCGCCTCGCCAGCTATCTTCACCAATCTCCTCAAGGTCACGTTGGAAATCTCACCACAGATCTTAATTCCAGACCAATTTCCGGTGACCTCCAACACAGAGTATTGATTACCTTTCGTCACGTCTGTACCGGTCATTTAAAAACGACAGGAGCGAGCAACTAAATTGGGGAAAATAGGGAGATTCTCAGCGTCTTGTCTCTGAGTGCTTCCACCTCCATGAAGCTCTTTTGTCATTACAAGGGTCAAGATCCAAGAGATATTTTGAGCAAATATTTTGAGAGATTTATATGTCAAATGAAAATTCTGGATATTAAACACACGCACATAACAATCTTTAATGGATATACATTCAATGGTTTACATTTAATAACTGTGTGCATATTTCTCAATTTTAATGAGTTAAATATACCCCCTTAAATAATATGTCCGAAGTTAAATGTTAGGCATGGATAAATGTTGTCTTGTCTGTGCTTAATGCTATCTCAATCATTCCAGGAAGCAGATCTGAGTTTTCGAACAGTAAAACCATTGAATAAAAACCTTGATCTAATAGTTTTCTGTCCCACTGTCCAATACAACGCCCATTATTCTCTGCTCTGAAGGGATGCATTGTGGGGCAGTTTTCTACAGGTATACTTGCTAACTTCATTAGCGTCAGAGTTTCACACTTCCCTTACGGAGAACACAGCTTACCATTGTATATTGAACACAAATATAAATGCAACATGTTTCATGAGCTGAAATAAAAGATCCCAGAAATGTTCCATATGCAGAAAAAGCTTATTTTTCAAAAGATTTGTGGACAAATTTGCTTACATCCCTGTTAGTGAGCATTTCTCCTTTGCCAAGATAATCCATCCACCTGATAGGTGTGGCATATCAAGAAGCTGATTAAACAGCATGATCACTAAACAGGCACACCTTGTCCTGGGGACAATAAAAGGCCACTCTAAAATGTGCAGTTTTGTCACACAACACAATGCCACAGATGTCTCAACTTTTGAGGGAGCGTGCAATTGGCATGCTGACTGCAGGAATGTCCACCAGAGCTGTTGACAGAGAATTTAATGTTCATTTCTCTACCATAAGGTCGTTTTAGAGAATTTGGCAGTAAGTCCAACTGGCCTCACAACTGCAGACCATTTGTAACCTTTCCAGCCAGGACCTCCACATCCGGCTTCTTCACCTGCAGGATTGTTTGAGACCAACCACCTGGACAGCTGATGAAACTTTGGGTTTGCACAAACAAATCATTTCTGCACAAACTGTCAGAAACCGTCTCAGGGAAGCTCATCTGCGTGTTCGTCCTCACCAGGGTCTTGACCTGACTGCAGTTTGGCATCGTAACTGACTTCAGTGGGAAAATGCTCACCTTCGATGGATGCTGGCACGCTCGAGAATTGTGCTCTTCACTGATTAATCCCGGTTTCAACTGTTCCTGGGCAGATGGCAGACAGCATGTATGGTGTTGTGTGGGTGAATGGTTTGCTGATGTCAACCTTGTGAACAGAGTGCCCCACAGTGGTGGTAGGGTTATGGTATGGGCAGGCATAAGCTACGGACACAATTGCATTTTATCGATGGGAATTTGAATGCAGAGAGAGATAATGTGACGAGATCCCGAGTCCCATTGTCGTGACATTAATCCGCCGCCATCACCTCATGTTTCAGCATGAAAATGCACGGCCTCATGACGCAAGGATCTGTACACAATTCCAGGAAGCTGAAAATGTCCCAGTTCTTCCATACTCATCAGACATGTCACCCATTGAACATGTTTTGGATGATCTGGATCGACATGTACGACAGTGTGTTCCAGTTCCCGTCAATATCCAGTAACTGTGCACAGCCATTAAAGAGGAGTGGGACAACATTCCCCAGGCCAGAATAAAAAGCTTGATCAACTCTATGCGAAGGAGATGTGTCGCACTGCACTAAGCAAATGGTGGTCACACCAGACACTGACTGGTTTTCTGATCCTTGCCCGTACTTTTTATTTTTTTAAGGTATCTGTGACCAACAGATGCTTATCTGTATTCCCAGTTATAGATTAGGGACTAATGACTGTATTTCAATCGACTGATTTCCTTTTATGAACTGTAACTCAGTAAAATCTTTGAAATTGTTGGTGGTTGTGTTTTATTTTTGTTCCGTGTAAATTTTGAGAAAGACACATTTGGAGGGAGATGGTTACACTCGATGTTCTAGGTTCGAGTGAATCCAATTATCTTCACTTTGAGACAGACATAAATGGGGCAGAGGTACTATTCAAGCTAATGCAATTTGTGTCAATAGTCAAACAGTGAAAGATTTGAGACTGAAACTGACAGCTGATTTATGACCCAGCAAGGTGGTAGAGGAACACATAGCCTGAACATTGCATAGTAAGAGTGACACTCATATTTGCTAGCTTTGATTGCTAAAAGAAAAGGTTCCCTCACAGGACTTTTATTGTGAAAATCCACCCAGGCTAATCATAGCAGCTCTTTATTTGTTAATTAACTCTGGCTGGTTCACATGGTCCTATTTTTGGGCCTGCGTGGCTTATGCTCCCTCTGCAGTCGCCATAGCTACCGCAAGTGAAACGAACAGGCTAAAAAGGAAACCACCTTAACAAGATGCGTGGTGTATAAGAGGTACTTGAGAAGTTAGAATATGCCACAGCAGGTTTTAAACCGTATTTCGTTCTCTATCCCCTCCCACGGTTTACATCTCCACAAAGCACCCCTGAGTTTGGTGCTGAGGAGTTCTCAAATGTCATCGATGTATGTACTTAGTTGTTTTGTTTGTTAAACCTTTCTGGACGACCCCACCTGCTGTTGACCTTTAAGGTGAAAGGTCAAAATACTGTCCCCACCTCATAGGCCCAGCCAATGACAAACACTGGATTATATTCACCTAGACAAGCTCTGGCAGAACGGCATTCAAATGACCCCACAGGATTGGCCCCCCTGAGAAGAGTCCGACGGAACAGATGTCGGGGCAATGTTGTGCTGTTTGTCTTTGTGTGCATATTCTGACTGCACCATGTCACTGAGAATTCCTCCCTCTGTGCACCCGTGTCCAACAGGAAAATGAGCAAAAGAGAGGGAATGAGAAAGAGAGAGAGACAGATGGAGGATGAAGGCAGATTACCACACAGCCGTGACTGACAGCTGTGGAAATGTTGGCGGATGGATACATTGATGATGAGTGCACAACGGTAGCTGCCAGTACTAAGATCACAATGTGTAGGACGATTGTTTGACAAATTCTTTAGGGAAACTGGGACTGTGACAGGCAAGATGTTGACTGAAGGGATGGCAACGCCCAGATATGCATGACGAAAGTGGTTTAGACTTTACACTTCATGTGAGATTATAGGTAATGCAGATGGAGTTCTTTCGTTGGAGGTGGTACAGGGCCAGTTGTGTCTTTTAGTTTTTTTCTCCAGGCTAATAGATGAGATACATTATTGTCGTTGCTTTCACTTAATTCAAAAGATACTCATCTTACACCAACATGAATATACAGGAATATACATTTCTATCATCATCATACGAACGGGTGCCTTCTTGACGTGGTCAAAATAATGTCTGTCATTACTACGAATGAAACACCAGATATGAATAAAGGACCAAATAGATTTGTCTGAAGGTGTAATCCATTGATCCACCGGTTCAGTCTGCATATTTCAATGGATCAGCTGGGCATATCAAAAATCAAGTCAAAAGCGACCATCGCCATGGCTTATCTTATCCGTCCGTACCTTGAAATCGAGGTGTGCTGCTCGGCAAACAGTGGAAAGGGAGCTCTGGTTTCACTGATTCCAGCCTTCATTTGAAGGGCACAAAGGAGGAGAAGGCGGACTACGGAAGCATCTGACAGTGCGCTTCCAGAGAAAACGTATAATTGAAGCGGCGTTTCCTTTTTAGCTTCCGCTGCTGAGGGGATGACAAACAAGCGTCGAAATCACAGACTCTGCAAACAAATTGTATCGTCGCTGCTCTTCAAGGCTCTCCAGCGTGGATAAGACAACACTTCAAGGCGGAGTGCAACTGTCGACGCCAAGCGAAGAGGAGAGCCAGACAAGGGACACAATTAGCCATGAACATCTAATTGGATGGCTGTAATTAGGTTGCAATCAGTGGAAATGAGAAGAACCGCTGGTCTGTGAAAGAGTGGCTTGATTTCCTGTGAACAGCAGTAGTTAGGGCATCGCCTTCACAGGAGGCTGCCGAGGGGAGGACGGCTTATAATGAAGCCTGGAACAGAGCAAATGGAATGGCATCAAACACATGGATGATGTATTTGATACCATTCCACTTACTCTGCTCCAGCCATTACCATTCGCCTGTCCTCCCCAATTAAGGTGCCACCGGCCACCCATGATTCACCATCAACTCAAACTCAGGTAGGGGCAGTATGGAGTCCACAAGTAGCAGTGCTACAGCAGTCTACAGCCATGTTAAGTCAAACATACACAATCATGGCTGCTTGAAGACATATTGAACCATAATCAAGCTTTAATACAGACTTCACCGACATTTCGATAAGCAGCTTGTGGGACAATAGAATGTTGAAACAATATGACAATGGCAGTTCACATAGCAAATGTTAAATCATTTGATGCCTGACCTTTGTCAGTACATTTTTGTGAATTTGTTCGTACCTACTCCAATCATAAACCCTGTGGTCAATCTACTTTCCTCTAATCTATCCATCTGCCTTTCTTCAATATTTTAAACCTGTTCCTTACATCAATGATGACAACAACACTGACATTTCAATGATTGCCAACAACCCGTTAAAAAGAACCATCACAAGTACTTTCTACATGTACCAGTAGTCTCAGCTGGAATGTGTTGGCCTGTTGGCTTCAATTATGAAGGTTCTCCAAGGATCAATGCTGGGGACCATCACTTTTCCCTATGACAACCAGGAAGTCCGCCAGCCCCAAGGTCAGCTGTCGTCATTGCTGCCAGTGCTGGGCAGGAGGACATCTTGAGGGGTTGCTTCCCTGCAGTGCTCGCTGTTCAAAGGGGAGAAGAGGGAGGGCTTTCTGGGCCCAACTCCAGACCAAGGAGAGCTCCAGGAAAAGGGGGCTCATTGAGTAAATAATGGCTTGAGGAGGCTGGGACTGCTGCCAAGGGGATCCTTGATGAACTCCTAGCGTCAGTTTATGAAGTACTGCTTGGCCTCCCTGGGTGCCTGAACAGTGGCAAGTTGGATTGTTTTTTTGTCTACGCCTCAACCACAGATGAATTGACAAGATCAGCACAGAACATCTTTTCCAGGTCTGAAGTCTAATAACTCCTGACAAATGTTGTTTTTGGAGTGAAATGACCCTTTAAATTCCAACAATGAAGGAGATGCAAATGATCAGAGCATGCTTATATGAATGATACTGAACACTTTACTACTCAGTGCTCAGGTCACCTGTCACTCAGCAGCCACACACTTAACATTCAAGTCTTCTCCATAGCAACACTACCTGCTGTGTCCTTACCTTGCACAGGGTGGATAAAAAGATTTTCACAAATTCTGCGTATTGAGTTCAAATTCCAGCAAACGGCGAGTCCACTGCCAGCCTGTACTTTTATTTTAAGTTGAAAAGAAATAGAAAATATCTCACTTCCATCTGATCCTTTTTTCTTCTGGTAGACAGTCAGCGCATAGTCACCTCTCTGGACATCTCTTTGTTCGCATGCCTGCGTTCTCTATCGCTCAGCTACCTGGTGTTGGGGAGAAAATACCACCCCTTACAACTGCCGTCTCCCCTGGAGACCATAAGACGACATATGGAGATGTAAAACAGCTTTGTATTGGTATCAAGTGGAACGATCTGGGACAGGGAGTGAGTAATGGCCTGAGGAAGTGATTATGGCTTAATAGTGGTCTGTGTTTTGGTGAGGCGTAGAAGTGAAAGCCTCTAAGCTGTTTTCAACTGTCAATGAATGCAACAACAAAAAACGGGATGTTACAAAAGTGAGAGTTGAAACAAACAAACAAAAAAACTCACACACTTAGACTGGAGGACGCATCAATGATTCCTTTGTCTTTGCACAGACACAGAACAATTTCCAATTTAAAGTTCCCTGTACTTCTTATGAACCACTTCCAAAGTTCACAGAGTTTCAGTCTGCAACTGCATAAGGAATTCACACCACACCGCTCAGCCAGCCAGTCAATCACATTTTATCAGGTACTGATAATACAATTCGAATGGCTCTCTATGTATGCTATGCATGCTAAATGCATTTGAATTTAAAAATGTATTCAAGCTTATTCAACGGTCATACATGAACAGTCACAGTGTAAAGTCATACAATTTGAATGAAATAAATACTTAAAGCTGCAATATGTAACTTTTTGGGTGACCTTACCAAATTCACATAGAAATGTGAGTTATAGATCTGTCATCCGCATTGAAAACAAGTCTAAGAAGCACTGCATCTTCTATGTGCGCTATTTCTATGGTTCCCGTTCGTAAGTTTTGTTTTTGTGTCTTGCTGAAACAACAATATTTGGGGTTATAGAAAATACATTTCACAGCGGTTTAGATGATACAATGATTTTCTACACGATACTAGCTTGTTTTGTCACATTAACTGAAATTAGGCAAACTATTAGAATTTTTGCATTTCTGTATATTGCAACTTTAATATAAATGAAACATAGTCAAGAATATACTAGAAGCAATCAAAAGTACAATTTGACTACATCAGCTTTTCAAAATATGAATAAAGATTTCAAAAGTTGATGATGAGACCCATTTCTGTACTTGGACATGAACACAATCCAATGACTGTGGCTGATAGGGCTTCCAGTGACTTACAGGTTCTCTTTCGGTCAGCCACATTACAGTAGAAAGACAATAGACCATGAGATAAGATTTCTGAAGAATGCTGAATGCTTGTTGAGATCAATACTTAAGTGCTTAAGTCAGCAGATTCCATCAGAGCCCCATTCTCATTAGAAGCAGTGTTGATGAGGGAATGTGAAGAATGACGTGAGTGGGAGCATCTCAATCTCTGAAAGGCATTCCAGCAGAGGCATGTTGCATGCTGTATCTCCCCATGCATTCTTCCATCCACAGCATCTCCATTCATTTTCCCTAATGTTCCCGAGTGGAATTCCCTCCCTGGCGTGAGGCTGGGAGGAGCTTGGGAGGATGTGGAGGTCAGCCTATGGGCAGAATGTAGAATAAATGCTGAGATGCCACCCTAGAGGAAGACTGGGTTCATTCATGAGGCCCCACGCCAACCTTCAGATCAGTTCATGTTCACACAGTAAACATCATTGACCTTTTGAGTCCACAGTTGAGAACTGTCTGCTATTGTTTGTACATGATGAGGCATAGAAAACAAAGACAGTTTATACTGGCTGAAACGTGTATATTGTAGATTATATGGAGACAAATAGAGGTTCAGTAGACTAAGATCTCAGATAATAGTGCTGAGAAGTTCAGGGAGAAGGGTTTTGCAGAGGCGTGAGAACACAAGAGAGAGCAGGACAACATTGACCGTTCTTGCGAAATTGGGCTCATCGATTACCAGAGGCACGTTACGCCGCCCACATTAGTTTCAAATTTTCTCGTTGGCAGCATTAGAGTGAATGGGGGATTTTTATGTTGTCTTTCATGGCTCACTTAGATACTGTTTGTCACATGAAGTATTGCAGAATTCTGATTATTGGAGTAAGAGGCTTGGCATACAGGCTCTCTTATCAAGGGAAATCACTTTTTAATTAACAGAATTTGTAATCAGTGGATAGAGAATAGACATATCATATTGAGCTGTTTTAGGGTGTTCCCCAGAGGTGAATTTTGACTCCACTATTGTTTTGACTCGTGGCCCCAAATAAGGCCAGAGGGACCTTTAACCACCCCCCCCCCCCCCCCCCGGACATCTATGACTGTGACTCACGGCCTGACAGTCACAGCCTGCGTGTCTGTTAATGGCCCATCATTCTCTCCTGTCACAGGGTGGTAGATCAGGATTTATAATCAGGGTATAAATATGCATGCGGTACTCCGAGACAGAGCACAGAGAAGAACGGTCTCATGGGAGGTCTGACGTGCATGGGTCCCAGGCAGCCATGGGGAAAAACAGGGTGGAGCAGAGGAGGGATGAACTAGGAATAGAGCTAACGGACTAACGGATTCTTAGACTCTTGAACACTATACATATGCATGTAAAGGAAATCATACATGCACCAGACAGACAGATATTCACACTAATGACAAACACTAATTAACACACACTGCATCGCCAAATGAGCACACACTCATATACAAACAAAGATCAAGTATGATATAATAGTCATCACAGTACTGTACAGTACTAATCCAACAAACAATGTATACAGTACACTACTTTAGTCGCAGCAAACATTATATACTGCATATATATATGTTTTCAATTCCCTAACTAAAGCAATCAACAGGCTCAGTGCCTGGAGTACAGCTTGCGAAAAAACCTTGGGGCCATACTTGTGTTTACGTGATCATTAGCTATTCCCATTACATAACCTGACACATTTAGCCCTATGCTAACCTCACCAGGTAGCTGTGATTATATCTGGTTCAAATTCCATATATGCCAATTAAAATCGTCCACGTTGTTAATTAAGGATACGACACTTTTTCTCAATTTTCGCCTAAAATGACACCCAAATCTAACTGCCTGTAGCTCAGGACCTGAAGCAAGGATATGCATATTCTTGATACCATTTGAAAGGAAACACTTTGAAGTGTGTGCAAATGTGAAATTAATGTAGGGCAATATAACACATTAGATCTGGTAAAAGAAAATACAATATATGTTTAAAATATATATATTTTTTTGTGTACCATCATCTTTGAAAATGCAAGAGAAAGATCATAATGTATTATTCCAACCCAGGCACAATTTATATTTTGGGCACTAGATGGCAGCAGTGTATGTGCAGTTTTAGACTGATCAAATGAACCATTGAATTTCTGTTCAAAATGTTGTATCAAGACTGCATTTTCAAGTTCACAATTGTGCACCCTCCTCAAACAATAGCATGGTATTCTTTCATTGTAATAGCTACTGTAAATTGGACAGTGCAGTTAGATTAACAAGAATTTAAGCTTTCTGACCATATCAGATATGTCTATGTCCTGGGATTTTTGTTTTGTTACTTACAACCTCATGCTAATCACATTAGCCTACGTTAGCTCAACCATCCCGTGCGGACACACACACACACACACACACACACACACACACACACACACACACACACACACACACACACACACACACACACACCGATCCCGTAGATCCAACACTTGTTCATAGAAGCTTCTTTACATGAATTGCTAAAACACAATTTCTGAAACCTTGCTCCATTTCCTGAAAACATTAAACACTAAACCTCATCTTCAAGCACTATTTACATAACCTCTGACTCCTCTTGCAAAATGAAACATTCGCCTCAAGACAGTTTTACCTGTGTTCAAAATCAAACACTGCTCTCAAATCATACACAAAGTGATCAAAATGATATACACTCTCAAGCAGTCAGTAAACAATACACCGAAAAATAGAAAACACATTGTTCAAAACATACAATTCTCAGGGAGATGTACATTTTTAATCTAAAAAAATATTCATATTTTTCCGTCATTGTCTTTTGATGAACGAAAAGATGTTCTATCATAGTCGCTCAAAATTGATCAGAAATTACTCCTCTGCTTTGCTCTTTGCAATTTTGTGTTTTGTTCTTCCTCCTCCTTGTACCCCTTTATCTGTGATACTCTAATTCTTGTTCTTTCTTGATATGAACCTGCAACCAGTCAAAATCTATTGAGCAGTCAGTACTGTTAATAAATAGAAAGCACAATGTTCAGGGCCATACAATTTGTCCATTGTACAGTATACAACCTACAATGCACTGTACTACAGTGTCCATTCTCAGACTTTCTCCTTCCCACCTTCAACAACCTTTTTGCTCTCTGAACTGGCTTATATTGGTTGTGTCACATCATTTGAAACAGGTTAAATCAATTTTGAGTGATTGTGTTCAATCAATGGCAAAAAAGTATTTAGTCAGCCACCAATTGTGCAAGTTATCCCACTTAAAAAGATGAGAGAGGCCTATCATTTTCATCATAGGTACACTTCAACTATGACAGACAAAATGAGAAAAATATCCAGAAAATCACATTGTAGGATTTTTAATGAGTTTATTTTTAAATTATGGTGGAAAATAAGTATTTGGTCAATAACAAAAGCTGATCTCAATACTTTGTTATATACCCTTTGTTGGCAATGACAGAGGTCAAACGTTTTCTGTAAGTCTTTTCACACACTGTTGCTGGTATTTTGGCCCATTCATCCATGCAGATCTCCTCTAGAGCAGTGATGTTTTGGGGCTGTTGCTGGGCAACACAGACTTTCAACTCCCTCCAAAGATTGTCTTTGGGGTTGAGATCTGGAGACTGGCTAGGCCACTCCAGGACCTTGAAATGCTTCTTATGAAGCGACTCCTTCGTTGCCCGGGCGGTGTGTGTGGGATCATTGTCATGCTGAAAGACCCAGGACGTTTCATCTTCAATGCCCTTGCTGATGGAAGGAGGTTTTCACTCAAAATCTCACGATACATGGCCCCATTCATTCTTTCCTTTACATGGATCAGCCGTCCTGGTCCCTTTGCAGAAAAACAGCCCCAAAGCATGATTTTTCAACCCCCATGCTTCACAGTAGGTATGGTGTTCTTTGGATGCAACTCAGCATTCTTTGTCCTTCAAACACGACGAGTTGAGTTTTTACCAAAAAGTTCTATTTTGGTTTCATCTGACCATATGACATTCTCCCAATCTTCTTTTGGATCATCCAAATGCTCTCTAACAAACTTCAGACGGGCCTGGACATGTACTGGCTTAAGCAGGGGGACACGTCTGGCACTGCAGGATTTGAGTCCCTGGCAGCGTAGGGTGTTACTGACGGTAGGCGTTGTTACTTTGGTCCCAGCTCTCTGCAGGTCATTCACTAGGTTCCCCCGTGTGGTTCTGGGATTTTTGCTCACCGTTCTTGTGATCATTTTGACCCCACGGGGTGAGATCATGCGTGGAGATTATCAGTGGTCTTGTATGTCTTCCATTTCCTAATAATTGCTCCCACAGTTGATTTCTTCAAATCAAATCAAATGTATTTATATAATCCTTCGTACATCAGCTGATATCTCAAAGTGCTGTACAGAAACCCAGCCTAAAACCCCAAACAGCAAGCAATGCAGGTGTAGAAGCACGGTGGCTAGGAAAAACTCCCTAGAAAGGCCAAAACCTAGGAAGAAACCTAGAGAGGAACCAGGCTATGTGGGGTGGCCAGTCCTCTTCTGGCTGTGCCGGGTGGAGATTATAACAGAACATAGCCAAGATGTTCAAATGTTCATAAATGACCAGCATGGTCGTATAATAATAAGGCAGAACAGTTGAAACTGGAGCAGCAGCACGGTCAGATGGACTGGGGACAGCAAGGAGTCATCATGTCAGGTAGTCCTGGGGCATGGTCCTAGGGCTCAGGTCCTCCGAGAGAGAAGGAGAGAATTAGAGAATGCACACTTAGATTCACACAGGACACTGAATAGGACAGGAGAAGTACTCCAGATATAACAAACTGACCCTAGCCCCCCGACACATAAACTACTGCAGCATAAATACTGGAGGCTGAGACAGGAGGGGTCAGGAGACACTGTGGACCCATCCGAGGACACCCCCGGACAGGGCCAAACAGGAAAGATATAACCCCACCCACTTTGCCAAGGCACAGCCCCCACACCACTAGAGGGATATCTTCAACCACCAACCACCAACAGCCCATCACCCTGCTGTTCACAAATGCTCTCCATCCAACCTCACTGAGCTCGAGCTGTTTTGCAAGGAGGAATGGGAAAAAATGTCAGTCTCTCGATGTGCAAAACTGATAGAGACATACCCAAAGCGACTTACAGCTGTAATCGCAGCAAAAGGTGGCGCTACAAAGTATTAACTTAAGGTGGCTGAATAATTTTGCACGCCCAATTTTTCAGTTTTTGATTTGTTAAAAAAGTTTGAAATATCCAATAAATGTCGTTCCACTTCATGATTGTGTCCAACTTGTTGTTGATTCTTCACAAAAAAATACAGTTTTATATCTTTATGTTTGAAGCCTGAAATGTGGCAAAAGGTCGCAAAGTTCAAGGGGGCTGAATACTTTCGCAAGGCACTGTATGTACGGCAGGACCAAATCAGAGAGATAGGTAGGAGCAAGCCCATGTAATGCTTTGTAGGTTAGCAGTAAAACCTTGAAATCAGCCCTTGCTTTGACAGGAAGCCAGTGTAGAGAGGCTAGCACTGGAGTATATGATTCTAGCAGCCGTATTTAGCACCAACTGAAGTTTATTTAGTGCTTTATCCGGGTAGCCGGAAAGTAGAGCATTGCAGTAGTCTAACCTAGAAGTGACAAAAGCATGGATGAATTTTTCTGCATCGTTTTTGGACAGAAAGTTTCAGATTTTTGCAATGTTACGTAGATGGAAAAAAGCTGCTTAGATAGAAATGTAGACGTAGATTCAAACCAAGCTGCTTACCTATTGCAGATTCAGTTTTCCCAGCCTGGTGCAGGTCTACAATTTTGTTTCTGGTGTCCTTTGACAGCTCTTTGGTCTTGGCCATAATGGAGTTTGGAGTGTGACTGTTTGAGGTTGTGGACAGGTGTCTTTTATACTGATAACAATTTCAAACAGGTGCCATTAATACAGGTAACGAGTGGAGGACAGAGGAGCCTCTTAAAGAAGAGGTTACAGGTCTGTGAGAGCCAGAAATCTTGCTTGTTTGTAGGTGACCAAATTATTTTCCACCATCATTTGCAAATAAATCTATAAAAAATCCTACAATGTGATTTTCTGGATTCTTTTTTCTCATTTTGTCTGTCATAGTTGAAGTGTACCTATGATGAAAATTACAGGCCTCTCTCATCTTTTTAAGTGGGAGAATTTGCACAATTGGTGGCCAACTAAATACTTTTTTACCCCACTGTATGTTCTCTATTTGCAATTGAGAAAAACTGTAATGGAAGTTAAATGGTACGATCTGCTATTCAAAGTTAATACAACACGTGATAAAATGAACTGAACTACTTTTTACTGGTTGCTCAAGTTCGAATCCCAGGTGAGATATATTTTTTTCCTTTGAAATGTAGAATTACATTTATTGTGATAGTGCATTGTGAAGTCAATTACAACCAAAACCTTATAAATTAAGATTACAAATATATCTAATGAGGAGCTTTGTTAGGTATTTGTAACTGGCTGTAACGGAGTCAGGCGCAGGAGAGCAGAAGTTGGGTAGCCAAAGGAGCCTTTTATTTCGGCGAACAAAACACACGGCACTAAGAACACTAAACACAATATGGGTTGACATAACCCAGCGCAAACCAGTCTAGCGTGCACATACATGAAACAACAAACAATTCCACACACAGACATGGGGGGGAACAGAGGTTTATATACATGCCGAATACTGAGGGAATTGAAACCAGGTGTGTAGGAAAACAAGACAAGACAAATGGAAAAATGAAAGGTGGATCGGCGATGGCTAGAAAGCCCGTGACGTCTACCACCGAATGCCGCCCGAACAAGGATAGGAACCGACTTCGGAGGAAGTCGTGACAGTATCCCCCCTTGACGCACGTCTCCAGCATCGCGCCAACACCAGCCTCGGGGACGACCCGGAGGGCAAGGTGCAGGGTGGTCCGGACGAAACTCCAGCTGCATTGAAGGGTCCAACACGTCCTCCACCGGAACCCAGAGTCTCTCCTCCAGACGGTACCCTCCCACTCCACGAGGTACTGAAGGCCCCTCGCCCGACACCTCGAATCCAGTATGGAGCCGAACGACGTACGCCGGGCCCCCTCGATGTCCAGAAGGGGCGGAGGAACCTCCCGCACCTCAGACTCCTGGAGCGGACCAGTCACCACCGGCCTGAAGAGAGACACATGGATGAGGGACTAATACGGTAATCGGGGGAGCTGTAACCTGTAACACACCTCGTTCAGGCCCTACAAACCGCGGACCTAGCTTCCGGCAGGGCAGGCGGGGGGGGGCAGGTTTCTGGTCGAGAGCCAGACCCGGTCCCCCGGCATTCGCCGGGGCCTCACTGCGGTGACGGTCTGTGCTGGCTTTCTGGTGCAACACGGTGCGCTGAAGGTGAACATGGGCGGCATCCCATGTCTCCTCCGCGCGTCGGAACCAGTCGTCCACCGCAGGAGCTTCGGTCTGTCTCTGATGCCAAGGAGCCAGAACCGGCTGGCACCCCAGTACGCACTGCAGAGGTTAGTGGAGGAGTGGCGAAGCGAGTTCTGGGCCATCTCTGCCCACGAACACCGCCCACTCCCCTGGCCGGTCCTGGCAATAAGACTGCAGAAACCTACCCACATCCTGGTTAACTCTTTCCACCTGCCCGTTACTCTCAGGGTGAAAACCCGAGGTAAGGCTGATCGAGACCCCCAGACGTTCCATGAACGCCCTCCAGACCCTCGAAGTGAACTGGGGACCCCGATCAGACACTATATCCTCAGGCACCCCGTAGTGCCGGAAGACGTGTGTAAACAAGGCCTCCGCAGTCTGTAGGGACGTAGGGAGACCGGGCAGAGGAAGGAGACGGCAGGACTTAGAGAAACGATCCACAACAACCAGGATCGTGGTGTTTCCCTGTGATGGGGGAGATCGGTCAGGAAATCGATCGACAGGTGCGACCATGGCCATTGTGGAACGGGTAAGGGGTGTAACTTCCTTCTGGGAAGGTGTCTAGGAGCCTTACACTGCGCTCACACTGAGCAAGAGGAAACATTAACCCTCACGTCCTTAGCCAAAGTGGGACACCAGTACATCCCACTCAGACAGCGCACCGTCCGACCGATACCTGGATGACCAGAGAAAGATGACGTGTGGGCCCAATAGATCAGCCGGTCATGGACAGCAGACGGAACGTACAGACGCCCAGCGGGACACTGGAGGGGAGCGGGCTCTGCACGTAAGCTTCTTGGAGTCCCTCTCGCAGACCGACACATAAGCTACTGCTACACATGAGTGGAGTGCTGCTGGTGCTGTTGCGATGCCCCGCCACTTCTCAGAATGGTGCTTGTTTAATAGTTTGTTTGGATCAAAGCTGAATCAATGTCTCGCAAGATGACTTAATGATTCATTAGTATTTTACCCAGGCCTAACATACCAAATGCCCTTTTAGCATAAGAGATGTTTGAAAAGACCGCCTGAAATGTCTGCCTGTTCTGGTGGGATGGAGTTTTGGCCTGCCTGGTGACATCGATTTTTTAATAGTCCAATAAGAAAAAAAATTCCAAACCTCTCTGCCCATCAGTTTTCCCCTCCCCACTCAGACACTCCCAGACAGTCCTAGAAATACGTGGTTAACTCATGGTTAACTCATGCACTGTCATTTTCCAAGTCAAACACATTAGCAGTGTGTGCCACCAGGAAATCTATGATGGTTTATGGTACAGTACATGACAGCTATTAGACAAGTCCATTTGTCATGCCCAGACCTTAGAGCTTTTTATGTCTATTTGGTTTGGTCAGGGTGTGATTTGGGTGGGCATTCTATGTTCCTTTTTCTATGTTTTTGTATTTCTTTGTTTTGGCCGGGTATGGTTCTCAATCAGGGACAGCTGTCTATCGTTGTCTCTGATTGGGAACCATACTTAGGTAGCATTTTCCCACAGGGTTTTTGTGGGTAGTTAATTTCTGTTTAGTGTTTTCAGCTTACAGGACTGTTTCGGTTATTCTCTTGTTTATTTTTGTTATAGTGTTCAGTTTTAACAAAAACAAGCATGAACACTTACCACGCTGCGCTTTGGTCCGATGATTCCTCTTCTTCTGACGACGAATACCGTTACACCATTAGACTCTTCCACTTATTTTTTTCACAATGTACGATACAGTTTAATGTTGTATAGACCTGTTTAATCTTTCCTCTGTAAAAGCACGTGGATGTATGTGAAATGGATAAGTAAAAATGTGCGATTATATCATATAGCTCTGCGAAAACTAGCTTTGTCTAATTGAAAATCATTAAACAAATGATTCATATGAATTTCCAAGTCTTCAATCAAGTTTTCAAGATATAGATATATACCTTTCCAAGTACAGAAATACAGACGGTATGACGCATTTTGCATAATATGATGCAAAATGCATTATACCAGCTGTATTTCTGTATTTTGGGACTATATCAACAATGGACAAATAAAACAAATACCAAAAGTTGAGTTTTCCTTTCAGGGTTAGAGGGAGTGCTCTGGGTAAATACTAAATACTACATAAATAATTTATAATGTTATTGAAAAAGATAGAGATAGAGGGAGTGAATGTGTGTGTGTGTATTTTCTGCTATTACCTCTCGATCGTACTCTCTCTGGGTGTTTCAAAGCCAGGTTTAATAAACACGGGGTGACCTATGCATTGTCTCTCCGCTCCACGATAACGCACTCTGTCTAAACAACATAAATATTTAGCATGGGGCAGGAGGGAATAGTGGGTGGGGGGGGGTGGAAGGGTGGCCAAGGGAGAGATCAGCACTCCTGGAAATTGAAGGACATTTGATGGAATGCATCTGACCACCAGCACACAAACACGCACACGCAAGATGATATTGACACCTTCAGATATCCTCATCGTCAACACATTATATCATCCCCATTCAGTTGATCGAATTCCATAGTACAGTGATCATAAGAGAATATCCATATAGCCAGCATAGCAATTTCAACACATTCTCTCTCTCTCTCTCTCTCTCTCTCTCTCTCTCTCTCTCTCTCTCTCTCTCTCTCTCTCTCTCAACAGCGAGAAAAGCAAAAGACAAAAAGCTATGAAATACATTTATTTAACAAGGGGTGGCCGCTCGTATACCGTTCCCCCTGAGTTTTACCCCAAAGGTATAAATATGTTAAATGGGACCTGCCTGACTGATCTTAATAACATTGCTATACGGAGGAGAGGTGAGAGGCTTTCGTCTAACTATCCATCATATGGAAGCACCCCTCGTGTAGCGTCGTTGTTATTCACATGAGAGAGGTTGGATGTGTTCACATTTTATCTGGAGATGTAAACTGCAGCATAGCTGCAGTTACTGTCAGAAGGCCACCCTTAATGTTCCCATTGCAGTCTTTTTAATTAACCTGTCAGTTGGAGCTGGAGTTTGACCCTGAAAATGACAAACTTCCACAGGTGTGTAGGCTACTGTGTCTTGTTGAAGACGCACATAATGCATCTCAATTGGCTGTAGAATTGTTTTCAATAGGTCACCAGAAGACGCAGGACCAGAACAGCCTGTTTGCATGGTGGACCATCCTGGCCTATACCCTGTCTGCAGAACGGCATGATTATCTACAGGGCAGACTACATGGTATGATCTTCATTTTACGAAATAGACTTTGTGATGATACGGGAGATTATAACTTATTAAACATTTTCTAATGAGTAAATATTACGCATTTTGGAAGGTTTTCTGCTGTTGGAAGTAAATATAGAAACTAGACTGCAATGCAAGGTTGTTGTCATTCTTCATACATTCTCTTGCCAGTTATTTACGTAACAGAATAAATGGAATGTAAACAAGATTATAATGAAAGTCTAAATCTCTCTCTCTCATGTAGTCGCACACCTCATGTAGCCTAGCCCATAGGCCTAGAAAAGTATATTTTAAAGTTATTTTACATGTGTTATTTTACATCTCTGTAAGGTGTTCCTGTGAGAGGGAAACAGATCATGGTGAAAGTAAGAGGGTGTTCGCTAAACATCATCAGATAGGAGGTATAGATTGTGTAAAGTACTAGGGCGGTCACGAGTCATGACTGCAGACAAAATAGACATGACCGCTTAGTCACCGTAATTAGGCTTCTCAATGCTCTGATGATGCTGATGGTCATTAGTAGCCTAACAAACTTGCTAACTGCCTGGTACTCAGCACTCTACTGTCCCTCACTGTGACATCAATGCAAATGTAATCGAAAATTGAATCTAACATGAGCTCATGTTGCGCAACATTTCTATAGGCTATGGAATTGCGCGAGAAAACAGAGTGATGGCCTCTATTAAAAAGTAGAGGATCCCATCAGCTTTACAACAGGTGTATAGCCTACCTGGCTGGCATGAGAATGAACCACGGGAAAAGCATCCTCCATTGTCACGACTTCTGCCAAAGTCGGTCCCTCTCCTTGTTCGGGCGGCGTTCGGCGGTCGACGTCACCGGCCTTCTAGCCATCGCCGATCCGCTTTCATTTTCCATTTGTTTTGTCTTTGTCTTACACACCTGGTTTCAATTCCCCAATTACTTGTTCATTATTTAACCCTCTGTTCCCCCATGTTTGTTTGTGAATAATTGTTTATTGTATTGTGGACCGTATTTGTGGCCTTATATTTTTACGACGTGTATTGTTATATTATTGAGTAAAATTGCTTTCATTAGTCATATCTGCTGTCCCGAGCCTGACTCATCTCACCAGCTACACACAGAGACATTACATCCATTTGCTATTTAAGTGCATAGACGACATGTATTTTTTTCTGCTGCCCCTGTTTCCATACAGGTGCATGATAATGGTCCATTCTAAATCAAAACAAATTTCACACACATTATTTAGTACATGTAAAGACAAGATTAAATCAAGAATAGTCTGATGGGTTGCAATGTCACTTGTGAGTTATATATTATCATTTGTGAATGACACCCAGCATAAGAAACAATGCCTTTTTTTGAGTGACTTTTTAGAATCATAGTCGCACACCTCATGTAGCCTAGCCCATAGGCCTATATGTTCTGAAAAGGTTTGCATAACAACTGAAGTGGCCAAATAACTTCTTCAAATGAAGCACATTAATCTGTGTGAAGCCTAACTGGCATACATACGCAGTGAGTGAGTTTCTAGTTTGGGGAAGATAATTTTCACCATATACATGCACATTTATAATAAAAGCATAACATGCATAAGCACATTTGTGGTCACTTTCGATAATGGTGTTCTCCTGCTAATGGAACATTTGTGCTTACAGCCTACTGCCATGTGCGCATTGCTGCGCTTATACTGTGGAGAAATAGCCTAATAGTTTATCATTTTAAGCTAAACGTTCTCATCTGTTTTTGTCAGGCTCATTGCTTAACACACATTTTTTTGATGCTAGTGGTTGTATTAATTTAAGATATATTGCATCCCACAACTGTCCCAGACTTTGTTTGTAATATTTATTTCTAGCACAGAATAGGTCAACCTTTGTACTATGGGGGACAGTAGATTGACATAGGCTAGTTATTTTGCTGTTCTTTAGGCCTACTCATCTTGTTGGCTGACAAAAAGTAAATGTGGACAGTTCTTCAATATCTGCGCCACACAAAGGGGATGCAGCCGGGAAATTCGTGGCATTATCAAGTACCTGTCAAAAATGTGAGTGAGAGACTGACTAAGTGTGTGCAGCCTACACACACAAAAAAAACAAAGCAGAGCTCATGTCTTTCATGCAACTTTTTTTCAAATCAGTAGAGTCGCATCATGCAGACTTAGAATGTATTAAAAATCAAAACATCTAGCCCAACATTTGTATCACAACTAAAGTTACATAAATAACACTAAATGAAGCATATAGGAGGACCTGTTTCTTTGTCAACCACTCAACACAGAATAGCTGCATGTGCTCACTCCCTCAAATCCTTTGGTGAGAATATATTTTCAATTTTATTCAGCTACTGTATGTTCAGTTGTATTCTTCCTACTATAAAATAATGCCATGGAATTCTAAGCAAATCTTGTCTGCTAAATGAACTAGTGTAGCCCACAGCCATTTGGCATAGGCAGATCAGGACCTAACATAAGGACAACTCAGAGTATGCTATTCTGTTCTTCTGAAATAGACTACTTTTTCTTCATATCATGTTTCTTTAGACCTGTCTAAAATAAATAACGGATTTATTGTGATGGTGTAGACTATATTATATGGATTTATTAGACTCTTTAAAATGCAGATCTGCATCAGTGGCTTGTAGGCTATGCGTGGAAGCCAGGAGATGCTAAATGTGTTTATGTTAATTAACGGTCAATTACCTTGAGACCGGCAGTTATTTGCTTGACAGTCACCGACTAAAAAAATGTCATGACCTCCACAAGTCCCCAAAAAAGTTATGGTTTTATTTACATTGGCATCACCAGCTTTCTACAACACTGACATTACTATACACAACCATAATCTCATCCTGTGACAGGAAAAGGTGGAAGAGTTAGTATTTCACATTTACTGTACTGCACACCCACACAATTACACCTTAGCTTTTCAACAAGAACTTGCTGTCTCCTCAACAAGAATCTGTTGCGATATGTGATGGTTGGGGTGAAAATCTACCAGAGAATAGATCTCCAGGAGGATGGTTGGTGACCACTGGCCCTACACACACAAATGTGTTTTAAAATCCATACAGTCAAGCACAGATAGACCCATAACCCCTTCCCATTGACAATTCCTACTAATCGATTATAGGGCATTTTTCAACCACTACACTCTGAAACAAGTACTATATAACTTGTGTCCCCATAGTAGAACAATCTTGGGTCTATAGTTCACTCTTTTTAGTTTGTAGTGGCTAAACTATGCCCTTTGACAGTTTCAAGTTCCAAGTTTTTATTGCCAGTTGAACTAGTACAGTGAAATGACTTTCTTGCTTGCTCTTTCCCAACAACGCAGTAGTACTGTAAAAAAAAATATAATTAAACAAGTCAAGTAGAACAAACACACACGAGAAATAGAAGAACACGAGAAAGTAAGTAAGCTATCTATATACAGGGTCAGTTCCAGCGTCAGTGCCAATACCATATTTAAGATGTGCAGGGATACTGGAGTGATGGAGGTGGACATGTTCAGGGATAAGGTGAGTAGGCATCAGGATATACTGTATGATTAACAGAGTAGCAGCAGCGTATATAATTACTTTATGTGAGCGTGTGTACGTGCGTGTAGTCAGTATGAATGTGTGTGTGTGTGTTATGTGTGTGTGGGCAAACTAAGTGTTTGTGTGTGTGTGTGTGTGTGTGTGTGTGTGTGTGTGTGTGTGTGTGTGTGTGTGTGTGTGTGTGTGTGTGTGTGTGTGTGTGTGTGTGTGTGTGTGTGTGTGTATAATGTGCATAAAGTGAGTGTGTGAGTGTGCAAATAAAAATAGAAAGGTCAATGCAGATAGTCTGTGTAGCCAATTTGTTATGTGTTTAGCCGTCTTATGACGTGTGGATTGAAGCTGTTCAGTAAACTGTTGGTGTCAGGCTTGACCGTGTTAACCATGCGGAAGCAGAAAGAACAGTCTATGAATTGAGTGGCTGGAGTCTTTAACAATTTTCCCGGGCCGTCCTTTCACACCACCTGACATAGAGGACCTGGATGGTAGGGAGCTTGGCCCCAGTGATGCACTGGCCTGTACGCACCACCCTCTGTACCGCCATTTGATCGAGGGCAATGCAGTTGCCATACCAAGCAGTGATGCCCATTAGCTGACACCAATGGCAACAACTAGTCTTTCCGGGGTCCAACACATAACGAAAAAGACACTGACACTTACTGACAAAAGACTTTACAATTGACATACAGTACCAATCAAGAGTTTGGACACACCTACTCATTGCAGGGTTATGCTTTATTTTTACTATTTTCTACATTGTAGAATAATGGTGAAGATATCAAAACTATGAAATAACACATATGGAATCATGTAGTAACCAAAAAAGTGTTAAACAAATCTAAATATATTTGATATTTGATTTTCTTCAAAGTAGAACACTCTTGGCATTCTCTTAACCAGCTTCATGAGGTAGTCACCTGGAATGCATTTCAATTAACAGGTGTGCCTTCTTAAAAGTTCATTTGTGGAATTTCTTTCCTTCTTAATGTGTTTGAGCCAATCAGTTGTGTTGTGACAAGTTAGGGGTGGTATACAGAAGATAGCCCTATTCGGTAAAAGACCAAGTCTATTTTATAGCAAGAACAGCTCAAATAAGAAAAGAAAAACGATCAATACTTTAAGACATAAAGGTCAGTCAATTTGGAATATTTCAAGAACAGTCGCAAAAATCATCTAGTGCTATGGTGAAACTGGCTCTCATGAGGACCGCCACAGGAATGGAAGACCCAGAGTTACCTCTGCTGCAGAGGATAAGTTCATTAGAGTTACCAGCCTCAGAAATTGCAGCCCAAATAAACGCTTCAAGAGTTCAAGTAACAGACACTTCTCAACATCAACTGTTCAAATTGCTGCAAAGAAACCACTACTAAAAGGACACCAATAAGAAGCAGAGACTTGCTTGGGCCAAGAAACACGAGCAGTGGATATCAGACCCATACTGTACATTTGAAAACATTAACATGTAGTGTGCGTATGTGTGTGCATCTATCAGTTACACATACATGTCAGTACATATACACAACACGTAGGATCCATTAGGGAGAGGTGTTGTGCCGGTAGGTGTTGCTTTATTTGGTTTTTGAAACCAGGCTTGCTGTTCACTTGCACTATATGAGATGGATGGGGAGTTCCAGGCACTCATGACTCTGTCTAATACCGTATGTTTCGTTGAATTTGTTCTGGACCTGGGGACTGGGGGCATATCTGGTGGGGTAACTGTGTGCGTGTGTGCGTGCGTGCGTGCATGCATGCGTGCGTGTGTGTATCAGTGCTATGTCCAAGTTGACTATGCAAACCATTTAGAATTTCCAACATATTAATGTTGCTTATAAAAAGAAGAAGTGATGCAGTCAGTCTTTCCTCAACTCTTAGCTAAAATAGGCTGGCATGCATAGTATTAAGATTAGCCCTCTCATTATAATGAAGAGTAAAATTGGACGTGTTGATGTGTTAATTAGTTGATGTGTGCCATTACCAGCCTTTCAAAGCACTTTTATAGATGTGAGTGCTACAGGGTGGTAGTCATTGTGTGAGGTAGCCTTAGAGCTCTTGGGAACATGAATGATAGAGGTCAGATTGAGACATGTGGGATTACAGACTGTAACAGAGGTTCAAAATGACCATGAAAATACCTGCCAGGGGTTCTGCGTGTGCTCGAGGAACGTGCTGTTGAATACTACCGCGGCTTTGCGAGTGTTGACCTGATTAAAAACCTTACTTACTCAGACAGTGAGATCACCCAGTCCCCTGGGTCACACCCTCGTGCGCAGCATGGTGTTATTTTTGTCGAAGGGTGCATAAAATGCATCGAGTTCATCTGGAAGAGAGGCACTGTTGGGCAGATCACGGCTAGGGCTTCCTTTGTAATCCGTAACAAACTGTAGCCCCTATCACATGGGTTGGGCGTCAGAGCCTATGTAACAGGATTCCACCTTGTTCCTATGTGGTCCTTTTACTTGTTTGATGGCTCTGCGGAGGTCGTGGGGGGACTTCTTGTACTTGTTCATGTCCTCAGCCATAGTATTGGGGTTGGCTGCAGTAGCCCTGTCCTTTAGCTTAGAGCCAACCTTGGTGCTAGTCCAGGGCTTTTGATTGGCAAAACACAAACCTTCACTGTGGGGACAATGTTGGTGATGCATTTCCTAATGAAGCCGGTGACAGAGGTGGTTCGCTTGTCGATGCTAGCAGCCTGGTAGCATAGCCGCTGAAACAGAGGACCTTTTCTCAACAGAGCTCATCAGTGGTACTTCCTGTTTGAGCTTCTGCTTGTAAACAGAGTATAGAGTCATGATCTGATTTGCCGAAGGGGCTACGAGCAAGGGCCTAGTATGCATGCTTTTGGGTAGAGTAACAAGGGTCTAGGACTTTATCACACCTATTGGCAAAGGAGATGTGTTGATGGAAGTTGGGCATTAAGTGTCTTAATGACACGGAATTCAAATCCATTGTAATAAGGAAGGGTAGAAGGGTCGGCATTTGACAATCAGTTATTCCAAGACAGGTGAACAATGGGTCAAAACATCCACCACTCTAGAGACATTACAACATTTGCGGTTGATGAAGAGGCAAACCCATCCCACTCTCGATTTCCCTGAATCCAATGTCCTCAGCTCGTGGATGGAAAATCCATCGAGTTGGATATCCATGTTTCAGAAAAGCAGAGAATATGGCAGTTACGAGAGTCCTATTGATAGCAAATCTGCAATCGGAGGTCATCCACTTGAGTACATTGGCAAAATAGAATTCAACTTTATCTCGGCAGGGCTCCCCCTCTCCAGCCTCTTTTCCGCTGGTGGTTCCTCTTGGATAGTCTGGAAATTGAGTCGGAATTACACAAAGAACCCGGGGAAGATGAGTCGAAGTTGAAGCCGGAATTGAGGTTAGTAACTGACAATCTGATGTTCAAAAGTTATTCTCGATTATAAGAAACGATAGTGGATACATTCTGTGCAAATAAGTAAAGATAAACACCAAAAGAATCACATAACAGCAAAGTTGTGACGGAGGTCGCAAGACTGCAGCCATACAGTTCGGCGCCATCTTCCATAGTAGGATGTTTCCATGGACAGGGGCTACTCGTCTATCTATGATCGGCTGTATGAACAATAGAAGACATTGGTACTAGGGTTGGGCAGTATCCAGATTTTCATATCATCTCACCAATGGATTTATGGTATTTATTAACAGCTTAGTACACAAGGGGGAGCAAAAAAACTCACACAAAAAAGCCCATTGGGCATCTAATACCAGAATTTGCATTTATAATAGCACATTTCAATAGAGGCTGCTAGCTAAATATGCTAACGAGCGCAAACAAAAATAAAACAATTGCAAAGACAGGCAATCCAGCTCATAAAGTTATACATATATAAGTAAGAGCTACCAAATGTCATTTATGATGAGTTTGGACATGTCAACAACTTTAAACTTACATTTTACAAGCGAATGTGCGAATGTGAACGAGACACATTATGCAGATGGGGATGGAAATTTCAGCATTTTTTGTGGCCTGTCTAAGCCAGGATTCAGACACGGCTAGGACATCAGAGTGTGCTAAAGCAGTGAATAAAGCAAACTTAGGGAGGAGGCTTCTGATGTTAACATGCATGAACCCAAGGCTTTTCCTGTTACAGAAGTTTCAAAAAAGTGGGTTAACCTCCACATCACCAGAGGAACAGAGGAGGAGTAGGATAAGGGTACGGCTAAAGGCTATAAGAACTGGTCGTCTAGTGCGTTCGGAACAGAGAGTAACAGGAGCAGACTTCTGGACGTGGTAGGATAGATTCAGGGCATAATGCACAGAAAAGGGCATGGTAGGGTGCGAGCAGACAGCACACTGACTAGCAGACAGCGCTCTGTAGCTACTTTTCTCCGGTACTTTACTCAGTGTAGTTTGACTATTTTTCTCAGGTAAAATGCAAGATTAACAAGATTAAAACGTTAGGAAATGTAGCCGGCTACATTCTTTCTATGATAGGCCTAAACATTCCAAATATTATGAGAATGCATCTGTGAAGGAAAACTATAGTTCCTTTCTGTGAAGGAAAACTATAGTTGCACGTCCCTGATCACTCTATTGAAGCAAAAACAAAAACAGTGTTGACTTTCAATATCAAACGCAGACCCCTGTCAGTACACAGCTGGACTAGTTCTCAATACCCTGGAATATGGTATATAACGTATAATTGGTACAGGTATCTGTCCGATAGGAGCTTTGACAGTTGGGGTAGCTGGGGCTATCTGAGCCGTAGGAACAGAGAGGTACTGCAGCCTGCATATTCCATCGCATCTAACAGGAGTTCCGGAGTGCCCAGGGAACCCACCCTGGAAGAAATGGGCAGACAAACAAAATATGAACAGCAGTACACGGAACACTTTCGTATCCATACCATCGTTTTCTAGATTAAAACTTAATATTCACTGCCTTCTTACATCTTACCTTTTGACTTTAGAATGTAGTGACATCAAAATAGTTGATGATAAGTGGTAACCCAATCCCACAGCCAAAGTTTACTTTTGTATTTGTGGCTATGAGTCTATTGCAAATCAGTCGGACAGTACTTTGACAGTATGTCAATCTCAAGGAAGTATGATTTGAAGTGATTGAAATGATTCCAAAAGGTATTGGGACATGATCAGAAGATCACCAGGCAATAATTGTGTACAATCTTCTGTGTAAAAAATAACATAATTGACATTGCTTTCGATGATGTGGTGTTTTTCTCCCCAGTCTGATTACGCCTGGTCCTATCCACTTCCTGTTCTAACGAGTCCTGCGCAGCTTGATTCGTGTTCCTGGTCATTTTATTTTTCAGGAATGTGGTCAGAATAGCTTATAACTCCAACCGTTCAAAAGTTAGAGCCACATTTGCAGGAGAAAACAGAAAGCACTGTGTTAATTACAACTAGAGCTGTGACAGTCATTACATTTTGTCAGCCTGATTGTCAAGCAAATACCTGCCAGGCTTATGGTAATTGAATGTTAATTAACATTAATATTTTATATTATTTTACAGTATGAAGAATACAATTGAACATAGCTACTGTGTATGTTTCGATTTGTATACATTCTAAGGCTGCATGATGCGACTAATGATTATTTGAAGAAGTTGTATGAAAGGCATGAGCTCTGCTTTGTTTCTTGTCGAGGCTGCACACACTTCATCAGTCTCTCATTCACAATTTAACCTCTACAGGATCGTTGGGTCCCCCGCAGGATGGTGGAGCTAACGTAGGTTAATGTGATTAGCATGAGATTGTAAGTAACAAGAACATTTCCCAGGACATATCTGATATTGGCAGAAAGCTTCAATTCCTGTTAATCTAACTGCATTGTCCAATTTACAGTAGCTATTACAGTGAAAGAATCCCATGCTATTCTTTGAGGAGAGTGCGCAGTTATGAACTTGAAAATGTATTTTTAGACCAATTAGGCACATTTGGGCAGTCTTGATACAACATTTTGAACAAAAATGCAATGGTTCATTGGATAAGTCTAAAACTGTGCACATACACTGCTGCCATCTAGTGGCCAACATTAAAATTGCGCCTGTGCTGGAATAATACTTTATGACCTTTCTTTTGCAGTTCAAAGATGATGGTACAAAACAAATACATTATCTTTTATTATCTTTTACCAGATCGAATGTGTTATATTCTCCTACATTAATTTAACATTTCCACAAACTTCAAAGTGTTTCCTTCAAATGATATCAAGAATATACATGTCCTTGCTTCAGGTCCTGAGCTACAGGCAGTTAGATTTGGGTATGTCATTTTAGGCGAAAAAAGGGGCGGATCCGGTTTAACAAGCACTTGATAATATTCTCACCAGGCCTCGAATTTCCCAGTGACATCCCCCTTGTGTGGCAGTAATGCCCCCTAAAAAAGCCATTTATTTTGCTGCCAAAGTGACTGTTGTGCACAATATAATAATTATCATTCCCTTCTCTGGCATCCGTGCTCCGAAGCATCTCTCACTCCCATGCCTCAGATATCTCAATTCTTATTAGCCAATGCCCGTGATCGGGTCCTTCTCCCAAGCATCTCAGCTCTGACGTAGGTGAAGTGAAGACAGACACATCGGGGACGCAACTGTGCACGTCCCTCTTATTGAATTCCGAGGCGCATATTGAAGATGTTAGAAGAACTGTCCACATGTACTTTTTGTCAGCTAACAAGATGAGTAGGCCTAACCAACAGCAAAAGTACTAGCCTATGTCAATCTACTATCCCCCAAAAGTTGACCTATTCTATTGCATTAGAGGTGCAGGGTTAAAATCAATGGGGAAGTCCCCCTCAATAAAGCCATATGACAACCTATGTGTTGTGACAATTGCATTGTTTTCTCTATAACCTGTTAGCTCATATGCCTTGCGACCTAGATATATAGTCCTAAAGGCCGAGACAATAAGAAGACACAGTTGCAGAATAAATTCAACCACACCTTTGTTTCATCACAAAACCGGAGAGCAACCTCTGTCCAGTGAAGTCCACAAAGCATATTACATGTAACAAACATTATTGGACAACTAAATAACTATTGATTTAGAACCACGGAGAGTCACTGCAAGTTGCGAAGAAAACAGGTGCTGCCTCCACTATTCCAGCACCATTTCAATTTCAGCATCATCTAATGACCTATACTTAGTCTAATACAGTGACAACTAAAAGATACCAAAAACGATTTAGTCCAATCAACGTAAGCTAAATACATGCTGTACATGGTAGTGATTTGTGTGTGTGTGTGTGTGTGTGTGTGTGTGTGTGTGTGTGTGTGTGTGTGTGTGTGTGTGAGTGTGTGTGTGTGTGTGTGTGTGTGTGTGTGTGTGTGTGTGTGTGTGTGTGTGTGTGTGTGTGTGTGTGTGTGTGTGTGTGTGTGTGTGTGTGTGTGTGTGTGTGTGTGTGTGTGTGTGCAAGTAGGAAAACTCCTACTTGTAGAGACACGCCAATCCCATCTAAACGGTCTGTGACTCTCATGATACAATACGTGCTTTTAGTTTTTGTTGTCCTAGGCTACCTGGCTAAAATGCCAGGCCAGCTAGTTAACATTAGCCTACTACATCTAGCTTCAGGTTGAACTTCCATCCTTTCAGGTCAGGGGCACAATGTATGAATTTATAGTTTGATCAGAATCACTGTTATAATCATTGGCCAGTACTGGAGAATTAAGTAAAACCACAAGCCAAATCTGTATCTCCATCCATGGCTAATTTAGGAAAGGGACCATTTTAGCTAGCTATCTAGCCACTGGAAGACAACAACACAACGAGATGCAAGTTTTTTCTGTAAATTACATTTGGCTTTTGGGGTTATGTGATTGGTGGGAAGTCAAATCCAAACTGGCTTCCCTTGCCACTTTTTTTTGGTGCACCAGAACCATTCACAGTTGAGCTCACTCAGTTTAGCTCAACACTGATTGGCTATTATCAAAAATTGTATCAAGGGAGGCCAAATGCTCACTGGCTTTCCTTGTATTCAATGCTACGGACGGCAACCATATCATATTATTCATTTTGAACAGCATCAGCTTCTTTTTGATGACTAAGAATTCGTGTGCAGTCCAAAGAGGGCCATTCTACATGGAATAGTGCAATGTAGCCTGTGAAAAGTGCTCAAAGGAATGTCAACAAATTTGGATTAAGTGTACAATAGTATGGGGTCATAATCCCTCGGCCATGGCCTTCTGCTCAGATACCTAATCTCCATTCAGTGGGATTTTGTCATAATCCTGTGATTATGTTTTTGGATTATATCCTCTCAAATTCCATCAGTGATTTGCTCATTTTTCAAAGTCTCTTAATCTTGGACAATAAAGCCAAGCATTGCATTTTGCCTTCTTAATAGAGGGCACTGAATGTATCTGGGGGTGTGGCACTTTTTTCCAAATCATTCTCCCACAGTGAATTACTAAAGCATGCCCTGATTTACATAACTCATGATAGATACAGAATGAGGGATAAGCATATTTTTTTTGTGTTTTCATGAAGGCTGGTAGAGTAATTAAACAATCATAAATGCTGCCTAATTACTGGATCAAGTCTATCATACAAATTCAAAGGAAAATCTACATGGGCTCAGTGACCTATTTGTAAATGTAAGTTGTGTTACTTAATTTTCACTGTTACCAAACAGTGAGTTCTCAACAGTGTGGAGAATCCCTTAGATGAAGATAATCTTTTCATTCAATTAATTTAATTGAAAAAGGAGAGCCTTCAAAGTATATCAACATGAAAAATAGTGATTACTAACAAATCACCTCTCATCAGTCATTTAGATATTTTCTTAGTGATATTTTTGTTATGCTTAGATGTCTGAGAAAGCACTTCATTTTTAGAAATACCTTGACTGAATACCAAGGTTATTTCTGACATTTTTATTAGTTACACCAAAGGGTGCTATCTAGAACTTTAAAGGGTTCTTCTGCTCTGCCCATAGGAAAACCCTTTGAATAACCCTTTTTGGGTTCCAGGTAAAACCCTTTTGGGTTCCATGAAGAAAACTTTCTACAGAGGTTTCTACCTGGAAACAAAAAATGATTATTCTATGTGGACAGCCGAAGATCCTTTTTAGAACCCTTTTTTCTAAGAGTGCGCTATTAGATAAATGCCCCTAAAAGTGTTCATTATCTCACAATGTTTAAGCCTACATTTTAATGTGATTCAAATGAACATTTAACATGATACAGTGGGGCAAAAAAGTATTTAGTCAGCCACCAATTGTGCAAGTTCTCCCACTTAAAAAGATGAGAGAGGCCTGTAATTTTCATCATAGGTACACTTCAACTATGACAGACAAAATGAGGAAAATAATCCAGAAAATCACATTGTAGGATTTTTAATGAATTTATTTGCAAATTATGGTGGAAAATAAGTATTTGGTCAATAACAAAAGTTTATCTCAATACTATTCCCTTTGTTGGCAATGACAGAGGTCAAACGTTTTCTGTAAGTCTTCACAAGGTTTTCACACACTGTTGCTGGTATTTTGGCCCATTCCTCCATGCAGATCTCCTCTAGAGCAGTGATGTTTTGTGGCTGTTGCTGGGCAACACGGACTTTCAACTCCCTCCAAAGATTGTCTTTGGGGTTGAGATCTGGCTAGGCCACTCCAGGACCTTGAAATGCTTCTTATGAAGCCACTCCTTCGTTGCCCGGGCGGTGTGTGTGGGATCATTGTCATGCTGAAAGACCCAGGACGTTTCATCTTCAATGCCCTTGCTGATGGAAGGAGGTTTTCACTCAAAATCTCACGATACATGTCCCCATTCATTCTTTCCTTTACACGGATCAGTCGTCCTGGTCCCTTTGCAGAAAAACAGCCCCAAAGCATGATGTTTCAACCCCCATGCTTCACAGTAGGTATGGTGTTCTTTGGATGCAACTCAGCATTTTTGTCCTTCAAACACGACGAGTTGAGTTTTTACCAAAAAGTTATATTTTGGTTTCATCTGACCATATGACATTCTCCCAATCTTCTTCTGGATCATCCAAATGCTCTCTAGCAAACTTCAGACAGGCCTGGACATGTACTGGCTTAAGCAGGGGGACACGTCTGGCACTGCAGGATTTGAGTCCCTGGCAGCGTAGTGTGTTACTGACGGTAGGGTTTGTTACTTTGGTCCCAGCTCTCTGCAGGTCATTCACTAGGTCCCCCCGTGTGGTTCTGGGATTTTTGCTCACCGTTCTTGTGATCATTTTGACCCCATGGGGTGAGATCATGCGTGGAGATTATCAGTGGTCTTGTATGTCTTCCATTTCCTAATAATTGCTCCCACAGTTGATTTCTTCAAACCAAGCTGCTTACCTATTGCAGATTTCAGTCTTGCCAGCCTGGTGCAGGTCTACAATTTTGTTTCTGGTGTCCTTTGACAGCTCTTTGGTCTTGGCCATAGTGGAGTTTGGAGTGTGACTGTTTGAGGTTGTGGACAGGTGTCTTTTATACTGATAACAAGTTCAAACAGGTGCCATTAATACAGGTAACGAGTGGAGGACAGAGGAGCCTCTTAAAGAAGAAGTTACAGGTCTGTGAGAGCCAGAAATCTTGCTTGTTTGTAGGTGACCAAATACTTATTTTCCACCATAATTTGCAAATAAATTCATTAAAAATCCTACAATGTCATTTTCTGGATTTTTTTTCTCATTTTGTCTGCCATAGTTGAAGTGTACCTATGATGAAAATTACAGGCCTCTCTCATCTTTTTAAGTGGGAGAACTTGCACAAGTGATGGCTGACTAAATACTTTTTGTCCCACTGTATAACATGATGTAACATGTCATAAAGCCTAACGCTGAAATAGATGCTAGCTGTCATTTTTTGTTTGACTGTATTAACCCACTATGCAATCAACTAAAATTCATGACCTCTACACAATGCTGTGACTAAAACTGTATCACTGTCATAATCATTCTAAATAGCTCAGGGGGATGTTTATTTTTTCGGTGGGTTGGCCTCCAAATTGGCCTCCACAAATTGCCACACCTGCAGTTTCAACACAAACACATTTTGGCAATAAATTGAGGCTTAACAATGGAGGCTTGGTTATTGCAATCAAGGCACACACACAGCGCTATGAATATATTTTTTTAGAACACCACTGACAGGCTTTGTTGATAATGAATATGTTTGAGAATAAATAATTTGCTCATGCCAGTGTTGGTTGTTAGTCAGAGGATTGCAACAATCGTTTCCATGCAGATGCTGTCACCCATATCAGGAGGCAGAGCTGCCATGCTGTTTTAGATACTTAGCTCAGCTCCAGGAGGTCCTTTCCAGATTTTAATTGTTACATAAGGGAAACTAAACATTTTGATTTCAATTGTCTTTTCAGGCAGAAGAAACATAGCTACAGTACTGTAAGCTAATAGAGATGGTGGTGTCATGTCGGCAAATTGTGCTTCAAGTGATCTGTATCGAGAAGTAGTGAGGTGTGTGTGTGTGTATCTCTTTCTGTGTCTATGTCCCTGTGTGTGCATTTGTGTGCATGTTTAAACAATAGTTTCACAGTCCTCCAGGCGCAACGACAGAATCTTTGTGTGACTCACTACCTTGACTGGTTACTTCTTCCTAAATAGAAGCTAACCCCTTTCCAGTACACCACCCGCTATGCTAGCTGCATTCTTTGATTGCCTGTGAGCAATCACTACACAGAACAAACTACATGACTCACCACCATCGTCATTATATTGTGTTATGATGCGTGCCTGCCACACACATGAAAACCTATCTCATGCTATAATGCCTGTGAAAGAGGGTAAACCAGTGGAATTTATCCATCAACCGCTACAGGCTCTGTTACGAGGTCTTTTACACATTTGGGAAACAGAAATGTCTAACAATTGTTTCAGAATACAAATTCCTCAGGTCAGACACCTGCTGCGGTTCCAATAGCATGTTGGCTGGTGAGGCAGCATACGAGATCTAATATTAGGAAAACAAGCCTTTGAAAAGCTTCTGGGGGGTTGGTAATCAATTAGAAATGAGTGATTCTACCTTTGCTTTTAAGCCATCCTCGAACCCACCATCCATTGTATCCAGCCAGGATGCAAGTGGGAAGACGTTTTGGCTTTTTTACTGCCGTTCCAGACCTTTCGGTGTTTGGCGAGGAGTGGCGCTCCTCTATTAGGTGATTACTCTAAACGCCTGGAAATCTAAGTGATGTGGTGTGGCGTAGTAGTCATTACAACACACTGCATAGTAAAGCAAGAAAGAGACAGACAAAACCTACTGCCGAGTTTACATGGTTTACTTGTTACATCTCCGCTGTCTAACTTGTTTCCCATGCTCGTACTGTCTCCTCAAATTGACACTGGAGTCTTGGTGGGTTTGAGCCACAGTAGAGTCTCTGTATCCATTCTAATGAAGTTGTGGGTGTTCTGCTCTCTCCTGACCACTGCCCTGACCCAGGCTAACAATCAGCAAAGAAGCTGAATGAGCCTGTCTCCCTGCGTGTTAACGACCTCCACTCACGACCGCAATTAAACTCTCATTACCTTCACAATTTGGATTTCTATTCCTGTTTCCACCGCCTTGCTTTACCAGGCACTCCAGTAGACTGTAATTTAAAAAGTCCTGAAAAACAGAGGTGACAAGGGGCCACAACGTTTAGTCTCCCACTTATTACTTAAAATAAATCTGTTGAATGCAACACAATAGGGTTTTTAGTTCACTTTCAATATTCTGCAGTACACGATCCAACAATGTCCATACCCACATAATGTCATAAGCCACAGTAAGCAGCACCACACGATACACCTACTTGCACATAGGGCTGTGATGGTTATGTAATTTATCATATAACGCCTACGAAGGAATGGAATGCCCTGCTAGGATAAAACCAGTTATCAGGCCATCCACACAAACCTACGGGAGTCTGGGAGACAGTAGGCATGCTATCCCTATGAGTGTAGTATGTGGACAGTGTCACGTCCTGACCATAGTGAGCCCTTATTTTCTAAGGTAGAGTAGGTCAGGGCTTGACTGGGGGTTAGTCTAGTTTATTATTTCTGTGGGGTTTTAGCTTTGTTTTTCTATGTTGGTGATTTTTAGGTAGCTTTTTTCCACCTGTGTTTTGTGGCATATTGTTTATGCATAGTTGCATGTTTGCACTCCGTTGTCGTCACGTTTCGTTGAGTCTTTATTGTTTTGTTGTGTGGTTCACTTATTTCTAATAAAAGATGTGGAACCCAGGTCACGCTGCACGTTGGTCCGAGTGTGCTTCCAACGATCGTGACAGTCAGTGGTGGGAAAAGTACCCAATTTTCCTACTTGAGTAAAAGTAAAGATACCCTACTAGAAAATGACTCAAGTAAAAGTGAGTCACTCAATAAAATACTACTTGAGTAAAAGTCTAAAAGTATTTGGTTTTAAATATACTTAAGTATAAAAAGTAAATGTAATTGCTCAAATGTACATTTGTCAAGAGTAAATCACATTCCTTATATTAAGAAAACCAGACAGTACAATTTTTATTTTTTTAATGTAAGGATAGCCAGTGGCACACTCCAACACATAGACAATCATTTACAAGTCAAGCATTTGTGCTTAGTGAGTCTGCCATGTCAGAGGCAGTAGGGATGACAAGGGATGTTCTCTTGATAAGAGTGTAAATTGGGCCCTTTTCCTGTCCCGCTAAGCATTCGAAATGTAACGAGTTCTTTTGGTTGTCAGGGAAAATGTGTAAAGTAAAGAGTACATGAATCAAATGAAGGATGTAGTTAAGTAAAAGTAAAAGTTGTGAAAAATAATAAGTGAAGTACAGATACACACAAAAAAAATGACTTATGTAGTACTTTTACTTTTTTTTACTTAAGTACTTTACACCAGTGTGTATGGTGGACATTTCTCCTTTGTTTCACTTTGTCTCAGTGTAATATTTGAATGCTATATGTTTTAGAGTCAGAGGTACTGAATGCAACTCTATATATGCTAATTCTATCCAGTTTTGTGATTAGGCACCTACAGTACTGAACTAAAATCGTAACATTTGAAGAAGGACAAATAAGGAAAAGATCATATTTTGCCTGTGGCATTCTAAGGTCAACTTTGGTATGGATCCATGATTTCAACTCACTCCAACTCCTTTCTTGAGTATTGATTTAGCTTTTCTCAGAAAGGCACTCAAGCAACCTTATGCTCCAGAGGGAGCGAAGAAGAGTATGTAAGTAAAAGAAAAGCACTCAGGAAATTGAAATCTATGGTCGTCATTTCAGATTTCCTCCCCATCCCCCCTGTACACTACCTCTTTAAAAAACGGTTTATCAACCAAGAAAGGTAAAACTACTGCATTCAGTCTCCGTTCAGGCGCACCTGTATGCAGTTCAGCGAGAAGCATCCAGTGAGCTAGAGATTTAATTTCCTTTCCTCTAATTTACCTAGTATCGATTCACCTGCACTTGGTCTGTGAGGTTAGATTAAAGTCTAATGAATCACTGATGCTGTTTCAGGTACATTGAGGGCACACTGGTAATTGACCTTTTTTGGCTGGTCCTCATCGGCCTACGGGCTAGTGAGCACTAACCAGAAAACAAAGACCCAAACATCAGTTAGACTTGTTCGCATGTAGTACAACTAGTTTCTTTTAGCAGTCAAATAGTATCATACATGTTAACATTTTGAGCAGTTCTATCCTTTCCAGTGCCTACAGATGTAGGATCTTACCTTGATCACTCTTTTGTCGCATCAGGAAATTCAAATAAGCAGTTCTCTTTCTCTCCATGCAGTTGAGGCATTGGGATCAGGGCTTGCTATCAAAATAATGTTCTCACTTGCGCACTCAAACACTAGGCCAAATGTACAAAATTAATCATAGATTGTGAAGACCCGGACTAGCCTGACGTGTCAGGACGTTGTAACTTAAGCTCATTCTAAAATACAGACGTGATTTCTGTCCCAGGGGGATTGATTGACTATGTGCAAGTCTTCCATTTAGACCTGAATTATTTGAATTAGCTGCTAGTGAAGTGCTGGGGTAAAAAAAAACTGTAAACTCCTGTCTGTGGCTGCCATGACTAAATTTATTGAACAAGTTTATGAATGCTGGAGATTCATCTCATTGATATCCCTCACTTGGGAATGACTTATTTTGTACAATGGATTGTGTTTTAAGGGCTTGTGCACAGATACAGGAAAACCAATACATTTAATACAAATATTTACTCAAAATTACAAGTGTTTCTGCTTTTGAGGCTGGGGCATCTGGTGACCGTGGTTCATCTGTCTAATCCCCTACAAGGAGAGAGCACGGCAGCAATACTATCACAATGCCCTATTCATTTCATTGAAGATACACTATACTCCTGTTTGACATGCATTTATATAATTATATTGGACATGTCATCCTTCATCAGTATTCATTTAGTATCCAATGCATTTAGCTTAGATTAGGAGGAAGTAGCTTCGGCCTTCTAATCTAGTTAGATTGCGTCATATCACCTTTCAATATTGGTTGTCAACGAATATAAAACCATGTTATCTTGAACATCTGGGATATTTAATAACATGCATGGGTTTGATAGTTGTATGAATGAATCACAATGCAAGCCTAGTCATTAGAGAAAAAAAAAACGTTAGCAGCTTTAATGCAATGTTATCTTCACAGTGAAAGACCACTGCTCTTGCTATTAACAAAGTGTCAAAACAATTGTCCAGTTCCGGGCGTGAACGCGTGCTGCACAGACCACTGCACGAGGGTAATTCACAATGCTTGAGCAAGCCATGATAACTCTTGATGATACTTGATATGTGGTCGGTTGTTTTGCAGAGCCTTCCCCAAGCCATGGCCTCCTAGGTACAGTACTGCATCACATAGCCTACAAACATCGCTTCCAGCTGCCCCCTTGGTAGCAATTCTAAATAGTCAATATTCATTGACATCCTCCTGCGGCGTGGATTATTTCCTCCTGCGGCAGGATTATTTCCTCCTGCGGCAGGATTATTTCCTCCTGCGACAAAACGGGTCATATTAAGATCCGACTTCTGTAGCTGCACAGAATACAGTGAGGTTCAAAAGTATTTGGACCCTGACACAAGGCATTTTGGATTTGAAATGATACAAATGACTACCAGGTTAAAAAGTGTAGACTGACAGCTTTCATTTGAGGGTATTTTCATCCATATCGGGTGAACTGTTTAGGAACTATAGCACTTTGTATGCGTGGTCCCCCCATTTTAGGGAACCAAAAGTATTTGTAAAAAAGTACTTACATGTGTAACATCCCATATTACATCCCATATTCCTAGCACGCAATGACTACCTCAAGCGTGTAACTCATTTGCAGACTGTTATGTTTGTTTCAGATTATTGTGTGCCCAATAGAAATGAATGGTTAATAATTTAGTGTTGTTTTGAAGTCACTTTTATTGTGAATAAGAATATAATATGTTTATGAACACTTCTACATTAATCTGGATGCGACCATTATTACGGATAATCCTGAATGAATCATGAATAATGATGAATTAGAAAGTTAGAGAAGCACAAATATCATACACCCAAGACAATTAACATCTCGTCATTACCAATAACGGGAGGTTAGCATATTTTTGGGGTATTATATTTATGCCCCTAACTTTCTCACTCATCATTATTACATTATTACAGTACAGAGGCAAAAATAACATGTGTCACTGTCCAAATACTTTTGGACCTCACTTAATTTACAGAGGTTCATTTTAGGATTTTAAAGGTGATGGAACTGTCCCATCGGCAGTCAACCACTAAATATGCTAAACAAGCTTTGTTCAGGCCCCCCCTAAGACTATTTTTGCCTTCCCAAAGAAAAAAAGCCCCTTTATTACAAAAGCTGTTAATCTCAAACTACTTGTTGTTCCCTTAAACAAACCAGTGCCCTTTCTGAGCTGTGAACACACAGGGTGCATTGCCATGACTGAACGCCCAAACTGGCACATTAGATTTACGATGTGTCATCGGCGGCCTGGGCTTCTCAGGGGTTCTGGCTAGGATTCCACTTTCATGTCCCTGTTTATCCTGCTCAGTAAATAAAGGCAAAGGGCGACAGACTAAAATTATTGTTGCTTAGTTGCCTAAACAGGAAAATAAGGGAAATGTTTAACGTCTTTGAAAAGTCATCTGATGTAGTATTGTATAATCATCCAGCTTTAACACTAGATGACACAACTCCTCAATCAAATATCCTAAGATATAGAACTTATGATACAGACATGAGATACAGACATATTTACGTTCCTGTGAAACGTAATTACGAATAGTCTTATGAACTGAAGCTTTGACCAGAGCTCTAATCCAAACCCTCTCTAACTTAAATCCTGAACTTCACCAAAACATTTGTCAATATGGGGCATATGCACCATTTATAAATGAAAACGTACAGTTTTCCCCAATAGGCAGAAGGTTTGATTATTGGCTGTTGTAAGTTTGTTAACAACCTATACGCTTGTAGCTACAGTGATTGCAAAACGTCTGAGTGACCTTGCAAAGGCAAAGTTATACTTAGCTCTATAAGAGTCTACAGAGGACTAAATCACAGTCAGAGTCGGCCCTCTTCACTATTTCCTACTGTGCTCCCCTCCCTTCCTGTCTCTGTGTCTTTACATGCCACACCTGAATGTATTGGTAAAGTCACCCTCACCTGGACGTCAAATGAGCGTTAAACCCAACGGGTTCTAGGGATTCCCACAGTGAAAAAGCTTAAATTCACTACTTTCATTCAACTGCTAGCTCTGCCCTCATATTTAGGCTCACATTGAAGTGTTTTACCGTATTATTTGCAGGACAACCAGAGCTAGAACACAACGACAACCAAGTAGAACACAAAATAATTTGACATAAATAGTTGCATTTATGAGTTTTACTGACAAATATCAATAAAACAATAAGGTCCGCCAAGGAAAGAACCTGATAAAAAATGTATTTATTTATAAGAATGCTGTCTGTACAGGAATTGTTTGCTCAGTGGGAAATGAATATCCAATTAGTCAGTGACAACTGTGTGGAGTTTATAGTTTGTGACAGCAACTATGTGAGCTTATTACAGTATTATAGACACCATGGCCTTGGGTTTCCTATGATCTTCCATGTCGCATAACCCTGGATCTTCTAATAAGGTCTGAGTTGGAAGCACAGGTGCGACATGAGGCCTTGTGTATGTAAGGACTGATTGGATATGGGCTCTGCATTGTTACACTTGAAGAGGAATTCTACAGAAAAGACGGGTGTTATTGAAAGCGTCCAATGGACATCAGGTGGCATTGCTCTAATGAAATCACCCGTGTCTTGGCATTCTTCTTTTGGTTTATTCTCTCCCTCTCCGGTGGTCAGTGAGAATGCAAGTCTGATTCCTCTAAAAGTAGGTCTTATTGATTTTCCTTTACTGGCCTACGCCTGCTACCAGGTACAATGTGAATGTAAGTCAAAGTTATTAGTCGGCGACTCGTCTCTCTTGCCTGACTACCCATCCACATTGCTCCAGCCAAACACATTCTGAACATTCTGACTGGGCCAAGAAACCGTTGGGTTGCGCCAGAGCCAACACACACAAATTACTAGTCGCGTCATTGGCTTGATGCCCTGATTGGTTCGAGACTGTCCAATCGCTGATGAACTTGTTTTGTACAATGGTCCTCCTTTTAGAGTCAGTACAAACTACTTTTAGGATGGAAGTTTGATACTATGGAGTGATCAATAGAGCAGCGGATGGTATGTTTTGTGTCATTTCTACCAAAGTTAAAGGCCAGGATTGGTGCCATTTTAAATGGAGTTTTCTTATATCCTTCCATTTTGTCAGTGAGGCTTTGCGATATTGCTGACAAATAGCTTTTGAGGTTGAAGGGCACAATATGCGCCCATGAAACGTGATAACCGGTAAATACTGTCGGTCAGCAAATAGAGAGAGCGAGAGAGGGAGAGAGAGAGAGAGAGAGAGAGAGAGAGAGAGAGAGAGAGGGAGAGAGAGAGACAAAGAGAGAACGAGGGAGAGAGAGAGACAGAGAGAACGAGAGAGAGAGAGAGAGAGAGAGAGAGAGAGAGAGAGAGAGAGAGAGAGAGAGAGAGAGAGGGAGAGAGACAGAGAGACAAAGAGAGAACGAGGGAGAGAGAGAGACAAAGAGAGAACGAGAGAGAGAGAGAGAGAGAGAGAGAGAGAGAGAGAGAGAGAGAGAGAGAGAGAGAGAGAAAGAGATTATGTGTGTGAGGAGAAACAGCAATAGGGGAGTACTCGGCCTCAAGTAAGAGCTCATTTACTTTGCCCCGAGATAAGGAAGAGGGTAGTTAAGGCTTAATTCTACTTCAGGCCAGGAGAAAAAGGGCACCCCTGGTTGAACCCTCCCTTTAAGAACTGCTGCTCCAATAGCCAGCTTAGGATGTCTCAATGAGGCCTGGATAAGGCAGTGGGGTGGTTTTTAGGGTACCTTCCTAAAAGTCAAGGAGGATAGAGGAAGGAAGAAAGTACAAAATAACAGATGGAGAGAAAGCCAGGGTAACGTTCAAATGGACAGGCAAAGGGAAAGAAAGAAAGAGAGAGAGATGGGAGCAAAGAAAGAGAAGGGAGAGATTTGGCAGGCGTTTGCTACTGCCTTTGCCTGGCATCCTTATTTAAATGATGTTGTCTTCATTTTACATGTTCATTCTGTAGCCGAACCATCATGAAAAGGAAATCCTTTTCTTCCCTCATCTACGGATGAGGGTTTTATGGGTTTTGCAGGAAAAGTTTGCGAAGTTGGATACAAGACCAGAATCTCCTCAATTTCCTCAACTACCTTGACAGACCACCCGTCTACTTTGATCTGTCGCTCTGTCCTTTTTCTTTTGTTCGTCTCTCACTCTCCCTCTACCTCTCTCTTAAATCGTTATTTTTATTCACTACCCCTTTCCTGTTCCATCTCCAGCACTTCCTCCTCTTGATCGATGTGTCCATCACGCTCCATTCCTCTCCCACCTATCTTTTTCTCTTTGACTTACCGTTTTCTCTGTACCGTCCTCTCCCTCTCTGTCCCATTTTTTCAGACTCTCTTTCTCTATTTACCTTCTCTCTCACTATAAGACAGAATATTTGTCTCTCCTCCCTCTGCTCTCTTTCCCTCCACCTCCCTTCCGACTATAGTCGTTCTTCTCTCTCACAACTGTCTTTCCATTGAAGCCTGGTGGCTGAGATGGAGCTGGGGAGAGTGGCTCCCTTTTGATGGCGCTGTAGATAGTTTTGTCTGCCCTGACTAAGCTGCTGTGCAGCAGACATGCGGTAAAATAAGAACATGACCTTTCGTGCCAACCCAAGGTAAAACAACAACAGCAACAAGTTAAGCACAATTGAACAGATGGGCTTTTTTACAAAGTCCCTGTCAGATCTTTGCAGTTCTTTACCCAGAACCCCCCATTGTTTCCCTTTGAGGGGACAAATCTTTGTAGTGTCCTCCTTGATCTTATTCTCTTTTCCCCTGGCAAAAATGTTATCAAAAACTATTTTGTGGAGAAAGAGAATAATCTTTCAAATTTTGTGATAATTGAGATACTAATAAAGAAAGAGCTTTTGCCTTTGAAGGAGAGTTTTAATTGGCTAAACTTTGACGGAAGGAAGTTCTTGTGGAAATGGAAGAGCTGACTTATTCAGGACAGAGAGCAAAACAATACCAAAAATGTTTTGTCTAAAAGTCAGAATGAATTTATTTGCAAATTATGGTGGAAAATAAGTATTTGGTCACCTACAAACAAGCAAGATTTCTGGCTCTCACAGACCTGTAACTTCTTCAAAAAGCCCCCTTTTAAGCATTGAGTGTAAGGAAAATGTACGCTTAATCCAGCATAAACTAATGCATAGAATTTATTATACAAGAGACAAAATTCAAACTCAGAGTCATGTCTAAAGTGTAAAACTAACAGTGACTCAATGATTCATGCCTTCTGGAAGTGCTATAATGTCCCAAAGTTATGGTCGGAGTTGGAAAGTTGGCTGTCGGAAGTTTTACAATGTAAATGCACGTTTAATCCATCTAGCTGCATATTTCAAGACATGTCATATGAGGGGTGCGGTGAGATAACCAATCAGTTGGACCGTGCTTTTCTCGTCAATCATTCTGAAAACTTTTGCTTCAAAACTGGAAATCGAGTGATCCTCCATCGTTGGGACGGGGAAAGAATCAAATGCATTATTGTTAGAATATTGAAAGTGTGTGGGCGACAGAGAAAGGCAGAGTGGTGCAGTTTGAGGACATGTGGCATAGAGTCTTGCAGCCGATCTGGAGATGAATGTGGTGGGAACATGTGGGTCTGGGCAGGTGGGATGTTGATGATGTTTGTGGGCATCTGTCTGGTGTCTTTCGCCTGTGTATGTTTATACTGTTTGAAAAAATGGATTCTTACAACAACGGAAAAACATTGAGTGTTTGAACTACAGACTTCTGGGTTGTTGCGTTGTATTTGTCTATTTCTTCTGCACCTTCTGATACCATCCAATAGCCTGTTTGGGGGGGGGGGGGGGGTTGAGCTAGAACGTTGTTTGTGAGACAAGGGCCATGAAGAGCTGAGACTCTCATGAACATACACTATTTTGCTCTATGACCCCCACAATCCCACACGCTGGGATCTCCCTCCATTTTCTCTACCAGAGAGCAATAGAGACTCACTAGCAATGGACAGTCGGTAGCCTCACACTGTCAATTGAGCTGATGTAAAAGGCTCAGTGGAAAGAGTATGCTCCTGTGAAGTAGGATGCAGACGGGACTGGTGGAGTAGGATGCAGACTGGACTGGTGGAGTAGGATGCAGACTGGACTGGTGGAGTAAGATGCAGACTGGACTGGTGGAGTAGGATGCAGACTGGACTGCAGATTGTTTTTAAGTATGGAAACAGATGCAGGTCTCCTGTACTTTGCTAAAGATATAGGTCATGATGAGGAGGAGTAACTATCGTCTACTAAAGGTCTTTGCAGACTGTACGTCGTATTCAGTCGTTTACGATGATCACGTCACACTGCGCGTTGTCACCAAATTAAAATCCTAATATCAACCTGGCCAGATTCTAGGATTTGCTTCGGCTTCAATTCTGTCATCACATTCTGCGATTGGCTTGCGAGGCTTGTCAGCCAACGTAGGCTTCGTCAACTTCAGCGGTGTATTTGATCTGCAGCGGTGTATCTGATCTGCAGCGGTGTATTTGATCTGCAGCGGTGTATTTGATCTGTAGCGGTGTATCTGATCTGCAACGGCGTATTTGATCTGCAGCGGTGTATTTGATCTGCACACGTGTATTTGATCTGCAGTGGTGTATCTGATCTGCAGCGGTGTATTTGATCTGCAGCGGTGTATTTGAAATGCAGCGGTGTATTTGATCTGCAGCGGTGTATTTGATCTGCACACGTGCCAGCAGCGCAAGTCTCACTCTATGCTTATGCACGAGTGAAGTGAGTTCAGAACAACTGAAAGAAATGCATCTTAGAAATAGTTATTCGCCCAAACTCAGAATCAAATAGGCTTCCCCGAAATAACACGGTCTCTGTGGTAGAATGTTCATTTTGATTGGCAATTTTGTGTATTTATCAAAATCCCATCAGGTAGCCTGATTTCAGATGGGTCATATGAACAAGATTGTTAGGGAAAGCGTTCTTCTTGCACAGCATCTAAATGTTTAAATCAAACTATTATATTAATCTGATTATTCACAATACTTGTGTCATTGTTTGCATACTTAGTGTCCCGGGCGTGTTCCTATTAGTCGGTCAACGGGATTGTCTAGTAACACCAGCGGTGTTAAATGGTGACGCTGCTAGAACTGTGTCGGAGCCTACGACCACACGTAGTGGTACCTAATCTGCAGACATAGAACCTGTCACACTGAACGAGCCAAGACATAGTGGTACCTAATCTGCAGACCTAGAACCTGTCACACTGAATGAGCCAAGACGTAGTGGTACCTAATCGGCAGACCTAGAACCTGTCATACTGAACAAGCCTAGACGTTCGACCGTTGTTTACAACCTAAGAATTTGCCCACGACGTGGACATTTTGTGTGGGATGGCAAAATCGTGATATAAGATGGCTAAAATCGTTTAGTCTGCAAAGGCCTTCACTTCTTTTCACTAATAACCTTTAAGGAGATAGGAACTGGACTTGGATTAGCTTCATTATGGGGAACCTCAAAGGCTGAAATAGGATGTCATACCCTATAAAATACATTTCCATTTTTGTTTGAAAATCTAGTTTCTGTCCTCTGTCTACGCATCTCATGGCAGCCTTAAATCATCATTTATATGCCATCCTGTATTACTGTAAGTGATGTGAAATAAACATGACATGGAAAAATGTTCCGCCAGGATTCATATCATTCAGTTTCGTGTTTCAGAGATGATATTTAAGTTTAATTGTCGCCTTGGAGGCCTGAAAGAACAAAGGACATTTAAGCCACTGGGAATGAGTCATCCATTCACACATAGACACATTCAGTATGTCCCCCAAGGCTTGAATTCTGTTATGAAAAGAATATCAAGCACATAACTAATCTCAGACGCCTCAAGATTTCCTTCAGATTCAGGCAGTCTTACCGTACCATTATTCAACTGAGAAGGGCGGTGTCTTTTAAAGGGCTAAACACTCACTTTGACTTGTCAATAATTCACATCATGGGAAGACTCAAGCCCTCCAGGGTGAGACTGAGGTAATTCTCACTCTCAACAGGGTGAGTCAGTCTTTGTCCTCGAATTCAATTATTTCATTATTTAACATGTAACTGAGTACTAGTCGCACAACTGACTGGTAGTTAGTGTGTCTAGCTGCTCCTGTCATGGAAACAAAACCCTATACTAAATTCTATAAGAATCTGAGAGCCCAAGAACGACCGATAGGCCAAGGTCTTCTGTGTTTATCACATAAGAAGTGAAAGAGAAGTTATATGTTCCCCATGTCCAACCATTTCCTTTGCATTTAAAAAAAGAAGATATACAGTGCCTTGCGAAAGTATTCGGCCCCTTGAACTTTGCGACCTTTTGCCACATTTCATGCTTCAAACATAAAAATATAAAACTGTATTTTTTTGTGAAGAATCAAGAACAAGTGGGACACAATCATGAAGTGGAACAACATTTATTGGATATTTCAAACTTTTTTAACAAATCAAAAACTGAAAAATTGGGCGTGCAAAATTATTCAGCCCCTTTACTTTCAGTGCAGCAAACTCTCTCCAGAAGTTCAGTGAGGATCTCTGAATGATCCAATGTTGACCTAAATGACTAATGATGATAAATACAATCCACCTGTGTGTAATCAAGTCTCCGTATAAATGCACCTGCACTGTGATAGTCTCAGAGGTCCGTTAAAAGCGCAGAGAGCATCATGAAGAACAAGGAACACACCAGGCAGGTCCGAGATACTGTTGTGAAGAAGTTTAAAGCCGGATTTGGATACAAAAAGATTTCCCAAACTTTAAACATCCCAAGGAGCACTGTGCAAGCGATAATATTGAAATGGAAGGAGTATCAGACCACTGCAAATCTACCAAGACCTGGCCGTCCCTCTAAACTTTCAGCTCATACAAGGAGAAGACTGATCAGAGATGCAGCCAAGAGGCCCATGATCACTCTGGATGAACTGCAGAGATCTACAGCTGAGGTGGGAGACTCTGTCCATAGGACAACAATCAGTTGTATATTGCACAAATCTGGCCTTTATGGAAGAGTGGCAAGAAGAAAGCCATTTCTTAAAGATATCCATGAAAAGTGTTGTTTAAAGTTTGCCACAGGCAACCTGGGAGACACACCAAACATGTGGAAGAAGGTGCTCTGGTCAGATGAAACCAAAATTGAACTTTTTGGCAACAATGCAAAACGTTATGTTTGCCGTAAAAGCAACACAGCTCATCACCCTGAACACCCTATCCCCACTGTCAAACATGGTGGTGGCAGCATCATGGTTTGGGCCTGCTTTTCTTCAGCAGGGACAGGGAAGATGGTTAAAATTGATGGGAAGATGGATGGAGCCAAATACAGGACCATTCTGGAAGAAAACCTGATGGAGTCTGCAAAAGACCTGAGACTGGGACGGAGATTTGTCTTCCAACAAGACAATGATCCAAAACATAAAGCAAAATCTACAATGGAATGGTTAAAAAATAAACATATCCAGGCGTTAGAATGGCCAAGTCAAAGTCCAGACCTGAATCCAATTCGAGAATCTGTGGAAAGAACTGAAAACTGCTGTTCACAAATGCTCTCCATCCAACCTCACTGAGCTCGAGCTGTTTTGCAAGGAGGAATGGGAAAAATTTCAGTCTCTCGATGTGCAAAACTGATAGAGACATACCCCAAGCGACTTACAGCTGTAATCGCAGCAAAAGGTGGCGCTACAAAGTATTAACTTAAGGGGGCTGAATAATTTTGCACGCCCAATTTTTCAGTTTTTGATTTGTTAAAAAAGTTTGAAATATCCAATAAATGTCGTTCCACTTCATGATTGTATCCCACTTTTTGTTGATTCTTCACAAAAAAATACAGTTTTATATCTTTATGTTTGAAGCCTGAAATGTGGCAAAAGGTCGCAAAGTTCAAGGGGGCCGAATACTTTCGCAAGGCACTGTATTTCTTCCTCAAACCAATGTGAAGAGGATGTGATGCAGATGAGGATGTGGTTTCTTCAGAGCTAATATCTTTTGACGATTCAAAGAGATTAAACATGTGGCGGTCATGTCTTCAAGTCTGACCCTTTTAAAGTGGATGCATTGTGCAGTGCTACCCTCACAATAGAAAGCTATGGGTACCAATTTGAAGAGATGACTTTAAATGTTCCTTCCATCACCTTAAAGTGCCAATTAGCTCTAAAGTAGGAAATACAATTATTTTGGAGGTTGTGTATCTTTGATTTTAGCATTTGACGAACACTGCAAATTGGTGTATATTAAGATTAGGATTATTACCATCATGCTATAAATGTATTATCAGTAATGATGCCGAGTTAATAGTGTTGCTAACATTACCGTATGAACACAATTTAGCCATTTTGAATTACATGAGCAAATCATTTGTGAGTGAGTAGGCTATACAATTACACGTGTACTTACTGTGAATAAGTTGCACCTACAATAGCAAACGTCTCATTTGAAACCGAGTTGGCCAAACGGGGCCATAATCATGGCTGTTGTGCTCTAGTATAAGACTTGTAATTAAACATTTGCCAAGACATGAGTGATGAAACTGACAAAGTGAACATGACTTTCTATTTGTTGTGGTCAATTATACTGTCAAGGGAATGCCAACATGGTTTGAAACTAAAGGGGTTGGAGACATTACATGAGAAGTTTCCGGTGTAATTATGTTTTGATTAATTACGGGGAACACTGGCTCCTTAAATGGCACCTGTGATGGATACTAGCAGAAGGTCGGTCCTATACATAGCACATGTCAATCAATACAAACATATTAAGGGGGAATTGATTAAGGAAATGAAACTTTTAATTAAACAGATCCACAAAGAACCCCACGACGGGACTCAATCTGAGGCCTAAAAACCAGCTGATAACATATTCCATATGTTGTTTCTACAAAATGTAATAATTATTAAATATAACCTTAGTAATTATAGAATCAACTATTTCTGCAGTAGACATGGAATTAATTAGCTAAAATATTGATTTTGATATATTACATACATATATTAGTCTTTATAAAATCATTCTCCCAGGGGCACTTTTAGCTTCATGATTAATTTCTATACACAAGACAGAGATAATTGTTGCTTGGAAGTCTTTACAAACTTGGGACAATCTTTGTAAACATGGCCAAATCTATTGATCTAACAGTTTGAATATATTTAGGCTATGCAATGTATCCGTATTGATCAAATCTCCCTCTGAAGCAATTGGAAAGCCAACAACAATGGCCTTGAGGCCTGCAACTATTCAATTAAAAAAGTAATTCCATGTTGTGTTGCTCTCTTTTTCTCCTTTAACTTTGTCACTATGAACTGGACTCTAACGGCCTCTTAACCACACACACATAGTCCCTTCTCTCAACGCACCTCAGATCCCCGGTAATTTCCCAGTAGATGAAAAGTGCTGAATTTCATTTAAACCAAATAAAATATTTATTTTCTATTTTACAGGAAGTGTAAAAATGAACATAATACGAGGGAGCTCCAGAGGACTGTAATATTCTAAACACCACCAAAAACAATTGGGAAAATAAATAAAGATGGCCTTTTTTTTATGGTGCTATTACCCTGCCTGTGGTTTGAGGGCTTGTTAGCGTGCCAGTGTGTGTTGTGGCTTACAATGGAGGTGCTAGCCCCCTGGGAACTAACGGCTGTGGAGTTTGATTTCCCGTGCACACTGTCGCATTAGCGCCAAGGCTAATGCCCTGGAGCTTGTGTATGCTGTGTTATGAGGCAGACGTTTGGCCGTCTCTCCCTGCCAGCTTGAATAAGGGTGGAGTCAGAGAGGGGAAAGGGAGCTATGATTCATTTTGGAATATTCACAGGCTACCTCAGGGGTGGCCAATCATACTCCTGGAGAGTTAATGGTATGCAAACTTTTATTCTAGCCCAGCTCTATCACACCGGATCCTAATCAGCTGAATCAGGTGCCTCGGTGCAGGGCTGGAACCAAAGTTACCCCCCCCCCCCCCTCCCAAACCAGTCTAATTGGAATGAATGGCAGTAGAGACATAATCCAGATTTTACTTATGCAGGAAAATAAAAGTACGGCCTATGATATATCAGAAATTATGTAATAGAATTATTGTAAACCTAAAATTTTTGTAAACCTAAAATAATATAATTATAATACAGTTTATACAGGTTATATATACACATTTTCTGTAATAGATAGCCCCTAAAAGTATTACATTGTTTTTGAGTTTCCCTCAGAACAGCCTCAATTTGTTTGAGCATGGACTCTTCAAGGTGTCGAAGGCATTACACAGGGATGCTGGTCCATGTTGACTCCAAAGCTTGTTGGCTGGATGTCCTTTGGGTGCTGGACCATTCTTGATGCAAACCGGAAAATGTCGAGCATAAAAAACCCAGCAGCCTGGCACCTACTACCATACCCCGTTCAAAGGCAATTCAATATTTTGTCTTGCCCATTCACCCTATCAATGGCACACATACGCAATCCATGCTTCATTTGTCTCAAGGCTTAAAAATCCTTCTTTAACCTGTCTCCTCCCCATCATCCACACTGATTGAAGTGGATTTAACAAGTGACATCAATAAGGGATCATAGCTTTCACCTGGATTCACCTGGTCAGTTTATGTCATGGAAAGAGCCGATGTTCATAATGATTTATATACTCAGTGTATGTAAAGAAAACTAGACTTCTCTATTTGTGTTTTCTTGGAAAGCTGTGAGTGCTATTATATGATACTATATCAGTACTTGTTGCATTTACAGCTTGTCTAAGTCCTGTCATCAACTGATTTCAGCCAAAGTATGGCTGTGGGTTGACTGCATTGTTTGAATGGAATGTTGGCATATTGGCAGTTCATTTGAAGAATTAATGGAATAATTCCTCTAAAACTGGATGGCTAGCTAGCTAGCAAACATACAGTGCAGATCCTTATTTAACACAATATCTTATCACAGCACTGGCAAACGATGGTTGACCAACTCTCTGACAAAAATGGCTGACCTTTAGTCCATTCTAATATTCTAATCCCTAATTCTATGTATCAAACAACGTCCGGAATTTCAGCATGAAGAACAACATGAATTTGCCCTGACCTGACTTCAAATTATATTTGCCAATGACAGTGATAAAGCTAGGCAACTCAAAGCCAGCTGTACACTGAAAGACAACTTCTAGCAACTAATCTGAGGGTAAATGATCCCCAAATTAACCAAAAGAAGGAAAGAACATCAGTAGGTAGGTTTTAGTCTAAAATATAATGGGTTACAGTGTCCATGTTTCCCAAGATGGCTGTCTCAATCACAGTGAAAACATGTTGGACAGACTTTTATTTACACTGCCAAATGAGAACCAATCATATTGTGGAGGACACACACACACACACACACGCACACACGCACACACACACACACGCACACACACACACACGCACACACACACACACACACACACACACACACACACACACACACACACACACACACACACACACACACACACACACACACACACACACACACACACACACACACACACACACACAAACCTAAATGGAATTTGGTACAGCAAGAAAAAGTGCAAAGCAATATCCTGTTGTCACATTATATCTGACAAAGCAATGCATTTGAGATGATATTGCTTTCAGTTGAGTCCATTCAGACCAGCTTTATGCACAGAATGCAATCCAGTGTCCCCAGCCCTGTGGCTGTTGATAAAATATTAAATGCAATTTTTCCAGGTATCCGGCATCCCAAAAATAAATGCAGTCTAGGCATACTTCCTAAACAACATTTGCATAGGAATACAATTAAGTTCTGCCTCCTGGAGTGAATACATCATTTAGTAATGTAACGCATGAGCAGCATATTGTAGAAATGCCACTGCTGACTTCAATAAACACCAGTGTTGGTGGGTAAGCCTGTCCGTCTCTCTCTCTCTCTTTCCAAAAACAGAATATTATTAATATACTGTATGTGGCAGTCATTTCAAGGTGAAATCTAAAGATTTTTAGACGCTATTTCAACATCTACTCAGTTGATCCATTGGATCAACACTTTTGAATCACATCCTTCACAGAGGGACCAGCTATTACAGTTTTTTTTGATTGCTTAAGCACGATTTTCAAAACAGGGCCCGTGTTTTCAAAACACTACACACAATTAGCACAACCACACACCCAATTAGCAAAACACTACAGATCCTTTGCAAAATTAAACACTCTGGTAAAAACTATACACTTCTTTTTAAAAACCACACTTTGTTACCATATGAAACACACATTTCACATTACTATACTCTGTTTGCACGATGCTGTGATAAACCTAAAACACTTTTAGCACTTCTACTTCCCTATGATTAGAGTAGGCTACTATCAACAAAGTACAAATATAATGTAAATTCACCAAACACTACACAAGACCAATGTTGCAGACTGAAGAAACTCATTTATTTCTCAACACGCCCAAAATGTTGACATGGAGATTCATACAGTTTTTCTCAGTCGCTTTGGTGCATTTTTCACATCATCCCTAACATGTGCAAAATAACAAGTGCATTTCTCAGAACAATTTGTACAAACTGCAATATACAATAGATATGTTTCTAAAGCTAGTCAGTCACTAAAAATCCTTCGTACATCTCTCAAAAGTAAATATTCATGCCAATGATCATGTCAGTGTCATCAGAATGATAAGTCATTGAGTCATTGTTCACGAACAAGGTCGTCAAAATGTTTAGGCATGTTGTCAATGTAACTGTGTAACTTTGACAGTATTACCTGATGTAAACTTAGGCTACAGTTTGGATGACAGTTACTGTATTGAAAATGCACAAGGCTGCACTTCTATGGCATATATCAATTTCAACAGTTCTATTTACATATTACTGTATGTGGGTTATTGATTAAAAGAGACTGGACAACCCAAGGGGCACCAAGGAAAAAAAACTAAATTAGAAAGAAACACAGGAAACCACCCCTAAGGCACAACTTTGCCCGCAGCACTGTTGTGCTGTCTCTACACATCCAGACGTTCCTGTCTTTCGGCCCACATATTCTCATCCACATCACACCGGATATTTTCCCTTCCAATGCAACGTGGAAAGAATCTTTTGGAATGCCTTATCCATCCTCTGCAGGCGTCTACTGTGATGTCCTCACATGCTGCATCCATTGCAGCCAGCAGGGTCATCTGTGTGTGTGGCTGACGATCGTACACCTTCCACCTCCATGCTGAAAATAACTCCTCAATTGGGTTAAGGAATGGTGAATAAGGTGGGAGGAATTCTATGAGCATCCTCGGGTGGGTCACAAACCATTGCCTTATGATGTTTGATCGATGGAATCTCACATTATCACAAATGACCACATACTTTGGCAAATCCTCTCTAAACAGACCCCTCTCATCATCAGGGATGAGAGAGAGTCTCTAAAAAGTTGAGTAGATGCTGGGTGTTGTATGGCCCTATAAGGGGGATATGGGTTAGGACACCATGCTCCATGCATTATTGGAAAATTGCAACTCTGGGTTGTGGTCTGTCTATATATGCTTGCCAATTGATTCTTCATGAGATGCACCTTTGAGCAATTTAGACAACTGGTTGATTGTTGGTTGAACTAACACGTTACATTCCTTCATGAGTGAGGGTCAATTTCACCTGTACGATTCATCAAGTCACGTTTTTGTACAAAAGGTCTAATAGAAATGTGTAAAACTATGCTTGACAGTTTATGACAAATAGTTAAAACATTTGCATGTAATGGCTTATGCAAGGAACTAATGCCTAGATGTTTTGAGGGGTAAGACTATTCAACAGAGAACCATGTACTATATTTTGATCAACATGACATGAGCAATTGATAATGTGGAAAAAAGCTGACACTTGTACATTATCAATTGCAATTTGTTCAAAGGAATAAGAAATTGCTTTAATGATGTGCACAAGTGACTAGATGATTTGGAATTTGTACAAGTAGTATCAAGAAGTGCACTTTTGATCTAAGAAATGCACCAAAGCGACTGAGAAAAACTGTAATACTGTAACCAAACGTCACTTTACGTATTGTAAGTTCAAAAAAATAAATAACTAGACATTATCTCTTCGCCTAGTTGGATCTGGCCCGAGAATTTCATCAACATCGCAGGCAATGTTGTCATTAGCAAGACACCTTGGAAAGAAACGTATTAAATGACGAATCCATCCTTGCATTGCTGCTACCTCCATCTGGTCACAGGCCTCCTCCATGGCTTGGATGAGGGGTACCTCAGCCTGGAGACGGAGATCATATACCTTCCACCGCCATGCCGAGAAAAACTATTTTATAGGGTTGAGGAATTGAGAGTATGGTGGAAGATATAGGACGGTGAAATGTGGATGTTGCTGAAACCAGTTCTGAACCAGAGCAGAGCGGTGGAAAGACACATTGTCCCAGAAAACAATGTATTGCATATGATCGATTTGATTTGCTGCTGTTATGTTGTGCAATTGGTCCAAGAATGTAAGTATGAGTGCTGTGTTGTAAGGGCCCATATGGGCATGGCGGTGTAGGACCCCATTCTGTGTAATGGCTGCACAGAGTGTTATATTACCCCCACCTTGCCATGGGACATTGACTATAGCCCTGTGGCCAATGATGTTTCTTCCCCTCCTTCGTGTTCTCGTCAGGTTGAACCCAGCCTCATCTACGTAAATGAACTCATGCTGGATCTCCTCTCCATGCATTTGTAAAACTCTCTGAAAAACAGTGTCAGGCAAAATTGTGTAGTTCAGTGTAGATCTAGTATACATACAGTACAGTAAAAGATTGAGACAGTATGCAAGATCACACTGCTAAAGTGAATACATACCTCTGCATAATCATGCCGCAGTCGTTTCACCCTTTCGGAATTGCGCTCGAAAGGCACTCGATAAATTTGCTTCATTTTTTTTATTTTTAGGATGCGTGCCAGTGTTGATGTTGAGACCTGATGGATATCGTTGAAAATGGCGTGGTTATTGACAATGTTAGCTTGGAGCTGCTTGAGTGTTATAGCATTGTTGGCCAAAACCATGTTTACTATCTCCCTCTCTTGCTGTTCTGTGAACATAGGAGGCCTTCCCCCTTGTCGTCCCTGACCCTCAATCCTATGTAAAAAAAAAACACAGTATACAATAGTACAGTAATTTCACAGGAAAAGGTAACAGAAGTGCTGATAGTGCATAGAATACAGTACTGTAAGCAGTTACTGAAACCGTGCAGATGTTTTTGATATGATGATATTTTTACAATACCTATTTTCCAGTCTAAATGTTCTCATCACACTTGCCCCTGTATACCTGCTTAGATTTGGCTGTACTCGCAGTCCAGCCTCCCTCAGCGTCAGGCCATGGTTGACAACGTGGTCAACCAGTGTTGCGCGGATCTCATTTGTCAGATTCGGTCCTCTTTGAGCACCTTCTTGTCTTCCTCTTCTTCCCCTTCCTCCTCCTTCTCGTCCTCCTCCTCGTTCTCCTCCTCGTTCTCCTCGTCCTCCTCGTCCTCCTCCTCATCCTCCTCGTTCTCCTCGTCCTCCTCCTCATCCTCCTCGTTCTCCTCGTCCTCCTTGTCGTCCTCCTCCTCGTCCTCCTCCTCCTCCTCGTCTTACTCTTTCTCTGACTCTTTCCATTGTGCTTGAAGACCGATGAACTCACCTGCTGCTTTTTTATAGTGCTTATACACCTGATTGGTGTGTCTACAATTAAGCAAATGAGTGTTTGCACACCTGATGACTGTGTTGAACTAATTGGTTGGACGGTGTGGTAATTTGACAGTCAGTGCTTTGGTATTGCAAGGACGTGACTTCATGATAGATTTGTGTGTGTAATGTATGTTAAGTGTGTTTAGTGTTTTGCAAATCACTGTGTGTAGAGTTTTCATTTTAGTGTGTAAGCAATCCCAAAAAACTGTAAAAGGAAGTAGAGATGGAATCCAATTGGCACATTGAACCACGTTTTCTGTTGCCAAATTAGTCCCATTGATCAAATTAAGGTTTTGCACTTCCTCTGAAAACATTTAAACTCATACGTCATATGAGTTTTCCATATCTGTTTGTTCGATATCCTCTGACCAAGGAACATCAGAAGCAAAGTTTGTAGGGAGAAAAAGAGGACAAAGTTTCGATGAAGAAAGGCAGGTCAAAACTGAAGTGCTTTTTCCCAGATCCCCCACTGAGGGGGACTTTTTCATCTCAGGTCTGGGACGTTATCAAACCCCTTGAATCCAATTTGCTTCAGTTGAACGACAAGTTGGGGGAAACATTTGATAAATTCAACACCAGTGCTTAGTAACCTGCTATTCCAGACGGGCTGGTTATGGCATCAATTGCTAACAAATCGGGAGGTTTCTCCTTCATTCACTGGAGGACGGAAAGTATGCCTGGGACCTATTTTGGAAGAGCAAAGGGAAGGAAGTCTGTGACAAGGCAAGAAGCAGTAGATGGCTTGTGCCAAAACTGAGTAACTAAGTTGAAAAGTACTTGCACTCAAACCATAAAGAAAACCCAAGATAGAAAAAAAGTATATTGTAACCTGCCACTAGGGCACTATGTACAGTAACCTGCCCAGTCAGTCTTTCTATAGGGAGTCGACACAAACCTTTAAAACGGTCTTCAAAACGTCATCTGAATGTCCTCAAAGTACTACAATTTTATTTTGTGTTGCTCCGCTCCTCGACAATGTACTGAAGCTTTGTTATGCTGCAAATGGCAAACATCCCAAAATGCAAAGTGATGATTCATACATAAAAAACACCTATGAGGTGTCTTATGAGGAGTGTTGCTGCTTTGGCAGGAATTCTTTAAACTGCAATCTTCAAAAGATATTCCTTCTGTTTGAGTGTACGACACAAAGGCTTGGCTTCCCTGAATGAGACGTTTCCACCGTAGTGAATGTGGAGCAATATTAAGTATCTGTTTTTCAAAAGCCCCATATTGCACACTGGCATTGTTAATGTGTTCAATGTAAACACATCAAGGTAATTATGCTGCGATCCACGATCAACCCCAATTAAGCTGAATTAAATGATGTGATTGTTACCAGACATCGAATGAAACATGCTGTAGTGACGTTGATCAGCCATTGTCATGACAAGTCTTTGGGAAAGATGTGTCCTCTAGTCAGAGTTAATCACATGCATATTAATGTCATCACATTGTTAGCATTTCCTTGACAATCAATATTTTACATGCATCTTTGGAACAAGTATTATTTCAAGAGTTCCCAGTCGGTGATATTTTTCAGGTGTAGGTGTTTTACCGCCAATCCAAACTTTTTCCTACATTGTATAATGCAATATTTCATCAATAAAGGCCCACTGAAATCATTGTGCTTCTAAAGAGGCAAAGATGACAAGTGCATTCGCACAAGGGGTCATGACTCGACTGCAAGGGTCATTTTTTTTGCTAAAAGACACGACAATTCAATTGTTCATCAAATTAACATGGTTCCTGCTCCATCCCATCAATATATGAACAGTATTTCAAAATATGTCAAACGTGCCTAAAGGCACAGATTAAAACCTACTTCTATCCAAATCAAAACCTACTTCTATCCAAATCAATATGCGTGCTTCAACAAATCCTGCATGTAATCAGAGGCAATGATCTTAAACAATTTAACGAACCCTTAAACAATTTATGGTGCTAAACAAGAGGACTCAACCATACACATGTAGAGCTGACTCAGCACCTGATCTATAAAATACTGGATATAGATTTCAAATTTTTCATATAATTCCCCAAGGCTGTTTCATCACACTACTACACTGCCTCATTTCTTTCATTAATTTCCTTGTGGTTCGAAGGAAATGTGACATTTATGTCCTCGACGATAATGATGAATTCCGAATGCGACGTAAGCCGGAGTATGATCAGCTTAATGTGCAGTTCTCAGAGCATCACAGTCACTAATTGGCAGCCACAAATCTCCAGCCATTTTCTGTGCCCTTTGCCACATCTCTCTTCCCTAATGAACTGTTATTCTCCAAATCAAGATCTATCTGGGGTCTGTGCTGACCTCTGACTTAAGAGCACTAGCGGGAGCCACGTAATAGGAGAGGCTGAGAAATAATCAAATTCCTCGCGGAAGTGCTATGAAAGCGATTTATTTCCCATGTTGATAAATACATTCTGCTTTCTTCTCCCGGGTCACCTCCACATAGACGTGGAATGATGATTCAGTGTTGCACTCTGGGAAATGATATTGGTCATTATTGAAAAATATATTTAGATTCCATTCAGGAGAATGAGTCCTATTCTATTACATCAATGTCAATTTCCACTACATTAGATTTTGAGCTGGCCGGTGAGGCCGGAGAGGAGAGTACTCGTTGCCAGGCTGGTTGATATGGTTAGCTTTTATATCAGACTTCCATGTCCTACTGAAGAAATCGTATTAGTAGTTGTGTGGGAGGTGGAACAGCATTTTGAGGGAACAGAAAGGTCAACGTGGTCAGTGACCTTCTCAAAACACATCCCACATGTCATCAGGGAGCAAGTACAATGGGATTGATATACGTTTACTCGTCTGTTTCCTCCATATTGATGAGTAGTGTGTTTTGTTTCATGTTATAATCTTGTTCATATATTTTGTGTTCGTGTATTTATAATCTATTCTAGATTACAGTCTATACAGTATATCACTATCAGCGAAGCCTTAAGCTGCCTGCCGGACAATACAAAAGGACAACAATGATTTTAAATGCATTGTATCCAATGTGTGTGGTTGTATTGTGTTTTTGTCAAATAAATGAAAAAATATATGCTTAATCATTTCATTAACATAGCGTGCGTATTACCAGCTGGTATATAGTACAAGGTTTGACTAGGTTTGTAGTATGCTGGTGTAATGGATAAGTCTGCATATGCTTGTTGACTAGCCTTTTACTTATCCATTTCACTCCAGGTGCCGTTGAAGGGTTCCTCCACATGTAGTGTAGACCCCGGAACAAGGTATTCAATTCTCAGAAAGGCTCAGTCAAAAGTCTAGTTCCAATGTTCCTAGTTTCCCCCCTTCTGCTCCTTACATAATAACATTTCAGCAGAGACCTTGTGAATCACACAGGCACTGATACTATCACCATGACTTCAGATGTGAATTGCCTGGAAAACGAGTGTCAACTACATCCCCGCCCCTTGGTCCCAGAGCCAATCATTGTAATGGAAACACAAAGAGGAACAAAGAAAGGAGCTCGGTCAAAATGGCACCATTGTGCCAGGCTCTGCATCGGTCCCACAGTGGAAAACTGGCATCCGCCAACGATGGCATAGTTCATGTGGAGCCAGTCTCTGCTGGTGATCACCTGGGTCTACACCTATCTCAGCACTGGCAGACAGTGGGTGGGTGCTGGCAGACGGACTGGCAGAGCATGGCCATCTGGCAAGGGTGGCAAGGCCTAGAGAGGTTTATCTCAGCACCACATTGCACACAAGGGCAGGCTTCCACTCCGCGTGAAGCCACCCCCTGTCAAACGTCTTCATTAGCATCACACACACAAACACACACACAAACAAACAAAAACCCGCGCACATATATTTAACACAGACGCCTACACGTGGGAAAAAAAAGTGTTAAAATGACAAAGCCCGATTGCGACAGATAAGATTGAAAGGAAAACCGCAGGGAATATTCCTTGGTTCCAGTGTGCTGCTGGCCCGTCAACCACAGCTCCATCGCTCAATCTAGAGCCCTCAAGCACAACGAGGTCAGTTCTTGATTGTGTCATTGGGTTCCAGCTATAAACTGTCATTAATGTAGATAATTAGGATTATTAGAAGATACATCTCACTGGAGTTACAGCTCGTAAACTCTAATATCATGCCGGGCTTGAGGGAAATATTTAATGTAAATATGGAAATGATGGCTCATTTAAAGCTCACTGTCATCATTTGAATAACAAAACGTCCAGTGTAAAATGGTTTGTGAATATTATATTGGAGTTATGACCTCACAATAAGCAGTCCTCCATATGAATGAATGGAATTCTACACTATTTCAAATAAATGTTTCAAGGACAAAATTACATGTATTTAAGTATTTTTGTTGATGTAGTGGTCCAGTAACATTTATTTGAATCTATTCTTTCATAAAAAAATAAAAAGATTTAGCTCATACAATGGTATTTAAATGTGTGCATTAAGGTGTCTGTAATAGAATAAAGGTGCAAAAACAAAGTTATACATTCATAAATGTATTTCTATAGCGTCCAAAACATCATTTCCAATGGAGTGCCAAGATGGTGGCGCGGTGGCTTTAAAACAGCGCCCCCCCTGGTCAGTCATCTAGTGTATATATAAATCATTGGATATGACAGATTGATATACTGCAGGTGTTGGCAGAAAGGAAGGACCAGAAAGGAAGTAAAGCAATAGAACAGGAGGAAGGACACCACAGGGGATACAAAAAGAAGTAGGCAGGACATGATACAATGGGAAATGTACAGTTAAGAAAATATTGCAGATTTGAGAACACAGAATATATTGTGCAAAATGATGGTTCAACCTTAGACCAAATGGCTAATAGGTCCGACATTGAAAATAGGAATGAGACCTAGAGATGAAACATCAAACATCATTGCCACAGGAGACCTGGGAATAGACTATCAAATCAGTGGGAGGGAAATTCAAACGTCACAATACCTGTAAATCCTGCTTTGCTATTACTGAATATCACTAAGGATATTGATAGACTGAGAAGCTCATGTTTAAACTGGCTAAAGGTTGCTCTAACCACAGCCAAAAGAGTCCTATTGAGACCCTGGAGGGAGAAGGACCCTCCCTCATATAAGGAATGGTATGATAGCCTTGACAGAAACAGCTTCATATGAAAGATTGATTTATAAAATGAATTGTAAACTCGATAACTTTTCTGACATCTGAGGACATTGTCTCTAAGAGACAATATGCAAAGGCCGGATAGACTACAGACACACATAGTGACTGGTAGGGGTAGGGTCTTTTGTTTGTTTAGTTTGTCCTGTTGTTGTAATAGTTGTTATGGGGAGGGGGACTGGGGGGAGGGGGGTTGTGGGTGAAAAATGCTAAGTTTGTTCCCTTTTCTATCTTTATTGTGTGTTCGAGGACTGTTCACGCCCCTTGACTTTCTTCCGCATTTTGTTGAGTTGCGGCCTTGTTCTAGAATAGACCAGGTCGTTTTTCCCCCTCGTCGGTCTGCATGCGGTGCCCCGTGGTGGCGGGGTGAGGGCATGTGTGGGGAGCTGTTTTCACATTGAGGATTGATGAGGAAGGTTTTTTATTTGATTCGTTTTGGAGTGGGGATGTGGCGTGGCGGGTTTTGAGTGGGGCCTGGGGGGCACGTCTGTCAAGTTATTGTTTAATGCCAAATGTAATTCAATTGTTATACTGTGAAGGAACCAATAAAAACTATAATTACAACAACAACAACAAAAATCCCAAATGCAGAAACTGAATTAACCTTATAGGGTATCTTTCACTTTCCTGCCTTTTTTCTGAGAGTGAATTTTAGGCCCTCTCAATTATCATTCAAAAGAAACCAGTTAGAGGAAGTAAACACAACCCACCATGGCATGATGGGCATGCAAATTAACATTGTTGTTGCAGAGACTGTGTAATAATTGTACACTGTGCTTCCAGAAAATGGAGCATATGTGCAACAGTCGGCTGCCGTTGTCCAGTCGGCTGCCGTTGTCAACGCACTTCGTTGGCACCGCTAACTATCACCCCCACGGAGCCGTAGCAAATGCAGGCGATTACGACACAGAATGACAAGAAACGACCGAGATTTACTTCTCAACCATCCAATTTACTCAGTGTTTGCCAATTAGCACTAGGATGTGTTTCTACTGAACGCTGTTGAAACAGGAACCACCAGTATCCTAAAGTCCTGTCCCTCACTCCCTTAACAAACCCGCTGATAGCTAATCATATCTCATGCCAGACTGCTAATTATCTACGGAACTGTGAAAACGAAGAGTGCCACTGATTGTTGGTCCTCAAGGGAACTAAATATATAAACCCAGTTAGGCCCAGGTGTTGGATTTATAAATTGGAGATTGAACTATTGATAGTTGATGCTGTCATTGTGAATTGGCGTATTCCCTCGGCCCAGGAGTAGGTTATTGATATGATCATTAACAAAAGACAGAGAGTTTGGCATATACTTACTGGAATATTATGGATGCATGCCTCTTCATAATCCTAGTTACTGTAAAACACATATGGCCTTTTGTTCGCAATCAGATAGATATCAAACTCCATTTATTTATGAGAACTGAGGAAAATGGAAATCGAGCCTAATGGTGAAACATAATGGGGGGAAATAAACATGCAATCAAACGGAGGCCGTTCCAAATGGAGACACACACTTCTGTCTCGCCTATTGACTCTGCCATAGTGAATTTCAAAACGTTCTGGTGGGGTGGGATGAGCACATCATTAATCAAAGTCCACACAAACTGTCACAGTAAAAAGGCTGGTAGACCCAGACACTGTGCCTCCTGCCAGATGAAGACGTCGACAGAGACACACACACAGACATCAGTGTCTGGTGGCTGGCAGGTTCACTTCAAACAATGGAAAGCTTCTCATGCGCCAGACATATCAATTAACACTAATTGGTCATTTGGAAGATTTTTCACAGCTGTAAGGAAAGTTAGCTCTGACATATGCATCAATCCCATAGTGGGGAGGGATGATGATAGCTAGTGGAACCATGGTAAAATACCTCTGGATGTCCTGCATGTCCCCAGGAATCTATTTCAGGGCACTGCCAACAGTTCCATCACAGACACACACCAGCTTCATACGAGTAGATGATGGTCATTGAAGGGTCATTTGATCCTACATCTTAGCTTAGATCTTTACTGACACAGTAAGGCAATTTGTTCGTGTCTTCTAAATATTTGAAAGTGTTCAACTAATTAGGCTAAATGATTCTTACCTTCGGATTAACAAACAACACCTGGGATTTGGCCAGCAGCATCAATCTGATCACTAAATTGCCAGTACCATATACTTAACCGTTTGTCCATAGCCCATTGAATCTATTCCTGGGAACTGTTGCCAGGAAACAAAGGCTCTGTCAGGCCAGAACCAGTACAGGGACTCCTACTGAGAGACAGAGAGGCCATCTCCTCCTGGGATTGGTCTTAATTGTGCTGTTTGATCCAGCTGCCACCCCAGACACACAAGGGAGGTCATTACTACTTTCATCTCTAAACCCCACCACACTGTCACTGACAGCTGTGCACATCTTGTACTGAGTGGCATGTGGGCATTTGAAAGACAAGGCTGCCTCTTAAAATCAATTCCAGATCGGGATGAAATTATATTGTGGGAAGTTTACCAGTGAAGCTTTACAGTATCAAGTCCCAGAGTCTGTTCAAGTTAGTTTCTCCATAGGCTGAAACATTTTCAGACACTTATTGCTCATTGTCAAGGAGACATATGGCCTAATTTTTGTTTAGTTGTGCAAATGCTTGCCTAGACTGCATGTTGGAATAAACGTAGATTGCTGTTTGTGTAGATGTGTCCTTGGTGTTGTGCAACATCGGGGCTAGTCTCCAGTCCGATAGCTTATCACTCCAGGCACCTTTCCCAAAATCGCACCCCTTCAATAAAAACTGACAGATTGAACTACTGACCCCCTGGTAGGTATGCTGGCACTAAAGAAGCAGGCATGAGTGTGAAGCTGGCACACTGCCCTAACACCGATTATAAAGTCCTTTGCCAAGGTCTCTGCTCAGAGCTTTCCCCCATCTCCATTCAGCCAAAATGCATTACTTTGTGAAATGGGCTCAGGTTAAATTTGGTCACATGACCCAATAGACACCAAGCGTTGCACACAGGACGTTGAGGTTAAATGGAATGAGGGTTCATTCATCTCTGAGTGTGTGTTTCTCTATTGGGTTGCCTGCCTGAAAATAATACATTGAATAGGATATTAGATTATGAACTGTTCTCATTACTTAGCGTGAGAAAGTTTCTCCAATAGGAACTGAATGGAAAAATCAGGTTTGCCTCCCTAGCACATCTGTTCATTTGCAGAGGGAGTTTGAGGAGAAGTTCAGTACTCTTTTGAAACTCTATGAAACTCTCTCTCTTCAGAAGGATGAACACCACCTTAAAAAAAGTGACATGGTGAACAGTTGTCGTTTTTTTGTTCTACTTTCTGTCCAAAACCATGACTGTCTGGATAGCAGGTGCTAATTATCCCTTGTCCTGTGTCCTTGGTCCCCACTGAGTGCTTCAGGGAAAGAAGAGAGTGAGAGAAACAGGCGAAGATGGCCCGGGTCAACTCCATCGAGCTAATGAGAAAACCAAGACAGCTCCTGAGCACGCTCACAGATCCACTCCAATCCCCCAAGCTCACCGGGGTTCATGGGTAATTATGCACATATTCATGAAATCAATATGTTAATAAACCCAACGCCGCCCACTCCGCGGGGGGTCAGGAAAATAAGGCACATGTTAACGGTAACAGCCCTCTAAGGATCCTTCTGGAAAATTCCAATCTGCCTAAGTACACACTTCAAAGGTGTGTACAGTCAGGTCCAAAATTACTCTCAGCCTTGCTAAAGATGAGCAAAAAAGATTGTATAAAATAAATAAGACAAATACTGAGCTACAGTGCAATCGGAAAGTATTAAGATCTCTTTACTTTTTCCATATGTGACTCGGTTCAGGAAACTAGTCGCATGTCGTGTCACTACTTCACAGGAGAGCCTTTTGAATGTAAACTTTTTTTTAAATCAAAACACGTTTTTGGGCAGAAATGCCTTCTGGAACATGTTACGTTTCATGTGCCACTAACAAACTTGTATGTCATTTGTAAATATGAATACAGTTGTTAAATTACGAGCCTAGTTGGTTTAGCAACAGAAAAAGGCAAGAACCTTCCCGCTAGCCATGATTGGCTGAGATAATGAGTTCGCTGGACAAGCCGAGAGATCAGTTCAGATTGGTCTGTCATGTAGCATGCTTCTGTCTATGTGAGCTGGTCAGTATGTGTAGGTAATCCTGTCTAACACAGCTTTTTGTTGCTCTCCACTTGTTGCTCTCCACTTTCTGGAGGACTGAGTGTTGAAATCAGTGGAATTAGAGTATGATAGCTAAGGAGATGGAGAAAACACCTGTCTTCAGATTGCATCTTTAAACTAAGTGAGCGCAACCGTGGCATCCATGACAGGAAGAAGCGTCCATTCCATGTATACGTGTCAGATAGTCTAGCTAGCTACATTTTCAGATATGACACGTTATTAAAAGTATTTTCATTTCAAGTTAAAGTGTACTGTGAGCCAGCTAGTTAACGTTAGCTGGCTGGCTCACTAGCTAACGTTACGTGTATGGTCTGTGTAGTAATACTATTTATATCTCAGAGCCATTTGTTTCGCTAGTTATAGCCTAATGTTAGCTGGCTAACATTGAACCTGGGTGGTTAGTTACCTGCAGATTCATGTAGGGTAGTAACGTCATGAGTTGTGATTATGGTTCATTATTTACCTAGCTAGCTAGCTACATGACTTAACAAAAGACTCCACTATGCAACTAACAAATTTGGGTGCGTGCGTAAATTCAGTCTGGCCATCAACTCTGATTTCAGAGCACTCTCGTCTGAGTGTGCCAGACAGCGCAGAATTTACGAACGCTCAACACCCGTTGAATATGGCCGGTGTCAGTAAACGTTGGCAAAAAAAGTTTAATTAGATTGTTGCCAGCAGCACAGTTACAGTCACCAATGCTCTGAATAACATGAAAACAGCCTAACCAGCTCTGTTGGGGTGAGTAAAATCGTCAGAGTGAGGTGTTCTCTCATTATGTGCCTGGAAGTAGCTGGCAAGCTAGCCAATGTTAGCCAGTTAGCTTGGGTGCTTGACTGCCTTTGTGAGGTCAGAATGTTCTGATCAACCCAACTCAATGGCCAGAATTTACAAATGGACAATCTGACAGCACAGTTGCAGTCACCAACGCTCTAGATAACAAAACAGACTAACCAGCTCTGCTAGGGTGAGTAATGTTCAGTGAGCGGTTCTCTCTCAAGTAGATGTCTGGAAGTAAAGAGATGGGTGGGGCTAAAGCTTAGGAGAGTGTGAATGATGCTGAATGGGTGTAGAGAAATAATGACTTTCCAATAGTAGCACCAAAACATTCAAAGGGTATTTTCTTAAAAGTGAGTTTACACGTTTATCAACTTTCAAAGCAAAATTACTTTCCTATTGTTCCTCGACTGTAATGCATGATATGCCATTTTGTAGCTCTGAGTCTCTACTTTTATCCAATGTAAAAAAACACAATTTCAAATTTCGCTGAATAAGACCGATTTGAGCCAGTCGGTCACATATAAACAGGTGTGTTTCTTTTTCAATCATGTCCAAACAATTGAATTGGCCACAAGTGGACTCCAATCAAGTTGTCGTAACATATCAAGGATGATCAAAGGAAATTGGATGCACCTGAGCTCAATTTGGAGCGTCATAGAAAAGGACTGTGACTACTTATGTAAACTAGAAGGGAACCACACCGGTCAAAAGTTTTAGAACACCTACTTATTCAAGTTTTTTTATTTATTTAAAAAAAAACTATTTTCTACATTGTAGAATAATATTGAAGACATCAAAACTATGAAATAACAAATATGGAATGTAGTAACCAAAAAAGTGTTAAACAAATCAAAAAATATTTTTTATTTGAGATCCTTCAAATAGCCACTCTTTGCCTTGATGACAGCTTTGCACACTCTTGGCATTCTCTCAACCAGCTTCACCCGGAATGCATTTCCAACAGTCTTGAAGGAGTTCCCACATATGCTGAGCACTTGTTGACTGCTTCTCCTTCACTCTGCGGTCCGACTCATCCCAAACCATCTAAATTTGGTTGAGGTCAGGTCATCTGATGCAGCATTCCATCACTCTCCTTCTTGGTCAAATAGCCCTTACACAGCCTGGTGGTGTGTTGGGTCATTGTCCTGTTGAAAAACAACTAAGCGCAAACCAGATGGGCTGGCGTATCGCTGCAGAATGCTGTGGTAGCCATGCAGGTTAAGTGTGCCTTGAATTCTAAATCATTCCAGATGGTGTCACCAGCAAAGCATCCCCACACCATCACACCTCCTCCTCCATGCTTTACAGTGGGAAATACACATGCGGAGATCATCCATTCACCCACACCACATCTCAAATTTGACTCCAGACCAAAGGACAAATCGTCCATTGCTTGTGTTTCTTAGCGCAAGCCAGTCTCCTATTTGTTTTTGTGTCCTTCAGTAGTGGTTTCTTTGAAGGAAATTGACCATGAAGGCCTTATTCACACAGTCTCCTCTGAACAGTTGATGTTGAGATGTGTCTGTTACTTGAACTCTGTGAAGCATTTATTTGGGCTGCAATTTCTGAGGCTGGTAACTCAAATGAACTTATCCCCTAACTCTGGGTCTTCCATTCCTGTGGCAGTCCTCATGAGAGTCAGTTTCATCATAGCGTTGGTTTTTGTGACTGCACTTGAAGAAATGTTCAAAGCTCTTGAAATTATCCATATTGACTGACCTTCACGCCTTAAAGTAATGATGGACTGTCATTTCTCTTTGCTTATTTGAGCTGTTCTTGCCATAATAAGGACTTGGTCTTTTACAAAATAGGACTATCCCCCCCCCCCTCCCCCACTCCCCACCCCTTGAATGAGTAGGTGTTCTAAAACGTTTGACCGGCAGTGGAAGTCTGAATAACAACTACTGAGAAGTGTGTAGGAAAGGCATACGTGTCCTAAGTCTGAATCAGGTCCATGGAGAATAGTTTAACCATTGACCTTTCCTTACAAGAGAAAAAAAGGCATAGGGAAAGGGGGATACCTAGTCGTTTGTACAACGGAATGCATTCAACTGAAAAGTGTCTTCTGCATTTAACCCAACCCCTCTGAATCACAGATGGCCCTAGTCGAATACTCTTAAAAATCTTTCTTTCTTTCCTCCCTTCCATCCATTATAGGGCGGCAGGTAGACTAGTGGTCAGAGCATTGGACTAGCAACCAAAAGGTTGGAAGATCAAATCCCTGAGCTGACACGATACAAATCTGTCGTTCTGCTCCTGAACAAGGAAGTTAACCCACTGTTCCTAGGCTGTCATTGAAAATAAGAATTTGTTCTTAACTGACTTGCCTAGTTAAATTTAAAAAATTATGTCAGATCAATGATTACTTTAAGTGAGGAAGGATGCATTTTAACAGTATTGGAACAGGGTCTAGGGCTCGAACTGATGGAAAACTGAGCAGGAGGAGAAGAAAATGATGATCTGCAAAAAAATAAGGAGACAGGGAGGATTACAGTGAATAGGTGAGTTCGAGAAAGTGAAAAGGCAAGAGAGTTTTGAAAGAATTTGCACTTCATGAAAGATGGAGACACTTCTTATAAAAGTTTCATAAGTACAACTGACTTTGAGTGAATATTTCATAGTTCTACATCTGTTTCCGCACACTGAAAGCATGAAAGAGGTGACTGCCGTTGCCTCTGTTCCTTCTAGCTGTCACCAATATATTCATGAAGTGCTGTGTCTCAATCTTCATTCGGAAGACAGTGTGATATAGAGTGATTCTATTCTAGACCCGAGACTTGATATTCTGGTCAAAATCCCACAAACGACTGAAACACTCAGACGTGTCAAACTCAGTTCATAGGTCTTGTAAAACTAAAATGGCAACTTGAGCTGATATTGGTCTTTTTTTAAACCAGTTTACAGTACAACACGTATACAAAGCATCACTAATCAAACCACTCAGATTAACTTGTTCCAAAAGATCTGCATACATCATAATGGAATAGATACAGTATATCTACAAAAGTATGGACACCCCTTCAAATGAGTGCATTTGGCTATTTCAGCCATACCCGTTGTTGACAGATGTATAAAATCGAGCACACAGCCATGCAATCTCCATAGACAGACATTGCCAGTAGAATGGCCTTACTGAAGAACAAAGTGACTTTCAACGAGGCACCGTCATAGGATGCCACCTTTCCAACAAGTCAGTTTATACAATTTCTGCCCTGCTAGAGCTGCCCCGGTCAACTGTAAGTGCTGTTATTGGGAATTGGAAACGTCTAGGAACAACAACGGCTCAGCCGCGAAGTGGTTGGCCATTCAAGCTCACAGAATTGGACTGCAGAGTGCGGAAACGCGTAGTGCATAAAAATAATCTGTCCTCGGTTGTAACACTCACTACCGAGTTCCAAACTGCCTCTGGAAGCAACATCAGCACAAGAACTGTTCATCGAGAGCTTCATGAAATGGATTTCCATTGCCGAGCTTCTGCACACATCACCATGCGCAATGCACTTGAGTGGTGTAAAGCCCACCGGCTTCACCTTACTTCCAGTGAAGGGAAATCTTAACGCTACAGCATACAATTACACTCTAGACAATTTTGTGCTTTCAACTTTGTGGCAACAGTTTTGGGAAGGCCCTTTCCGGTTTCATCATGACAATGCCCCTGTGCACAAAGCGAGGTCCATATAGAAATGGTTTGTTGAGATTGGTGTGGAAGAACTTGACTGGCCTGCACAGAGCCTTGACCTCAACCCCATCAAACACCTTTGGGATGAATTGGAACACCCCCCCGAGCCAGGCCTAATCACCCCCAACATCAGCAATGTTCCAACATCTAGTGGAACATAGGTGCCCGACCTCATTAATGCTCTTGTGTCTTTTGATGCAGAGGAATCCAATCTGAAGCAACGTTAAATATTGAGTAAAGTGTCTGGTATCATTTTGTTATACATGAGCACCACTCCTCAAACCTCTCTGGCAGAGGTCCCGTCTGGAGAGAAGTGGAGCATTCTTCACAGTATGAATAATAAAACATGGTTGTTATTTCCAAATGTGTCTTTGCAAAATAAACAGCAGTGATGATTTAATCCCCCCGACAATAAGGTACTGATTTACAGTAAAGCAAAGTGGTACAGATGGTGAATTATATGCTTGTACAACAAGCAAACAACCAATGCTGCAACTTTCAATGTCTTACTGTTTGCAGCCCTAGTGATCTCACTGACCTCTGGGTGTTGAAATCTCAGGTCAACAAAATTACCCTTTCCTCCTGACCTACAGCAATGCTAGTGCCTTAAAACACAGCAGAGTAAATCAAATGTATTTATAAAGCCCATTTTACATCAGCTGATGTCACAAAGTGCTGTACAGAAACCCAGCCTAAAACCCCAAACAGCTTGCAATGCAGGTGTAGAAGCACAGTGGCTAGGAAAAACTCCCTAGAAAGGCCAGAACCTAGGAAGAAACCTAGAGAGGAACCAGGCTATGAGTGGTGGCCAGTCCTCTTCTGTCTGTGCTGGGTGGAGATTATAACAGAACATGGCCAAGATGTTTGAATGTTCATAGATGACCAGTAGGGTCAAATAATAATATTCACAGTGGTTGTCGAGGGTACAACAGGAGTAAGTTGTTGACAAAAACATCCATGCTACAAAGGAGCAATTTCACTTTTCACTTTTGGGCATCAACTGCACTTTAACGTGGCTTCCTTAACCTGGCTTTCTGGTTAAGAAAAAGTTGATTTCAAAATGGCTTGGCTATAGGGTGATCATTTTAGGTCATACATTTAGATTTTCTACAAACAAGTGACATTAAGAATAATAAAGGGATACAATTCTAGGCTACTGATGATCAAATACAATATATAAGGGTGTTTTTGAAAGTTACTTTAGTAGTCCGAAATTATCCCAAGAGAACCAAAGTATTGACAACAAGCATTTGAAAATGCTTGCTAAAAATTACTGCCCTCAAAATGACTTGTCTCATTGGCTGAAAGCAGGGTCCCCCTCTACCCCTTTAAAAAGTATTTGTAAGAGTGGGTCTGATACATGAAAAGGGACCCCGTGCAGAAGCCTCCACATCCTCTTATCTTTTAAAGGCCCGAATGAAAATGAGGTCCCCCTGTTCTTTTTTTTAACCCCCCTCCCATCTTCCAGCCATTTCCAGTTGAAATATTAACGATGCCTTTTGTGGTGAACCGCCTTAAGAAATGCCTCCCAATATCTTGACGGGGGAATTGGCGGAATTGACTGTGTAATAATGATACTCAGTCTCTTGAAGTGCAAGACCCCTCCCTAAAATACATTGAAAACGTTTGAGGTCAAGGTGAAGTTGTTGGGGGGCAAGGAAACATGAGGGAGAGCACCGAATTTAGGATGTCATTGCTTCTAACAGATGGAACATAGGCACCTTCCCAAGCTATAAGACCAGAGAGTATCTACTTTGATGGTGGACAGGAATAAAGGTTCATCCAGTACTGGGTTTCAACTGACGTGTTTTCTTTGGTTCTATCTGTCGAGGCTTCTTCAAGTGTTATCTTCCAAACCGAAACACCAGCTGGGGTCTCGTTTGCCACCTCTGTGATGATGAACGGGGGCGGTTACTAACTGATCTCAGGTGGCGTCAGCAGGGTGGTGCTTTGAGACCATCCATCGGCCCAGAATAATCAACACATATTTTTTTTATAACCTCACAATGTTAAGATTCCTCTGCGGATGTAAATGACAACTGACGATGACATCATTTGGGGGAAATATTGGGTTCGGGGTGTATTTCTGCTGCACATGAATGGCTTACTGTAAATGTTTCTAATATGCCCTTACCACATGCTTTCTGAGACTAAATGCTCCTTTGTCATTCATGCATTGCTTAGGATTGTTCCCAATCATAATGTATCTCCGGACAATAGTGGACATGTCATAATACCCATAAAACCTCGCAGTAAAACACGGAAATTATTCCTATCGTCTTTACAAATGCTTCAAATGAAGTGTGTTTGGTGTAGGCTTGCATTGGGGTGACATTTGGATAACCGTGTAATTCTCTCTCGGACAATGTGAGTTTTATCAATGTATTCGCCTCAATTTGCTCTCAAAAATGTGAAATGCTAATTAACAACTAAGTAACAACAGAGAATACCTAAGCACGACTACAAAGTCCTACAGGAAGCTCCCGCTGATCATCTCTAGCTGACACTGTTAGCTACCGTTCACCAGTCCGATTAGAGACCTGGTGTCACGTTCTAACCTTAGTTATTTTGTTATGTCTTTGTTTTAGTATGGTCAGGGCGTGAGTTGGGTGGGTTGTCTATGTTAATTTTTCTATGATTTGCTATTTCTGTGTTTGGCCTGGTAAGGTTCTCAATCCGAGGCAGCTGTCAATCATTGTCCCTGATTGAGAACCATATTTAGGGAGCCTGTTTTCTATTGTGTTTCATGGGTGATTATTTTCTGTTTTCTGTTGTGTGTCTCCACCAGCCAGAACTGTTTTTCGGTCGTTTCTCTTTGTTACTTTGTTATTTATTCTAATAAATATGGACACCTACCACGCTGCACCTTGGTCCTCACCTTCTTCCACCAACAAAGCCGTTACACCTGGGCCCAATCCATGATGAATCCATGTGCTGTACCTCTTCTGTCCCCTTTCTGTCTTAGCTAGCCACTGACTACACTTTAGCTAGCTAGTTAGCAGAGCAGTAGATCAAAAAATCATTTTGTACAGCATGTCGACTTTGATGTCTATTTCAGACCTCACTGCATTTTTCAAGGATGAACATTAGAGTATTAAAAGGGGAGAAGACCACCATACGTCTGGTCAGGACCTGCCAAGAGGAAGGATGTTAAGAGCCACATGCTTTTCAATGCATGACTTTGAACACCTTGAAATGTATTAGTTGTAAGACATGTGCTATATAAATACAGTTTGATTTGATTGATGACATTACAGCAGTAGAATATTTAATGAACTGTCATTTTCACATAAGGACAAGTGCAGTTTCTCCATAAACTGTTAATTGATAACTTGGGATTTTATCAATTGACATATCAATGATATAGTGGGACGGATCCTATAGATCAAGACAGTGTGAATGCATGTACCAGTCTGAATAAATAAATACAGTGCATTTCAAGATTTGTCTCTGGTCATGAAACTACAATACAGACTGGATGTCTAAACAAAGTTAATTCTGAATGTCAATAGATTTTCCTGATTCATTCTCATCCATGACAACATTCTAGAACTGAGTTGTCACTCATCGAAGTCTGTTATCAGGGGTAATCTGGTTAACGATTATATAATTGTTTAAGTGTCTCTTTCCTTGTAGAATGTTGACAGCTGTATAGAACACATTGTATTGCTAAGATGCTCAAACGGAACTTAATCGCTATACTCACCGACACAGCATACAGTTTATCCCTCATGCTGGCCCTGGCCAAACCGGTAAGTTGCCCCTCACTATAGCTGCACTTCTCCACATAGGTGACCAGGGGATTCTCTCTGCCACATACAAATGCCTCCGTGGAGCTCATTAGTGTAACCATGCAGCCTATTTTGGTGGTTCACAATATCGTCCGTATGTCACGCCCTGACCTTAGAGAGCCTTTTTATTTCTCTATTTGGTTAGGTCAGGGTGTGATTTGGGTGGGTATTCTACTTTTTTTGTTGGCCGGGTATGATTCCCAATCAGAGCCAGCTGTCTATCATTGTCTCTGATTGGGAATCATACTTAGGCAGCCTTTTTCCCACCTGTATTTGTGGGTAATTCATTCTTTTCTGTGAGTGTTTGTGTGCGCCACGGTTGCGTCACGTTCGGTTTCTGTTTACCTGTTTTTTTGTGAAGGTTTCACTTTATTAAAGATGTGGAATTACATGCACGCTGCGCCTTGGCTCATTTATGGCAGGGAGTTTGAAGACAGTGAACATGACACCGTACTGATGTGGAATGCGGGTGGAGGAAGCCAGCCGTGCCCAACCAGGTGCAGTCAGTGGAGGACCTGTACCCGGCCGAAGACTACAACTCTCTGTCCCAAGAGCCCACAGAGGAGGATCTTCAATGGCTAAGGAACCATCTTTGAGACAGGTTCAGTGGAATGGCAGATCTCCTTGAACCTGAGCCAGAACAACAACTACCCTCCCTGTCATCCCTGTCTGTACCAGACATTGTTAAAAAAAACAAGGGCACCTGAGACATGCAGGCATCCTGGCTGGCATGGCTCTGTTGGTGGAGCAGCAGGAGGCTATACGGTAGGTAACAGTTGGACATCGCACCAACCTCAACTGGCACACCATGTAGGGAGGGAGGTTGACGGACAGCAATTTTGGAGTAGTGGTTACGGCCAAGCGTTACTCCGTCACTGCTAAAAAGGGTCCTCAGATCACCGTCATTGGATGGGGTGTTGTCTGTAAAGTGGGGCACAGGTAACAAAGAGGAGGGCATCAAGGCATTCAAAATGGCTAGAGGGATGGTTGAGCAGGAGTCAGGGCTTTGGGTCACGGGGTTTGGGATCCTGGGTGCCTCACCGGATGGTCTGGTGGGCAACACAGGGTCTTGAAGACCATCCTTACTAGCGTTAGGTCCAAGGTAAACACCAAATCACTGGAAGGGACACCTACTTCTTTACTGTGTGGACCACCAAAGCCATCACCATCCCCATCCAGCGTGACGACCTCTGGCAGACTCGTATTGCCAGAAAAATGATGTCTTACCCTTGTGTCTTACTTGCTGAAGGGCCCAATCTTCTCTGCCTGTACGTGTCATTGTTGAAAAACAAGTGAACAATGATCACATTTGATTTATTTTATTTGTCACATCCACCTAATAGAACAAGTAAATGCTTACTTACAAGTCATTAAAGCACTTTTTTAAGTACAAAAATATTTGATAAAAAAATTCATGAAAATAATAACAACATTTAAAAAGATAAAATACCAATTATGAGGGCGATATACAAAGGGTACCGGTACCGAACCACTGTGCTGGGTTACAGGTTAGTCAAGGTAATTAAGGTAATATGTACATGTAGGTAGGTTAAAATGATTATGCATAGATAATAAACAGGAAGTAGCAGCAACGTAAAAAAAGGTGGTCAATGCAAATAGTGATTAACTATTTGGGAGTCTTATGACTTGGGGGTAAAAGCTGTTAAGGACGTTTTTGGACCTAGACTTGGCACTCCTGTACCACTTGCCATGCTCTAGCAGAGAGAACAGTCTATGACTTGTGCGGCTGGAGTCTTTGAAGATTTCCTTTGACACTGCCTGATACAGAGGTCCTGGATGGCAGGAAGTTTGGTCCCAGTGATGTACTGGGATGTACGCATTACCCTCCGTTGCGCCTTAAGGTCAGATGCTGAGCAGTGGCCATACCAAGCGGTGATGCAACCAGTCAGGATGCTCTTGATGGTGCAGCTGTAGAACATTTTGAGGAACTGAGGATCCATTTTTCTCCTGAAGTGGAATAGGTGTTGTCGTGCCCTCTTCATGACTGTCTTGGTGTGTTTGGACCATGATAGTTTGTTAGTGATGTGGACACCAAGGACCTTGAAGCTCTCGACCCGCTCCACTTCAGCCTCGTTGATGTGAATCGGGGCGTGCTCAGCCTTCCTTTTCCTGTAGTCCACAATCAGATCTTTTGTCTTGCTCACATTAAGGTAGAGGTTGTTGTCGTGGCACCACACTGCCAGGTCTCTCACCTCCTCCATATACATTCCTACCACCGTTGTGTCGTCTGCAAACGTAATGATAGTGTTGGAGTCATGGGTGAACAGGGAGTACAGGAGGGGACTATGCATGAACCCCTGGGGGGTTGGCAGATGTGTTGTTGCCGACCCTCACCAACTGGGGGCTGCCTGTCAGAAAGTCTAGAATCCAGTTGCAGTGGGAGGTGTTTAGTCCCAGGTTCCTTAGCTTAGTGATTTGCTTTGAGAGCACAATGGTGTTGAACACTGAGCTGTAGTCAATGAACAGCATTCTCACATAGGTGTTCCTTTTGTCCAGATGGGAAAGTGCAGTGTGGAGTGCAATAGAGATGGCATCATCTATGGATCTGTTGGGGCGGTATGCAAATTGTGGTGGGTCTAGGATTTCTGAGATGACGGTGTTGATGTGAGCCTTGGCCAGCCTTTCAAAGCAGTTCATGGCTACAGACGTGAACGCAACTGGATGGAACTCATTTAGGCAGGTTACCTTGGCATTCTTGAGCACAGGTTATTGTAGTCGGAAGACTACATACACTTAGGATTGTGGTGTAACCCTGTGAAGGTGGAAGATCAGTCAAAAAATCCACCGACAGGTGCGACCACGGCCGTTGAGGAACGGGTAAAGGTTGTAGCTTACCTCCAGGCAGGTGTCTAGGAGCCTTGCACTGGGAGCACACCGAGCAGGAGGAAACATAAATTCTCACGTCCTTAGCTAAAGTGGGCCACCAGTACCTCCCATCAAGACAGGGTATCGTCCGACCTATCCCAGGATGACCAGAGGAGGGGGACGTGTGAGCCCAATAGATCAATCGGTCACGGACAGCAGACGGAACGTACAGATGACCAGCTGGACACTCAGAAGGAGAGGGCTCTGCACGTGATGCCCGCTCAATGTCCGCGTCTAGCTCCCACACTACTGGCGCCACCAAACATGAAGCTGGGAGTATGGGAGTGGGATCCATGGACCGCTCCTCTGTGTCATACAGCCGAGACAATGCGCCTGCCTTAACGTTCTGGGAGCCTGGTCTGTAAGAAAGAGTAAACACAAAACGAGTGAAAAACATGGCCCACCTTGCCTGGCGAGGATTCAGTCTCTTCGCCTGCCGGATGTACTCCAGATTGCGGTGGTCAGTCCAGATGAGAAAAGGGTGTTTAGCCCCCTCAAGCCAATGCCTCCACGCCTTCAAGTCTTTTACGACAGCTAACAGCTCCCGGTCCCCCACATCATAGTTTCGCTCCGCCGGGCTGAGCTTCTTCGAAAAGAAAGCACAAGGGCGAAGCTTCAGTGGGGTACCCGAACGCTGAGAGAGCACTGCTCCTATCCCAGCTTCGGATGCGTCCACCTCCACTATGAATGGCAAAGAGGGATCCGGATGAGCCAACACAGGCACCGAGGTAAACAGAGTCTTCAGGTGTCCAAAAGCCCTGTTCGTCTCAGCCGACCACTGCAAGCGCACCGGACCCCACTTTAGCAGTGAGGTAATGGGAGCAGCAACCTGACCAAAACCTCAGATAAACCTCCGGTAGTAATTGGCAAACCCTAAAAAACGCTGTACCTCCTTTACCGTGGTTGGAGTCAGCCAATTACCCACGGCTGCAATGCGGTCGCTCTCCATTTCTACTCCTGAAGTGGAAATCCGATGCCCTAGGAAGGAGATGGATTGTTGGAAGAACAAGCATTTCTCAGCCTTGATATATAGATCATGCTCCAACAGGCGACCAAGCACCCTGCACACCAGGGACACATGCTCGGCGTGTGTAGTGGAGTATATCAGAATATCATCGATATACACCACTACACCCTGCCCGTGCAGGTCCCTGAAGATCTCATCTACAAATGATTGGAAGACTGATGGAGCATTCATCATCCCATATGGCATGACAAGGTACTCATAATGACCTGAGGTCGTGCTAAATTCCGTCTTCCACTCATCACTCTTCCGAATACGCACCAGATTGTACGCACTCCTGGGATCCAATTTTGTGAAGAAGCGTGCCCTGTGCATTGACTCAATAACCGTATTTATCAGAGGTAGTGGGTAACTATATTTCACCATGATTTTATTTAGACCTCGATATTCAATGCACGGGCGTAAACCGCCATCCTTCTTTTTCACAAAAAATAAACTCGAAGAGACGGGTGAAATGGATGGCTGAATGTACCCCTGACGCAGGGATTCAGAGACATATGTCTCCATAGCCACCGTCTCCGCTTGCGACAGGGGATACACGTGACTCCTGGGATATGCAGCGTCTACCAGGAGATCTATCGCACAATCTCCCCGTCGATGGGGTGGTAATTGAGTCGCCTTCTTTTTACAGAAGGCGAGAGCCAAATCGGCATATTCGAGGGGAATGCGCAAGGTGGAGAATATCACCAATGGAAACCCCTAAACACCTACCTGAGCACCCTCGCGACCACCCCGTGAGAGCCTTCGGTGGCCAAGAAACAGTGGGGTTATGACAAGCTAACCAGGGTAGGCCTAGCACCACAGAATACGTAGGAGAATCAATAAGGAAAAGACTAGTCTTCTCCTTGTGACCCTCCTGCGTTATCATACACAAAGGTGCGGTGACCTCCCTGATAAACCCTGACCCTAATGGTCGACTATCTAAGGTATGAATAGGGAAAGGCATATCCACAGAAACAATAGGGATCCCTAAACTATGAGCTACATTTTTATTAATGAAATTCCCAGCCGTGCCTGAATCTACTAGCGCCTTATACTGGGAATACAGGGGAAAATCCGGAAAAGTGACAGAGACAAACATTAGTGCAACAGAGGGCTCTGGATGAGAATGATGCCTACTCACCTGGGGTGATGCCAGAGTGCCCTGCCTGCCTTCTCTATTCCCAGAGGAACCAACCCGGCACCGACCAGCAGTGTGCTCTCTGCGACCATAGATGGTGAACACCCTCCGGTCTCCCTGCGCACCATCCCTCCCAATTCCATAGGTTCGGGAGAGGATGCGGGAGGATGGAACAACCAGACCCCGATCTAGACGTCCACGAGTAGCCAGCATGTTGTCCAGCCTGGTGGACATGTCCACCAGCTGGTCGAAGGCGATGGTGGTGTCTCTACAGGCCAGCTCCCGACGGACGTCCTCGCGTAGACTACAACGGTAATGGTCGATCTGCTGACTTCATATTTTTGGTCAGAGATTCTGTCAGAGTCGTGTGTATAGGTGGCAGGGAAGTCAGGCGCAAGAGAGTCAAACGAAGTCTAAATGGAGTCTTTTAATATAAATCCACTTAACATGCTCCAAACACTAAATACGTACATACATAAACAAACATGGGTACGAGGACCCATCGCGTACCTATACAACATAAAACAACACTTGACATAAAACAATCTCTGACAAAGACATGAGGGGAAACAGAGGGTTAAATACACAACAGGTAATGAATGGAATTGAAAACATGTGTGTGGGAAGACAAGACAAAACCAATGGAAAATGAAAAATGGATCAATGACGGCCAGAAGGCCGGTAACGTCGACCGCCGAGCACCGCCCAAACAAGGAGAGGCAACGACTTCGGTAGAAGTCGTGACAGGCCATAATGACTATTGTTATGTTTGGACGAAAAAGGGGGCTTTCAAGCCAAACACCATCCCAACCGTGAAGCACGGGGGTGGCAGCACCATGTTGTGGGGGTGCTTTGCTGCAGGAGGGACTTGTGCACTTCACAAAATAGATAGCACCATGAGGGAAGGAAAATTATGTGGATATAATGAAGCAACATCTCAAGACATCAGTCAGAAAGTTAAAGCTTGGTTGCAAATGGGTCTTCCAAATGGACAATGACCACAAGCATACTCCCAAAGTTGTGGCAAAATGGCTTAAGGACAACAAAGTCAAGCTATTGGAGTGGCCATCACAAAGCCCTGGCCTCAATCCAATAGAATATTTGTGGGCAGAACTGAAGCAGCGTGTGTGTGTAAGGAGGCGTACAAACCCGACTCAGTTACACCAGCTCTGTCAGGAGGAATGGGCCAAAATTCACCCAACTTATTGTGGGAAGCTTATGGAAGGCTAACCAAAACGTTTGACCCAAGTTAAACACTTTAAAGGCAATGCTACCAAATACTAATTGAGTGTATGTAAATTTCTGACCCACTGGGAATGTGATGAAAGAAATAAAAGCAACAAAAAAAAGAAATACTATTCTGACATTTCACATTCTTAAAAATAAAGTGGTGATCCTAACTGACCTAAAACAGGGAATTTTTACTAGGATTAAATGTCAGGAAATGTGAAAAACTGAGTTTAAATGTATTTGGCTAAGGTGTATGTAAACTTCCGACTTCAACTGTAAGTATTACAGACTCGGTCAGGGAGAGGTTGAAAATGTCAGTGAAGACACTTGCAGTTAGTCAGCGTGTGAATCAGGCCTTCAATCAGGCCTTCAATAAGACACCAATAAGAAGAAGAGAATTGTATCGGCCAAGAAACACGAGCAATGGACATTACACCGGTGGAAATCTGTCCTTTGGTCTGATGAGTCCAAATTTGAGATTTTTGGTTCCAACCGCGGAGTAGGTGAACGGATGATCTCCGCATGTGTAGTTCCAACCGTGACGCATGGAGGAGGATGTGTGATGGTTTGGGGGTCCTTTGCTGGTGACACTGTCAGTGATTTATTTAGAAATCAAGGCACACTTAACCATTATGGCAACCACAGCATTCTGCAGCGATACAACATCCCATCTGGTTTGCGCTGAGTGGGACTCTCACTTGTTTTTCAACAGGACAATGACTCAACACACCCTCAAACTGTGTAAGTACTATTTGACCAAGAAGGAGAGTGATGGAGTGCTGCATCAGATGACCTGGCCTCCACAATCACCCAATTGAGATGGTTTGGGATGAGTTGGACCATAGAGTGAAGGAAAAGCAGCCAACAAGTGCTCAGCATATGTGGGAACGCCTTCAAGACTGTTGGAATAGCATTCCAGATTAAGCTGGCTGCAAGAATGCCAAGAGTGTGCAAAGCTGTCATCAAGGCAAAGGGTGGCTAGTTTGAAGAATATAAAATATAACATATATTTTGATTTGTTTAACACTTTTTTGGTTACTTCATGATTCCATATGTGTTATTTCATAGTTTTTTTATTCTACAATGTAGAAAATAGTAAAAAATAAAGAAAAACTCTTGAATGAGTAGGTGTGTCTAAACTTTTAACTGGTACTGCATATATATAATCTACAGTACCATGCCATTGTGAGGTAGAAGTAGTGTGTGCTTGCCTGTGTTGTAACACAGGCACACGACTCTAACCCGGCTGGACTTGGCTAGCTTGCCAGGTAGCCTACTTCCAAACACAAATGAGAGAATGCCTGTCTCTGACCATTTTACTTGCTATAGCAGAGCTGATTATGTTTACTGACACGTCATAACAACCAAGTTTAGGAATTTACAAATGCACCCATAGTCTGTCTAGAGTAGACAGAAAGGTTTCCTCCCACAATGTACCAATGCTGGGTTTCTGAGTCTAGCTTGCATAGGTAACATGATGCACGTCACTATAGGTTCGTTCCATTTGATTTAAATCACTTTTTGGCCGCACCGCTTTTGATTTGAACCAAACTTTCTTTATTTTCCCATGGTAAAAGTGGTCAAAACCCTCAGCTTTTAAATGATATCAAACTGAAACATGAATCTTTTCCAGTGATGAAGACACTGGACCTCCACAGAGCCATGAAACTGGAAAAAGAACAATATCGCAAAAAGGTGGAATCCTATTATACCACTTGTGGCAGCTGCTACAGTACATTAGGGCAGGGGCACAACTTTGGTTTTAGAAATGGGGGGAGGACAAAAAATATATATATATTAACACATCCAAACAGCCTAACCGACCGCTCAAGGCATCAGCATGGTCCTAAAGCACACCGTTGCCTTGTTTTGTATCACATTCCAGTGATATAACTGGGGGGGGGGACAAAAATGCAATTTCAGAATGTGGGGGACACGTCCCCCCTGTCCCCAGTGAAAGTTGTGCTCCTGCATTACGTATTACAAAGGAAGCCCTGCTCTGCCCAATGATGACTCTCATAACGCCCCAACAGATCCACGTCTCGTGGTACAGTGGGTTATGCAAAATGGGTCAACTTTCAGCAAACATCTCCTGAATGTTTTAGCATTCAGGTCCAAAAAGTAACTTTTCTGACCACTTCTACCATGAGCAAATACAGTGCATTCGATTGACTTTTCCACATTTTGTTACGTTACAGCCTTATTCTAAAATGGATTAAATAAAACATTCTACAACCAATACCCATAATGACAAAGCGAAAACAGGTTTTTGTAAATGTTTTATTACGAATAAAAACAGAAATACCTCATTTACATAAGTATTCAGACCCTTTGCTATGAGCCTCAGGCACATCCTGTTCCATTGATCATGATGTTTCTACAACTTGATTGGAGTCCATCTGTGGTCAATACAATTGATTGGACATGATTTGTAAAGGCCTACACCTGTCTATATAAGGTTCCACAATTGACAGTGCATGTCAGAGCAAAAACCAAGACATGAGCATGAAGGAATTGTCTGTAGAGCTCCAAGACAGGATTGTGTCGAGTCAAAGATCTAAGGAAGGGTACCAAAACAATTCACCAGCATTGAAGGTCCCCAAGAACACAGTGGCTACCATCATTCTTAAATGGAAGAAGATTTGGAACCACCAACACTCTTCCTAGAGCTGGCCGCCCGGCCAAACTGAGCAATTTTAGGAGAAGGGCCTTGGTCAGGGAGGTGACCAATAATCCGATGGTCACTCTCACAGAGAGTCACATCTAGATAAAACTCTCTGTGGAGATGGGAGAACCTTCCAGAAGGACAGCCATCTCTGCAACACATCTCTGTGGAGATGGGAGAACCTTCCAGAAGGACAGCCATCTCTGCAACACTCCACCAATCAGGCCTTTATGGTAGAGCGGCCAGGCAGAAGCCACTCCTCAATAAAAGGCTGAAACTGCACATGACAGCCCGCTTGGAGTTTGCCAAAAGGCACCTAAAGACTCTCAGACCATGAGAAACAAGGTTCTTTAGTCTGAAGTAAGCAAGATTGAACTTTTTGGCCTGAATGCCAAGTGTCATATCTGGAGGAAACCCGGCACCGTCCCTACGGTGATGCATGGTGGTGGCAGCATCATACTGTGGGGATGGTTTTCAGCGACAGGGACTGGGAGACTAGTCAGGATCGAGGGAAAGATGAACGGAGAAAAGTACAGAGAGATCCTTGATGAAAACCTGCTCCTTAGTGCTTAGGGCCTCAAACTGGGTGAAGCTTCACCTTCCAACAGGACAATGACCCTAAGCACACAGTCAAGACAATGCAGGAGTGGCTTTGGAATAGTCTCTGAATGTCCTTGAGTGGCCCAGCCAGAGCCCGGACTTGAACCCGATCGAACATCTCTGGAAAGACCTGAAAATAGCTGTGTAGCGATGCTCCCCATCCAACCTGACAGCGCTTGAGAGGATCTGCAGAGAAGAATGGGAGAAACTCCCCAAATACAGGTGTGCCAAGTGTGTAGCGTCATACCCAAGAAGACTCAGGGCTGTAATCGCAGCAAAAGTTGCATCAACAAAGTACTGAGTAAACAGTCTGAATACTTATGTAAATACGTTTTTTCTGTTGTTTTCTTTTTTACAAGTTTACAAAAATGTCTAAAAAACTGTTTTTATGGGCAATTGTGTGTAGATTGATGAGGGGGAAAAAACTATTTCATCAATTTTAGAATAAGGCTGTAACGTAACAAAATGTGAAAAGTGAAGGGATCTGAATACTTTCCAAATGTATGGAAAGTTTTGTTCAAATCAAAATGGATGTGGTCAAAATGTATTGAAATTGAATGGAACGACCCGATAGCTCTGTCAGTACAGTAGCACTCACATCTGTACCCATGAAGTGCTTTGAGTGGCTGGTCATGGCTCACATCAACACCATCATCTATGAAACCCTAGACCCACTCCAATTCGCATACCGCCCCAACAGATCCACAGATGACGTAACCTCTATTGCACTCCACACTGCCCTTTCCTACCCGTACAAAAGGAATACCTATGGGAGAATGCTGTTCATTGACTACAGCTCAGCGTTCAACACCATAGTCCCCTCAAAGCTTATCACTAAGCTAAGGGACTAAACACCTCCCTCTGCAACTGGATTCTGGATTTCCTGACGGGCCGCCCCGAGGTGGTAAGGATAGGCAACAACACATCCTATATGGAGGAGGTCAGAGACCTGGCAGTGTGGTGCCATGACAACAACCTCTCCCTCAACGTGATCAAGAGAAAGGATATGATTGTGGTCCAAACACACCAAGACAGTCGGGAAGAAGGCACGACAAAGGCTATTCCCTTCAGAAGACTAAAAATATTTCAAAAGGTTCTACAGCTGCACCATCGAGAGCATCCTGACTGGTTGCATCACCGCCTGGTATGGCAACTGCTCGGCCTCCAACCACAAGGCGCTACAGAGGGTAATGTGTACAGCCCAGTACATCACTCCTCCTCATGGACTGCACCAGATTTGCCGGTTCTTGCTGTGAGATGTTTCCCCACTCTTCCACCAAGGTACCTGCAAGTTCCCAGATGTTTCTGGGGGGAATGGCCCTAGCCCTCACCCTCCGATCCAACAGGTCCTAGACATGCTCAATGGGATTGAGATCCGGGATCTTCGCTGGCCATGGCAGAACACTGACATTCCTGTCTTGCAGGAAATCATGCACAGAACGAGCAGTATGGCTGGTGGCATTGTCATGCTGGAGGGTCATGTCAGGATGAGCCTGCAGGAAGGGTACCACATGAGGGAGGAGGATGTCTTCCATTTAACGCACAGTGTTGAGAATGCCTGCAATGACAACAAGACAAGCTCTGTCTGCCCCAGACCATGATGGACCCTCCACCACCACCCGCTTCAGAGTACAGGCCTCGGTGCAACGCTCATTCCTTCAACGATCACCCCTGGTGAGACAAAACCGCAACTCGCCAGTGAAGAGCGCTTTTTGCCAGTCCTGTCTGGTCCAGCAACGGTGGGTTTGTGCCCATAGACGACGTTGTTGTCTGGTGAGGACCTGCCTTACAACAGGCCTACAAGCCCTCAGTCCAGCCTCTCTCAGCCTATTACGGACAATCTAAGCACTGATGGAGGGATTTTGCACTCCTGGTGTAACTCGGGCAGTTGTTGCCATCCTGTACCTGTCCCGCAGGTGTGATGTTCGGATGTACTGATCCTGTGCAGGTGTTGTTATACGTGGTCTGCCACTGCGAGGACGATCAGCTGTCCATCCTGTCTCGGTGTAGCGCTGTCTTAGGCGTCTCACAGTATGGACATTGCAATTTATTGCCCTGGCCACATCTGCAATCCTCATGCCTCCTTGCAGCATGCCTAAGGCACGTTCACGCAGATGAGCAGGGACCCTGGGTATCTTTCTTTTGGTGTTTTTCAGAGTCATTAGAAAGGCCTCTTTAGTGTCCTAAGTTTTCATAACTGTGACCTCAATTGCCTACTGTCTCTAAGCTGTTAGTGTCTTAACGACCATTCCACAGGTGCATGTTCATTAATTGTTTATGGTTCATTGAACAAGCATGGGAAACAGTGTTTATACCCTTTACAATGAAGATTTGTGAAGTGATTTGGATTTTTACGAATTATCTTTGAAAGACAAGGTCCTGAAAAAGGGGTTTTTCTTTTTTTGCTGAGTTTATTACTTCAATTACCTATTTTTCTTTAAACTGCATTGTTGGTTATGAGCTTGTAAGTAACCATTTCACGTTAAGGTCTACCTGTCGTATTCAGCACATGTGACAAATAAAATTTGATTTTATGTTATACTCAGATGCATGAGTTTATGGGAGTTTTGCTCTGTGTGTGAGACGATTTGCCTCTGTCCTCAAGTTGAGGGAACTTTGCTATTGGACAATGTATTATTTGAAACTAGTTAAGTATTTTTGTCAACAATTTTTTCCATAACTTTTCATAATTTGTATATTTTGTAAATAACCTCAGGATACAGTCTTTGTCATCACCTGCTGCACTCCTGTTGCACCTAGATCACCTGACCCGGTCTGAACTGTTGCTGCTCCACATCAATAGGCTGCCGGGCACAGGGAAGACAGCTGGAGATAGGCAGTCTTTTTGTGTTAGCGCAAAATGCATTTAGAAATCGATGTTCCGAAGAAAAAAAACAGCCCATGCTGAAAAGCAGTATTAACCGCTTTAGTGAATCCAATCACACTAATGCTGAGGGGGAACTAAGGAAAGAGACAAGATTAAGATGTAAAAGCTGAGGTAAGTAATCAGGAGTGGATGTTTTCCTGTAGTATGAGGTGAGTGGGCCAGAAGAGGGACATAATATGAAAGGTGGGTGGTGGAAAAAAGAACAGTGCTTCCAGATGAAGAAAAACATGAGATAAAAAGATGAAAAGTTGTGGCAAGTGGTGTTTCATCAGTCCATTATTTTTCACTTCCAGGTGTCACAGGCTCAACTGGCAAGGTACAGCAATACACCAATGTGAGGGGACATGGACAGGAATTGGTTGTTACATCCCATCCTCAAACACATTTCAAATGTGTTCTCACTCTCCGTTTGTGTCATGGCACTGTGCTCGCAGCGCCGTCACGCTTTTCTTACTTTATGTAACAGTGTTGGTGATCAGGTGTCTTTTCTCTGCGGCGGCGATGAGCACTGGAGCACTGCTCTGTGACTGGTTCAGCTCCGCCAGGGACACAGGAGACATGGGGTGAGTGATGATGACAGAGAATATGGTGCTGCATGTGGCCAGCAAACACAGCAGTTTTCTCCCTTATCCTTGTCCACGCACCAGGCATTACTGACCATGTCAGCCATCGCTGTTGAAACAATCCCCTTTTTTTCTTCTATCCGTGACTGGGATTATTTTTGTGTGATATTTCCTTCCTTCCCTGTCTGAAGGAAAGTGCTTTCCTTGTCGGTGGCAGCAGGAGTCTGCTTCTTCACTGCTGTGGAATATAATACAGTACAGATAAAATCTACGTGATTCCATTATATTGGAACAGCTACAGTATGGCTTTCTCTTTCAAATAAAACTTGCCGTGTTGCAACGAGGCTTCCCAATTACTATTACGGTATATCCTACGCTGTTTTGCTGTGTCATTGTAAGCACATTCTAAGATAGCCAAGAATGGACCGATACCCTCAGAGAACTCTGATGCTGCCACAGAAACATTCTGACGAGTGATAGCCCATGAACCCTGGCGTCCTGGCCTCGTTTATGGAGGAAGGAACTTGGAGTTTTCTGCAGTGCCATGGCGTGATCTGAATGAATGATCACGCCTTGCAGGGGGTTGGATGGTGGCAAAGGTGCTGTTTTTTGCAAATGTTCCGAATTCACACGTCTGGTGATGAGGCCAGGCTTGAGGAAACAAAGAGCAGGAAACTAAACAGGACAGAGGATGCTGGGTAAAGAATGGGTGGAAGTGACATAAGAGTTTGACGGTGGCCTCCTACTGGGGCACGCCAAAGGGAAAAGAAAGAAACTCATCATCAAAAGAAAACAAACAGAGATTGGGGGCATGCCAAGACGTTCAAAACAAGAAGTGAGGAAGCAGGCGAAATGTCCATTTTTAGATGTTTGTTGTAATGGAGAATGACCCCTGTAACGGAACCCTATGTTTTCATGCAGGCTATCAGCTATGTGAGGTTCAGATCAAGGTTCAAAGACAATACGCTAAGAGAATGTTCACTGGAACCATGATGTCCGTAAACACTGAATAAATACTTACGAATATAAATGTTTCTAATCACTCAAGGAAGTAGTTACAGTCTCCAGAAGGAACTTTCTCATAATGATCTGAAAACGAATAGACCAAGAATCTTGCCAAACCTCAAGATCTGTGGCCTTGGGTACATTTCTTCCTAGTCATAGCTGATGTTCCTCAACTGCATTGCTCTGTGCCTCAAGTTCTTTCCTCAAGTTCTTGCCTCAAGTTCTTTCCTCGAGGTCTTTGGTGCTTTTGATTTTCCATTGAGCATTCAAAGTCTGTCACTCAAAAGCTTAGTCATTTAATTTAATGAACACATCGCCTGCCTCACTCTCTCTCTCCAGGGACCTATCATCGCTGTCGCCTTCCACGAAGCAGCAAAGTTTGCCAGCAAAGTCTTTTAAAGCTTCCTTTCATATGTAAACACTGAGGGAGTGTAAATAGCATCTTCGCGTCCCTCTGCCTAACTGAACCTCCCTCCCGACTCCTTCCTGTTGACACCTGTTCTCGCTTTGTTGGTGGGGATCTTGAGGCGGAATGATTACGCTCCTAATCAAACAGACGACATACTGTGAGTAATCTGGTGTCAGATTCATGACACTCTGCATGGAAGTGAAATCAAAGCCTTCTTTTTAGCTCTCCCTACAAGCTCCCTCTTCGGTTCCCAAACAAACATCTCAGTGATCAATGAAGACGGAGTGCATCGTCTGGGAAGGAGGGAAAGGAGGAGTGGAGAACAGGCTGTTCAAAGCCCAAAATGAGTCTGTGACTGGTACCGCTGTCATATTTGAAAGGATGGGGGGAAAAAATAGGAATGATGGGGAAGGAGAAGAAGGATGCTGGTGGTGGAGTCAACTCCCTCTTGTCTCGAAAGAACACAAGCTCCTCTGGTGAGGCGGTGGCTGACGAGTCATTTCCACGGCCCTGAGAAACCTAATGTGTGTCACAGAGAGAGGAAATTGTGGGGGAGAAAAGAAAGGACATGTGGAGACGTGAAGCCAAACACCTGAAGCAGTCAGTGCCTCAATGCAGGGTCACACTGGTTATGTTGAGCTGGAACCGTGACCGTTTAGTTAGATGACAATCAAACTGCGAGCTTCAAATTTGATCATCTGATTCAACTCACACATTTAATTCATTCGGAGTCTGATCAGCTTGTCCAAACAATTTATAGGCAATGCAGAAAGCTATCACTTGTCTTGGCTATTTGTTGACATTATTTTGGAATGAACTTACTCGATCGAGCCATTGCATGGATCAGTAATTAGTGATTAATTGCATGAATGAGTTGTAGCCCTCAGGCTTGCAAATGGGTCTGCTTCAGTATGACTCAGTCACAAACCATAAGACCATGAGGCTTAACGTTGAATGCCATGTTCTCTCCCAAAGTAATGGGCTAGCTTGTGAAAAGGACAGCACTCCACCCCACTCCTCCATCGTATTCCCAATGAATTACGGCCATTAAAAATTCCTTTTGTTGTTGGTTTATGGATAAAGATGTGGCAATTAGGGGAAATATCAGGCTAAAGAGCTCAGAGATCTTTATTTGTCTCCCTCATCCCCTAAAAATATTCTTAGGCATGGGTAAACATGCAGATTTAACGTTTAAGCTCTTCCATAAATGCTTTTGTGTCCTTGCATTGTTTGTTTAGCTAAATCATATTCTCTACGCTCACAGGAGGACTGCTGTCCTCTTTCCAGTCACCTGCAGGTGTGTTTGCATGAGTCATAGTAAGTGTTGTTTCGCATGGAGATGCAGCACTGGTTGCTGAAGTGAAAGTAGGCTTGCCGGCAGCCTTTCTAAAATGATAAGGACTTTGCTGTTTGTTGGCCTGGATGGACCTGCAAGCCATATCGAATTGGGAAGAAGGAGTGGGAAATGGGCTGTTTAGCCTTAGCCTTAACAGCTGTTTTCAGCGAAGAGCTACCAGCACACACGCACACACACACACCTCGTCTGTCTCCCCCTTTTCCTCACGCTCAGGCTGTAGCCTTTGTGGTGTGAAATGGCATTTACCAGGGTGTAGATGACATTTACACACAGGCTAGTTTGAGCTTCTCCACACTTTTTTTTTGAAAATCCCTTTCTGTGTGTGTGGAGGCAGGCAGAGGAGCATGTCAGTGATGCCTCGTCTGTCAGAGCTGCCTCATGGAGAACCATGCCTACGATTAATGGGGATTTTATTTTGTGCCATATTCCTCTAGGGTGATGAAGATGCAGCGCTTCGAACGTTACCAGAATGCTTGCAAAGAGCTGCAAAATGATGTCATCGCGTGGTTGTGTATACTATGGCCTCCTTGCCTCCTCTTTGATCAGTCGTAGAGAGAGAACTGACGCGGCATTTGCAAACATATTTTGAACCAAACTGACAAGTGTATAGGATGGTGTGTCACAACTGTTTCCTCTATTGTGTCCTAAAGTAATCATTACCAAAGGGACAAAATATGTTGTTGAAACATCTGCTAAATGTTAAGGAAACATTCAGCAATGTGGGGCCCCACTGGGCACACACTGGTTGAGTCGACGTTGTTCCCACGTTATCTCAGTGAAATTACATTGAACCAACGTTGAATAGATATTGAATTGATGCCTGTGCCAAGTGGGGCTAGACTGGTTCAGATTCCGTATTTATTTACTCAGCCCGACAGCAGTAGTTTGACAGAGCAGAGCTAATTCAAATAGAACCACTGCATCATAATGTTCCTCCAGTCACTCACGACTGTTGGGGCTGGCAGGAAGTGTTGTTGAGAGGGTTTGCATAAAGAAGGAGGTGTTGAGAGGAGTGCCAGTATAACTGAGATTCTTTTGGCGAGCGCAACGTGCGTGCTTTACTGATCATAGGGGGATTCATCTGCCATACGGAGATGAATGCACTTGCACACAAATATGCCTTCTCTAAAACATCTGTGCGCACACACACGCACACGGACGTGCACGAAGGCGCACGCGCGCAATCATATCTTCTCCGTCATTCCCCTGCTCCTCGTACACACACAATCCTCAACAGCCCCCGTCGTTGGGTGGGTTCAGTGCTGTGCCTTTATGCTAAGGAATTGCACATCTGGGATTCAGCTGTGGTTCCCTTTGCAAAAAAAGCTATTTTCCTCGTTCTCATCTCCCCTCTGCCCTGGCAGCCTCTCAGGTTAGCGGCTGGTCCTGATTCCGTGATACAGAAGTGCTGTACGTGGCAGGTCTGCTGTGACCACATCTACTCTCCCACACACACATGCAGACCAGCTGTCAATCACTCTGTGTCTGGGAGAGAAACTGTTAGTCCAAGAGAGACTGAGAGAAAGGCTTAATTCAGTAAGAAAGACAGTGAGAGGGAGTTGGGGGGGGGGGGGGGGTCAGGGTTTCCGTGTCTCTGTATCAATCTCTACAGTCCACCTTGACCATTATCGTGACACTCCATCCTCTTTCAGATTCCCTGACAGTTGAGCTAGAGAGTGGGGAGGGTGGTGACAGACGCTGCAGTGCATTCTAACCCAGAGGATGAACACAGGCAGCTGACAGTGCAAAGGCGAGAAGATAAAAAACGTAATGGGAAAAGTAACTTGACCAAAGCTAACAGATTAGTTCACATGTCCTCCTCTGTGGCTTGCTTGGCACAGCTGGCCAAAGAGACAGCGTTGCTAAGAGGAGACTATACCACCCGGATAGTGGATCCACTCCAGATCAATTTAATTCAATTCAAAGGGCTTTATTGGCATGGGAAACATATGTTGCCAAAGCAAGATCGTCTGTCAATGAGATCTGTCATCACATAGACCTGTGAACAAGGGCATATACTGTACCCACATCCCACTGGTTCAAGTGCAGAACAGGACAAAATGGACTCTTGACAATTGGCAATGGAATCAATCAAATGTGTGATTCAATAATGTAGACCAACAATTTTTTAAATTCACATCATAGCATGTCCATTGTTTTTTTTGTTGCCCGAGTTATATTTGAGCCACTTCACTTCACAGTCACTTCAAACAGATTTGAGGGGGTGTCTTGCAGAGGCAAGAAAATAAAAGCAGAAGAAGGCAAATCCGACATGAAGACGGCGTATGAATAATAAAGCTACAAGGATGCGTGAGGTCAATACCCTGTGGGAAATGGAGGCGTTCAAACAGGAGGAAAAGAATGGTGCTGAACAGAGCCATGAAATTTCTGTGATTTGTGCATAGTTTCATCACTTCTTCGCCTTGGTCACATTGCTGCTTAGCGGATGCCAACGTCTTCATATCATGCCTTTATTTATACCGTAGCAAGACTGGAGAGGAATGACTACAGACTACGGAGCCTAATAGTTCTCTCTCTTGGAGCCAGCTTCCCCCTCAGGACAGGCTGACGTCCTGGCTCAAGACCTGTTCCCTAACCTCTGCTCTACACCTTTACCAGTGCCTGCACCACACTGGGCTAGCATCTCCTTGAACAATTATTTACCAAAAAAAGTATTGCAGATTGAGCAAGTGCCCAGAACTCTGATGCATGATCAGTTTTTGAGGCTTGAACTCTTTTGCTTAATATTACAGTATTGGTGTGACAAACAGACCTAGCATCAGCGGTAGAGGCGCACTACGCCCGTGCTTCCAGTCTGATAAAAGTCAATGCTGCATTCTAAAGAGCACTTTAGCTCTTCAATCTGCAATACTTTTTTTTGTAAATAATTGTTCAAGGAGGCGCACTACGCCCGTGCTTCCAGTCTGATAAAAGTCAATGCTGCATTCTAAAGAGCTAAAGTGGCCTCTGGTGGACTTTCTGTAGACAGTATAGATACTGAAGCACATACTGTTGGGACCACAGTGGCTGTGCTCTAAAGTCAAATCTGAGGTAAGCAAAATATGTCAACTGATAGCGAACTCATTCTGAAACAGCTGGTTGTCTACTGATGACACAGCACATTGGATAGGCTCAATTCAATCATGCTAAATACCGGGAAGAAATGACAGGGTGAAGTGAAAGTGTGCTCAGACCTAGATGGCTACTGACATCTACTGCTAGAAGCATACTGTAATACAATGTGCAACTGCACAAGGGTGAGTGACATGAAATGCAGACTCAGCAATAGGACATCTTCACACACAGCGGGGAGACTTCCTGCGCACAGAAATCAACAACACGTGCAGCATGTCGAGAGAGGGAGAGGGCGCAAATGATGAAGGGACAATAGTGGTAGTCTTGGCAGATTTGAATTCTGTTGAATTCTGTTGTTGTTTATAGCTGAAAGCAGGAAGTTGCCAAACTGTGTATGATGATGTCATATTCCTGAGTCTACCAGTGATGTGACAAATGTTAACTTAATACAACATTCAAGTAATGCACCAATGAGCTAAGCAATCACAAAATGTTTGTGGAAAAAAGCCTGGCAATCGCCCCAGGTTCTCAACACGGGAGTCACTAAAACGGTATTTCTACTTGAGTTTGATCTAATTAACTGATAGTGGAGAAGAAAGAGGAAACTGCTTACATTGAACTTCCTGTCTGTTGCCATGGCACCCGGTGTCATTGCATGCATACGGAACAGACTTTACACACTTGACTTTTTTAGATGTATTTGACAGAGATAATGTCAAATTTGACAGAGATAATGCCTGGGGTGTTGCACAACATATTATCAACCCTTTCTGCAAATGTACTACGTTTAGCCAAAAGGCTTACTTCTTTTTGATGGAATATTCGGAATGTTTGCCAACACCGTGTTTGCCAACAAAAACACATGATCATAGGGCATCAAGCTATTGGTTCAGGGCCTTCGTTGAAGTAATTACATGCTGATACTTTCCTAGACATGACTGCCCCCTGGTGTATAGTTTAGGAACCCACTCCATTAGGTGTCAGTAGCCGGCAAAAAAAAGGCATCATTTCAGAAAAATAAAAGGTTGCCTAATGTGCAGAAGAGGTGTGTCTCAATAGTGTTAAATGCGTTCCTCTCCTCGCCTCGTTTCATTCATCTGCACTGACATGAAAGTGTTGCAGAAGTGAAAGCGACTTCCTAACAGCTATCCATTGCAATTGCTTTACCGTCTCCTGTGTTTTTAGGTGAGATGAAGGTAGAGAAAGCCGCTCTTCCTCTTTCCTATGTCTGGTCATGTTTTTTTCTCGTCTCACCTGTCTCATCGTTGTTTTATTAAGCAGCTTAATGAAAAGGGTTTGTAAGGAATGCAACCAAAGTGACAACAGTTGAAGGGGTCTCGATACTGCAGCTTCATTATAGCCTGTTCATTTTGCCAACGAATAGCTGTGTCTAGTGAAATATTTACACCCCTTAACAATTCAAATGCAAATTATTTGAAGTTAATCTAGTTTCAGTTTGGAATAGTTGAGAAGACAATTGTCTTTGGTGTGTGTAACTGAAGTCACTGTGGTTGCCATATTCCTTGACACTCCCATGAAACTAGAGTGAGGGGCAAGCCTGGGATGTTGCACAACTTTGGAAACAGCCCAGACACAGCTTCCCTTTTGAGACCAAAAGGTTTGGAAATACTGCTTCCAGAGAGCGGGGTCCATTTCATTCACAGTACAAATCACTGTGTAAGTTCATTTCTTCTAGTCAATGCATTAATCATTTCTGGGAATAACTGTTCTGGTGCTTTTGTTGCTCCCTACAGGATCTAGAAATGCCACACACACACACACACACACACACACACACACACACACACACACACACACACACACACACACACACACACACAAACCTGTATTTCCTTATATGGGTCAGCTGCATTAGTGTCAGAGAGTTATCGCAGACAGCAGTCACCAGACGAGAGACACAAATCAACAGATGACCACAGCTGCATTCCACTAAAGGGTGTCACGAAAATGGCCCTGCATTTTCCCTTTCAACACCCAAATGTGTGGGGAAAAGGAAACATACAGGCGATAATAGAAAGAGAACGAGAGGACAGAAGGAACGGAGAGATTAAAACAGAGAGCAAACGGTGGTGCAAGATTTATAGACGCTGAGCAAGTGATAATGAATGCTGCCAGGATTAGAGGCAGGGACAGAGAGAGAGGCAGAGAGAGACGCAGAGAGAGAATGAGAGAGAGAGAGAGGCAGAGAGAGACGTAGAGAGAGAATGAGAAAGAGAGAGAGAGAGAGGCAGAGAGAGAGAGACGCAGAGAGAGACGCAGAGAGAGAAAGAGAGAGAGAAAGAGAGAGAGAGGCAGAGAGAGACGCAGAGAGAGAATGAGAGAGAGCGAGAGAGAGAGAGAGAGAGAGAGAGAGAGAGAGAGGCAGCGAGAGACGCAGAGAGAGAAAGAGAGAGAGAGAGAGCGGGAGAGAGAGCGACAGAGACAGAGAGCGACAGAGAGAGAGAGAGAGGCAGAGAGAGAATGAGAGAGAGAGAGGCTGAGAGAGGCAGAGAGATGCAGAGAGAGGAAGAGAGAGAGAGCGACAGAGAGACAGAGAGAGAGAGCGACAGAGAGACAGAGAGAGAGAGAGAGAGAAATACACCGCTCTGGGGCGTGCCCACAAAAAATGAGTTCTTTAAGGAAATGCATCTGAGGTCGGCAGAGTCACAGAAACGGGGTGGTGGGTATAGCGAGAGGGCAGTGTGATCCTCCAACCCCTTTATGTGAAGCCTCCACTTGGAGCACTGAGTCGATCTGAAGCCAATGGTCCATAGGCACGCAGGTAAGCATTTCATAGCGCCGTCATTTCAGTCTCAGTGGAAGATGATGTTGTGTGGTTTCTGTGTCCAACAACTGAATTTCTATGTGTGTGTGTGTGTGTGTGTGTGTATGGCGAGCGTATCTTTCTAACTGTATGTAGGTGTGTGTGTATGTGTGTGTGTGTGTGTGTGTGTGTGTGTGTGTGTGTGTGTGTGTGTGTGTGTGTGTGTGTGTGTGTGTGTGTGTGTGTGTGTGTGTGTGTGTGTGTGTCTGTGTGTGTCTTTGTGTGTTGGAGAGCATATTTTCACATCTGTTATTAAGTATTAGGTGTTGTGTTTGTGCACAAGTAATTGTGTTTCTGTGTACAGTGCAGGCAGGTGCTTTCAAATTAGCTGGGACATTTATGACCCGAAAAAGCATGATCTAAACTCCATAGACTTAGTTGTATGTAAGACATTAACCATAATGTCAAACCTCTTTTTAAAGAGTGGGTGCTTGGCTACATTGCTAGAGGCGGAGAATGCATGGAAAATATGAGCAGATTTTTGGCAAGGATGACCACTTCTGTGCTAATCAGAAGCATGTAAAGACAAAGACAAAACCTTGAAGTGACGATAGCTTTCTAGCAGCTGAAAAACAACTCTGCGGGCAAATGTGTAAGTGTGTGTTGTGTTTGTGAGTTGGTGCATGTGCATGTGCTTGCTATGCTGGTCTGTCTAACCCTATTCATGCATCAAGATAAATTATATCACCTACGATTGTACCACATTGAAGTTACCCAACATCTTGACAGGAAACAGATCCTTATAGTACTCAACAATCTCATCAAGCTCCTTGGGTCTCTTATAGATGTAGGATCTTAATTTGAACCAGTTTGCTACGGCATGAAAATAACCCTGCAGCAACAGGAAGTGTGAATTATTATGCGGATTATAATGATTAAATATTTTAGTAGGGGTTGATACATTTTTCGTATCAAAATTTAAAAGTGGAAACGACAAACTTCAGAAGCCATTTTAAACTTCAAACACACCACAAGTTTTAAATATCCTGTATTGCAGGAATGTTGTCGTGCAACAGGCTGACCAAATTAAGATCCTAAATCTGTATCAAAACATCCTGTGTAGAGGGGTGGGGGATTGTGGCAGATTTCACAGGTAATCAGCCTTGTAGATCTGAATATGAAGAAGAGACAGTTGAAAGGGGATGAGACGAAAATATGGACTTGTGGAACTGTCCAATAACAAATTAGGTGCAAAAAACTACATTTAGAGGCTGAGTCATTGTGTAAAAGCCAAGTTAACACATTTGAGGTTTATCCAAACATTGACAATGCAATTGGGTGTCCATAGGCATGATCTCACCCAAGGTAATAGATACAGTATGTACGGCAAAATAATAAGTTAGCATTGCTACTGCCTTCTTGAGACTTGAAGTGCGGTCTACCCCTATGCCTAAACCAGTCACTTGATGTTGAAAATCATTAAGCATCAGCCAATCAAGGCAGCCAAACATCTCCCATGTCCATGTCTAGCACAGTCCAAGACTAATTGACTGCTTGTTGTTTTTGGCATTACTTCACATTTAATTGTCCAATATATTTTGTTTAAGATTTGATTTCTACTTCGAACACTTGGAAACACGTTTCTCCGGAAGGATGCCAACACAGAAGGTCACGTTGCAAATTGAAATTGTCAGCCTTCGTGTTTGAGCTTCTCAGACAGCTAACTATTAGCTCTGTCAGCTTTAGCTTACATTGACCCACCAGGAAATTTGACCTTCACTGTTTGAAGGAGTGTGTCATCTGAATGTTTGAGGCCAAGCCATTTTGAGCCATGGGAAGACAGTTACATCATACAGAGCACTGGTAGACAACTTCTTCTATTTCATTTGAATAATGTCTCCTTCTTATGGCTGTTTCACACAGGAAGTAAGACTCTTCCGTAAAAAGGTGCCACACATTTTGAAACAAAACAGCCAGACTTGTGATGTAGGTCAGGTTTTATGTGTTTCAAGGAATCACACAAGAGAGAGCTGTGCAAATGCACTTCAACATTTTAACTGTTACTGAGCTGCTTTTATACTGTGTGGTGTGTCTGAACGAGACAAAAGCTCACACCTGAGATCCACATGACTTATTTTATCAGGGACTATTCAAATCAGAAGAGGAGCAAATAAATCGATGCGGTGTCTGTAACCTTTCCCATGCAAAACAGACAGTTACTGATGGGTGCGGAAAATGGACATTATGTGCAAACTCAGAAGCGTTACCATTAGACATGCAAACTTGAAAGGATACGCAAGCGAGTTTCCAGTGTGACTTCCCACAGACAGTCTCGGACCTACTTAATTAACTGAAGTGTCTGGTTGATCAAGGTGTCTAACTCATGTGGTCAACATGAAAGTCCTAGCTGTGGTAGGCGACAATACGCACAGTCTCAATCCCCTCTCATTCTCCCACAGATTATTGAATGAACATGGAGATGACTGGTTGCAGTGGGTCTTCATAATCCATGCAATTGGTAAATTACCCTTTTGCCATAGACTATGTTTAACACACCTATGACAGAGGCAGTGTATTTAAGGTAAAACTGGCAGCTGCAGTGTGTCTTAGACTTCCTCTACTGTACAAATATTTTGTTTTCCCTTCAGGCTATCAGAACCAGCTAACTCCAAAGGCTGGGTGATGTGACATGTTTATCATACTTCCTGTTGGTAGCTGAGCAACCATACAGAATGTCACTCTGAGTCACAGAGTTCCATTGAAAACACCCCTTGAAGAATAGAAGATCAGACAGATTACAGGACCAATTAAATCACTGTCTGCACTTTTATCCATTTGTGCCACTGGACTTTGAGTGAAGCAACGTTAAACCCCGACAATTACTGTACTTTACGTGCTGTGCAATGCGACATGATGAGCTATTCAGAAGATTCTAAAGAGAATAAGTCATTTTTATTCCCAAAAGGGGCTGCATTCCTGCAGTGTTGTTGTATTATCTACTTTGGAAGTAGGAGAGAATCCCTTCTAGAAAGAGTGGATGTCAGGGCAAGGTAAAGAGAGTGGTGCGATAGATATTCATAGTATGAATATGATAGCCTGCATTAAACTTGTCTCCAAGACCAGCATATACTCGATATTGACATCTGACCCTAAATGTGTCCAAATGAAACCCCACACTGCTCCAACGACCAACAACAGCCTCTACTGACACAGACTTGCCAGCATAGGGGAAGATTTATTTATTTGGGTTTTTCCTCTTGACCCCCACTCAGAACTCAGGAGAGCAATAATCTTGGTCGTCCAAGGTCATAACTCAACTTCAAACAATACTACCGCAGTGTGAGTTCCTCTTCCTCGGTGTGAATAGTAAAGGTTAACCGTGCCAACTGCCCCTGTGAAGGCCTAGTCCAGTCAAAAAGTGCATTTCCTGTGTTTTATGCATATTTCCATACTATGAGGTTGGAATAATACTCTGAAATTGTGAGCTTTTTGAATAGACCGCCTGCAATTTCTGTCTGTTTTGGTGGGATGGAGTTACATTTGTTCATAAACCAATAAGAAAGAGAGTTCCAAACCTCTCTGCCAATAACAGATCATTTTCAGTTTTCCACTCCCCACTCAGACCACTTCCAGACAGTTCTAGCAAAATGTCTGCTTGAGAAATTGTTCTTTGCTAAGAAACGATTTTGGTTCATTTTTGACGATTTTAATTGAAAACAATCACAGTAAGTACTGTACATAATTGTTAGCTAGAAATCATTTGATATTGAGATTTTTTTTTAATGTAAAAAACAGTTGCGTTGGACCTTTAAGTCCTTGACTAAAACAGAGGAGCCTTCGCTTATCTTAAAGGTCATTTGACAGAGAATAGGTCCAACAGTGAACCAACCTTACCAGAATAATTGTCGTCAGTGCTCTGTTTCTATAGCCGTGGCTGAGACCAGACAATCAGATATTGCACTTGACCCCATTATTGTGTCTCATCAACTCTTCACTTCCTTCCAAGAATCAAAATGGAGTCCTTCAGCTCTAAAGACATGGCCATGAAGGCCCAAAACAAAATCCTCAGCCGTATGGCCAGCAAATCCATGGTGCAGATGTTCATTGATGACACCAGCAGCGAAATCCTGGATGAGTTCTACCGCGTCTCCAAGATACACTCTGGGAACCGCACGGAAGCCCAGAAGGTGGTCAAAGACCTGGTCAAGGTGGTGGTAAAGGTGGGCATTCTCTTTCGGCACGATCGCTTCAGTCAAGAGGAGCTCAGCCTGGCACAGGACTTCAAGAAGAAGCTGCACCAGGGGGTCATGACGGCAATCAGCTTCCAGGAGGTAACTTTACAGGCAGAACTCTTCAGAGCCTCATTTGAACTCTGCATGATGCCAACAACCTAAAGCCTGCATGATATAACCACCTGACATCACCCTACAGTCACTGATCATACCTAGTAAAATGTCAAACTATCTGGACAGGATCCTACGGGGACTTTAATAGGAAACAACAATGCCCCACTTACAATAGTCTCTATCCTGAAGCCAATACCATAAACTAGCACCTGTTACAGCTGTTATAAATCAAATTTCAAATCAAATCAAATTGATTTATATAGCCCTTCTTACATCAGCTGATATCTCAATGTGCTGTACAGAAACCCAGCCTAAAACCCCAAACAGCAAGCAATGCAGGTGTAGAAGCACGGTGGCTAGGAAAAACTCCCTAGAAAGGCCAAAACCTAGGAAGAAACCTAGAGAGGAACCAGGCTATGATGGGTGGCCAGTCCTCGTCTGGCTGTGCCGGGTGGAGATTATAACAGAACATGGCCAAGATGTTCAAATGTTCATAAATGACCAGCATGGTCAAATAATAATAATCACAGTAGTTGTTGAGGGTGCAACAAGTCAGCACCTCAGGAGTAAATATCAGTTGGCTTTTCATAGCCGATCATTAAGAGTATCTCTACTGCTCCTGCTGTCTCTAGAGAGTTGCAAACAGCAGGTAGCACGTCCGGTGAACAGGTCAGGGTTCCATAGCCGCAGGCAGAACAGTTGAAACTGGAGCAGCAGCACGGCCAGGTGGACTGGGGACAGCAAGGAGTCATCATGCCAGGTAGTCCTGAGGCATGATCCTAGGGCTCAGGTCCTCCAAGAGAGAGAAAGAAAGAGAGAAAGAGAGAATTAGAGAGAGCATACTTACATTTACACAGGATACCGGATAAGACAGGAGAAGTACTCCAGATATAACAGACTGACCCTAGCCCCCCGACACATAAACTACTGCAGCATAAATACTGGAGGCTGAGATGGGAGGGGTCAGGAGACACTGTGGCCCCATCCGATGATACCCCCGGACAGGGCCAAACAGGCAGGATATAACCCCACCCACTTTGCCAAAGCACAGCCTCCACACCACTAGAGGGATATCTTCATAATAACTGTGTTGTAATTACTATTGTGCTGTCACTAATATCTTATTCTCTGTCTATTTGGCCCAGGTGGAGTTCACATTTGATAAGGCTGTCATGACAGAGCTTCTGACGGATTGTAGGGACATCCTGCTGAAGCTCGTAGAGAAACACCTGACTCCCAAATCCCTCGGGCGCATTCGGCATGTCTTCAACCATTACTCTGACCAAGACCTACTGACCAACCTCTACACCCCCGGTGGCCCTCTCTGGCCTAATCTCACCAAGATCTGCAGAGACCTGAACAAACTGGTTGAGGAAGGCAAGCTATGAGTGGGAATTCCAAACAGTCCTGGAAAAATGAGAAACTTTTGCAAGCCTATTAAGGAACTCTGAATTCAGTTTGCCCAATGAAAATACCAGGAGATATCATTTTGATAGCTTAATGGGGACACTGATTCAGTGTCAGTTGATGATGTAGATATTGATTTATGTTGGGATCTTTATGAGGGCATGGAATCATCATCCTTGCTTTACAACATAAGCCATCTGCATTAGGACTGGGCGATATAATATGTATGTGTCATTATCACAGTATGAATGTGCATGATATGCATCGTCACATTTCAGTATCTCACGATATTACCTCTACCTCTGCCTCGCTGCATTTCAGTCCAATGCTGTGGGAGCTAAGTGAAGTCCATTCAAGTGTGATATATGAAAGAAAAATAGCTTACATTTGACCAAAATCACCTATGAAATCCTCCAAAGAGAAAAAATATCCTGCTATATATATATATATATATATATATAATCTGCTTCTTTGTCAGGACTCCCTGCTTCCAGCACGATAAGATTGCATCCCTGGTCTACTTTCAATTGATTTGTCCTTCTTTTTTAAGATATTCCGTTTCCGGGGAAACTAATGGACTTTAATCGGACATCAGTCTGCCTGTTCAGTCACAGCAGTTGCTAACCTCATTTAAGTACTATTTAAATTTAAAGTGGCTATCTAGGACCAACAGACAACCAGCTCAATTAGTGTCAGGGCCACATCTATGCATGCAGCTTTAGTATCTGTCTGATCACTGACTGTTCTGCTTGTTACAAAGAGTTTTTGAGACCGGCGAATGGCATTTCATTTCTAATCCATGTCTGAATTAAAGTCCTGCTGTACAGTCTTTGCAATGAATGTGACGATTGGATGGTCTTTATAAATTGCTTCAAGTTTTCAATCAATCAGTGATAATTCCACAAAATTAATATTCCCCTGAGCTTTCTGGAAACACTGCAGATGGACCATTTAAAAATAAAAGGTTTTATTTTGTTTCAGGGGTAGATCAGCATTAATTTTGCAGATATATTGTATATTCTGTCAATGTAATTGTTTGCATCGTTTCCAATCCCCCATATATTTTTTGGGGAAATATATATTTATGTTTATCAGCTCGGGGGCGGCAGGTAACCTAGTGGTTAGAGCGTTGGGCCAGTAACTGAAACGTTGCTGGATTGAATCGAGCTCACAAGGTAAAAATCTGTCGTTCTCCCCCTGAACAAGCCAGTTAACAAACTGTTTCCCGGTAGGCTGTCATTGTAAATAAGAAGTTGTTCTTAACTGACTTAACTGGTTAAATAAAAAAATACATGCATATATTTTAAAATATGTTTCCTTTATTACTATATTTCCACCCCTCCCCTAATTGGAGTAAACTAGTGAACAACAACGCTTAGGCCTCTACTTCCAGGTTATATGTACAACATACATGTAAACTTACTCATGTCCATCTGTTACAATAGTTATATTTTGTTTGATGTTAGTCCTGTCCTTCCTCTACCCTCAACCTCTCTCATCTATTTCTGATGTCCATCTGTAAGGGATTTCCTCCTCTTCTTCCGAAGAGGAGAGGCGAAAAGGATCAGAGGACCAATATGCGGCGTGGTAAGTGGTAAGTGGTAAGTGGTAAGTGGTCCATGGTTCTTTTAATATGTAAACTTACTCATGAACAACTGATACAACAAAACAAGAAACGTGTGAAACCCTAAACAGCCCTATCTGGTGCAAAACACAATGACAGGAACAATCACCCACAAACACACAGTGACACCCAGGCTACCTAAGTATGATTCTCAATCAGAGACAACTAATGACACCTGCCTCTGATTGAGAACCATACTAGGCCGAAACATAGAAAACCCCAAATCATAGAAAATCAAACATAGACTGCCCACCCAACTCACGCCCTGACCATACTAACTAAATACAAAACACAGGAAATAAAGGTCAGAACGTGACATCCATCCAGTTTGATTTCTATTTGCCATATATTTTTAACTATGCTGTTTCACAGATTAACCAATTTTGGAGATAAGGTCAGAACCAGAAAAAGCTTTGCTATTGACTACAAAGATTCTATTTGCTATTTTATGAGTGTGTTAAGATCGCATGATGAGGTTGGGGGGATATCAGTGCACGAGTATGTGTAAACAACATTTTATGAACAAGTTTGTAGCATTTCAGCAGTAGCACTTAGTGGATGTTGTGCAATGGGAGGAATGAGGCAATAATTGGCCATGAACCATAATACTTTCCACAGGAGAAATAGAATCATAAAGCAAGTAAACTCTAATGGTGTTCCCTACCCCTTTACAAGCTATATGTCTCCTGTAACTGTCTTAGATATACACCATTTGAAAGTGAAAATCTCAAATTAAAGGACTTACAGGCCAAAATATAGTCTATATCTATCAGTCTTGATGGCTTATTATGAGTCATCTGTTTTGTTCAACTTCAGACCACAACGTGTTATGCACAGAAGGAAACAGGAAGCGTCAGAAAGACAGCACCCTCAGACTTTCCACAGAACATGGCCTCAGGAAACAAATCAAGCATGTATCACCTGCTTGCATTGTGAGACTAGATATGCAGACATTGTTCTTGACATTGATGAACTTGTCATTCCAGTTACAGAACATGTCATTAATGTAACAGGTTATCCTATTTGTAGCCATAACTGTGAAAATAAATCAATGCTGTCCTCTAGTGGGCTAGAGGGCTTATTGCACCTGCAGGAGGGTTACTTACTGGCTCTTGTAGTTGACCAGAAATTCATGTTGCTTCTTTCAAATCTGATGAATATACAATCAGTATTATTACATAGACAACTGTATTAATATTATAGATGGCTACAATAAAAGTCCTAAAATAATCTACTTCTTGTGTGGTGGGACCCCTACTCATCTTGTACCAGGTAGGACAGAATTATTCTTCCAACATCCATTAGATATGATGATCATTTAATCCCTCTTCTTTGAATCAGAGCAGAGGCTAAAATCTAAAACCACACATTTATTCAAAATCTGCATAAGGGAGAGTGGGGTAATTTGAGCCACCCTCATTTTGAGGAAACCATACACAAAATGAATCATTTTACAAATATTTAGGAAGCAGACATCATTTCATGGAGTCTATGAAGAAAGAAACCACATGGAAAAAGTGATAAGCAAGGTCCAAAAAACTTTTTTTCACCAAGTCAAATTAATTGATTGTGTTAGAGGTTTCATTATGCTTGTCTCTAAACCAAAGTAGATCACTTTAGGATTGTTCTATACATCAGTTGGGGTCTCTAGACGTGTTAATATGAGGTCCTAAGCCTGTGCATCATTGTAGCTGTGTTGGCTAATAAAGTCAAAAAAAATTCCTTGGGGTAAGTTGAACCAACGGCCATGTGACAAGTTGAGCCAATGATTGAGCCAATGGAAAGTTGAGCAAACTGAAGTATTTTCTTCCCAGGCGTAATGCAAGGCATTATTGCTTGGGTATGAGGTAACAGCAAAGACTGACCTATGTAAAAAGTGTTTTAAAAAAGTACAAAGTGGCCTCCTGAGTGATGGAGCGGTCTAAGGTACTGTTCACTGCAAGAGGTGTCACTTCAGATCTGGGTTCTATCCCGGGCTATGTTGAAGACGGCCTTGACCGGGAGATCCATGAGGTGGTGCACAATTGGCACAGCGTCGTCTGGGTTAGGGGTGGGTTTGGCCGACTGGGATGTCCCATCGCACTCTAGCGACTCCTTGTGGCGGCCGGGCGCATGCACGCTGGCTTCGGTCGCCAGCTGTACAGTGTTTCCTCTGACATATTGGTGCTGCTGGCTTGTGGCTTAAGCGAGCAGTGTGTCAAGAAGCTTGGTGGGGTCGTGTTTCAGAGGATGCATGGCTCTCGACATTCACCTCTCCCGAGTCCATAGGGGAGTAGCAGCGATGGGACAAGACTGGATATCTTGTCCCATTGGATATCACAAAATTTGGAGAGAAAGGGGTAAAAAAAGTACAAAATACATTTGAAAAAATAGATGATTTTGTTATGTGTTAAACCTGTGTTAGAAGATGCATAAAATGATTGAAATACAAAAAAAAGTGATTGTGACTGGGTTTGTTAGGTTCTAATTCTCAAAGTAAATAAGTCAACGGACACTAGAAAAGCTTACATTTTTATGGCTGCAGGGGCAGTATTGAGTAGCTTGGATGAAAAGGTGCCCATTGTAAACGGCCAGCTCCTCAGTCTCAGTTGCTAATATATGCATATTATTATTAGTATTGGATAGAAAACACTCTAAAGTTTCCAAAACTGTCAAAATATTATCTGTGAGTATAACAGTACTGATATTGCAGGCGAAACCCTGAGGAAAAACAAAACAGGAAGTGGCTTCTATTTTGAAAACTCCCTGTTCCATAGCCTCCCTTTGCTGGATTTAAAGGGATATGAACCAGATTCCTTTTCCTATCGCTTCCTCAAGGTGTCAACAGTCTTCAGACATAGTTTCAGGCTTTTATTTTGAAAAACCAGTATTTTGGTTTTATATGTATTATTTCTTACAAGGTTACGCCAGGAAATCTTAAATCTTATTACATACAGCTGGGAAGAACTATTGGATATAAGAGCAACGTCAACTTACCAACATTACGACCAGGAATACGACATTCCCAAATCGGATCCTCTGTTTGGACCACCACCCAGGACAATGGATCGCATCCCAGTCCAAATACAACGGCGCTGCAGAAGGGGCAGATGGAGCGGTCTTCTGGTCAAACTCCGTAGATGGGCACATCTCTCACTGCTCCCGAGTATACTACTCGCCAATGTCCAGGCTCTTGACAACAAGGTAGATGAAATTCGAGCAAGGTTTGCCTTCCAGAGAGATGAGATTGTAACATACGAGATTGTAACATACTCTGTTTCACGGAAACATGGCTCACTCGGAAACGTCAGTAGAGTCAGTAGAGTCAGTAGAGTCACCCGGTATCTTCACGCATTGTGCCAACAGAAACAAACATCTCTCTGGTAGGAAGAAGGGCAGGGGTGTATGCCTTATAATTAACGAGTTGTGGTGTGATCATAACTCAAGTCCTTTTGTTCAGCCCTCCCTCGCTATCCTTTCGGCAAATCTGACCACGACTCCATTTTGTTGCTCCCAGCCTTTAGACAGAAACTAAAACAGGAAACGCCCATGCTCAGGTCTGTTCAATGCTGGTCTGACCAATCTGAATCCACGCTTCAAGATTGCTTCGATCACTTGGACGGGATATGTTCCGGATTGCCTTAGACAACAACTGATGTATACGCTGATTTGGTGAGTGAGTTTAATAGCAAAACTGAAAGCGCAAACCACCGATTTTTATCATGGCGAGCCGCCCGGAAACATGACCAAATACAAACAGTGTAGCTATTCCCTCCGCAAGGCAATCAAACAAGCTAAGAGTGAGTATATGTCACGTCCTGACCTTAGTTCCTTTGTTATGTTTCTTGTTTAGGTTGGTCAGGGCGTGAGTTGGGGTGGGCATTCTATGTGTTGTTCTAGTTTTGGTTTTCTGTGTGTTTGGCCTGGTATGGTTCTCAATCAGAGGCAGCTGTCAATCGTTGTCTCTGATTGAGAACCATACTTAGGTAGCCTGTTTTTCCCACTTGATTTGTGGGTAGTTGTTTTCTGTTTTGTGTGTTTGCACCTTACAGGACTGTTTCGTTCACTCTCTTTGTTGTTTTGTTATTCAGTGTTCAGTTGATTTATTAAATATTAACATGGACACATACCACGCTGCGCATTGGTCCGATCTTGACTACTCTTCCTCAGATGACGAGGAGAACCGTTACAGTATAGAGACAAAGTAGAGTCACATGTCAACGGATCAGACACGAGACGTATGTGGCAGGGTCTACAGTCAATCACAGATTACTAAGAGAAAACCAGCCTCGTCTTGGACACCGATGTCTTGCTCCCAGACAAACTAAACAACTTCTTTGCATGCTTTGAGGACAATACAGTGCCAAAACCTGCGGGCTCTCCTACACCACAGCCAGCGTGAGTAAAACATTTAAACGTGTTAACCCTCACAAGGCTGACGGCCCAGACGGCATCCCTAGCCGCGTCCTCAGAGCAGGCGCAGACCAGCTGGCTGGTGTGTTTCCAATCATATTCAATAAATCCCTATCCCAATCTGCTGTTCCCACATGCTTCAAGAGGGCCACCGTTCTTCCTGTTCACAAGCAAGCTAACGTAACCTGACACCCTAGACCCACTGCAATTTGTTTACTGCCCCAATAGGTCCACAGACGACACAATCGCAATCACACTGCACACTGCCCTAACTCATCTGGACAAGAGGAATACCTATGTAAGAATGCTGTTCATCAATTACAACTCAGCATTTAACACCATAGTACCCTCCAAACTCGTCATTAAGCTCAAGACCCTGGTTCTCGACCCCGCCCTGTGCAACTGGGTCCTGGACTTTCTGACGGGCCACCCCCAGGTGGTGAGGGTAGGAAACAACATCTCCACCCCGCTGATCCTCAACACTGGGGCCCCAGAAGGGTGCGTTCTCAGCCCTCTGCTGTACTCACCCATGACTAAAGTGGCCATGCACACCTCCAACTCAATCATCAAATTTGCAGATGTGGTGTCAGGAAAATAACCTCACAATCATCGTCAACAAAACAAAGTAGACGATCGTGGACTTCAGGAAACAGCAGAGAGAGCACCCCCCTATCCACATCGACGGGACAGTAGTGGAGAAAGTTTTAAGTTCCTTGGCGTACACATCGCCTCTTCAACCTCAGGAGGCTGAAGAAATTTGGCTTGTCACCGAAAACACTCAAACTTTTAAAGATGCACAATCGAGAGCACCCTGTCGGGCTGTATCACCGCCTGGTACAGCAACTGCTTCACCCACAACCGTAATGCCCTCCAGAGGGTAGTGAGGTTTGTACAACATATCACTGGGAGCAAACTACCTGCCCTCCAGGACACCTACCCCACCCGATGTCACAGGAAGGCCAAAAAGATCATCAAGGACAGCAACCACCCGAGCCACTGCCTGTTCACCCCGCTATCAACCAGAAGGCGAGGTCAGTACAGGTGCATTAAACCTGGGACCGAGAGATTGAAAAACAGCTTCTATCTCAAGGCCATCAGACTGTTAAGCAGCCATCACTAACATTGAGTGGCTGCTGCCAACATACTGACTCAAATCTCTAGCCACTTAAATAATAAAAAATTGGATGTAATAAATGTATCACTGGTCACTTTAAACAATGCCACTTTATATAATGTTTACATAGCCTACATTACTCATCTCATATGTATATACTGTACTATACAATCTACTGCATCTTGCCTATGCTGCACGGCCATCGCTCATCCATATATTTATATGTACATATTCATATCCATTCCTTTACACTTGTGTGTGTATAAGGTAGTTGTTGTGAAATTGTTAGATATCTTGTTAGATATTACTGCACGGTCGGAACTAGAAGCACAAGCATTTCGCTACACTCGCATTAACATCTGCTAACCATGTGTTTGTGACCAATAACATGTGCTTAGATTTGATTTGACATGATGTAAAATTAGTTTGAGATTGACAGATAATGTTTAAATGCAAAATACTTTATTTTGTGTTTGGGATCCTCAGCTCAGTTTGGGACCCTTAATCCAGGCTGGACAGGAGGAAGTCAACCTGCATTTCTAGATTCTCCATCACCTGCCACGAGAGCCTCTGTGGGCTTTCATAGATGGACTCATCGAGGTTGAAGATGGAGTCCAACCACGCCTTCATCTGATCCTGACGACAACAGACACATCAACTATTATTTAATGACCAACTACAAAGATAAGGAGGAACAGACCATCACACACAGTTCAGGATAGAGAGAGAGAGAGAGAGAGAGAGAAGAGAGAGAAAGAGAGAGAAAGAGAGAGAAAGAGAGAGAGAGAGAGAGAGAGAGAGAGAGAGAGAGAGAGAGAGAGAGAGAGAGAGAGAGAGAGAGAGAGAGAGAGAGAGAGAGAGAGAGAAATGCACCTTAATGAGGAGGTAGAGGTTCCCAGCAGACTCTGTCCAGGCTCCTCCAGGAGGGTGAATCCTCATTATCACTTCCATGAACAGATAAAATAAGGTACTGGTCCTCTGGAGAAGGAACAGAGGACATGAGTGAGTGTCTACAGACCTGTGTCGTGTCTTTGGCTATGCCGGATTAAGTGATATGACATGCTATTCTATAAAATCATTTCTCCATAATTAATATTACCTGATTGAGCTAATCATGTAAATGTAATTAACTAGAGAGTCGGGGCACCACAAAATAATATTTATAGAGCTGTTATCTTGCGAATAAACTCTTAAGGACCTAGTAATATTTTACATTAATAGCAGCCAATATTAATCGTCACCTTAATTCATTCTCATCTGAAAGTTGTAAATTCTTGGTTATCTTCACGAACCCTGGCAAACAAGTTGAATCAGCAATACAACATTGGGTTTAATTATTTACTTACTAAATACCTAACTAATCACACAGAATTACTCATACACATAATTAATCATAACTTGATTACAAATTACGTCATAAAGGAAAACGTCCCTAGTGGGCGGAACAGATATGACAGCTTGTTACACAAAAGAAAAGGGGCTGGGTTTGAGTGACAGGGCGGCAAGACTGAGGAACAAAGGGCGAAGGTGTGCTATCGTAAATATGGTATTTTATGCATTCTAAATTACCGCCCATTTGGAAAAGGAAAATGCAATAAATATTTACTCTGAGCTGCGCTTCGGTAGGTTGGTGGTAGATGGAAGGCCGTGTTGCCAACCCGAGTCCTTTGTCCTTTGAAGAATGTCTCTGGTTGTCAGTTGGATACGTTGTAGTAACGTCGTTGTGTGGTAGACGGGATACTCTGTCTGTTCCTTCCTAACCCTCGTTTGCAGCTGCTGTTGCTAACTCAATGGCTAGGAGGTATCACTTCTGTAGTGAATAAGAGTTCAAAGTTCATACCATTCGCAACCAAAGCTCACGCTGATGTTGGCTTCATTCTGTAGTTATTATCTGAACCATTCTGACATCGGACCTTCGTCCTACATCCTCGGAACAGGAGGTTATATTGTCGTCAAGGGCTTATATAGGAAGGGAGAGGAGTGTGTGTTTGAAAAGTTTTATAGCCCATGTCCCTTCACAGTGGTTGAGCAGAGCCCTAACCTTATGAAACCCAAATCTCACATTTTAGAAGCTAAAATCACATTTCATTCCATCACAAATAATTTCATATTCAAACATTTAAATTGAACAACAATTCCATTTGAATCCGATAACTCTGATGTGTAGACTTTCCACTGGAGAGTTTATATCATCTTATTATTGATGAGAATGTCTCAGATGACAACCGAACTGACATCATATTCATTAAGTACCACCGCATATGTTCAATTGGTCGGGTTTACCAGAATATTGTTCATTTCCCCCCACCTTCTGATGTTCCCAGAATCTCTATGTTAACCAAGGTGTTTGCAAATGTAACATCAGTAGTGTAGAGAGAGGAAAAAGGGGGGAAGAGGTATTTATGACTGTCATAAACCTCTCCCAGGCCAACAACATGACACCTTGTATGGCTACAGTGTGGATAGTGTAGATAAACAACAGGATGTTTACATTATTAGGGCCACTTACAGATGTTGGAAGAGATGTTTTTCCTTCTAGAAAGCTTTGTAGAACAAATTCATAAAATACATCTGTGAAGTTGATGTGGTTGATAAGAAGTCGAACAAATAAGATAATTACATCTTTTTCATTGACAAGCACTTTCTAAAGTCTCATTGAGTAGATGTTGGATGAGCAGACGGTGCCTGCAGCTAACACTCAAGCTTGCATGTAAACCTACTCCTACAAGAGCCATCTCCAGCTCTAGTCGCTCCCTGTTTGCTGGCTCATTAATGAAGTTCACCAGGATGTCGTAGGCCTGCTGAAACTGCCTCACATCCTCAAAACAAAACAATCATAAAATTCCTTAGAACTTGGATCATAAACTCAAAGATTCAGGTCTGTAATTCAGAGGGCCTCTGATTGTTTGGCTTGTAAAACATTGGAACTTTTCAACTAAACCTTATGAATCACTGTTGCCTAAATGTAAGCCACTGGGCAAAGACTGGTTGAATCAACATTGTTTCCTTCATTTCAATCACAAAAAATGTAATGTGATGATGTTGAATAAACATGGAAAACTGATTGGAATTGAAAAAAAATAAAGAATTACCCCGACCTTTAACCTAAGTCCAATGACATGGTAGATGTTTGTTATTGATTTCACATTGAATTCACATTAGTTGACAACTCAACCAAATGTAACTAAAAACTACACGCTGAAATTACGTCTGTGCCCAGTGGGAACTATATATCTGGTCTGATGAATGTTGTACAATTATTTGAATGGTTACCTGCTGGTTGAGCTCGGACAGTCCACTCAACACCATCCTCCCTGCGTGGGTGAGGTAATTAAGGGAGGTACTGTCTGAGGATGTCAGAGCCTGTGAGAACAAGACAGTACATTTAGAAATGGTACAGAAATGTACATCAAATGAAATTCAAAAGGTGGTAAATTCCCACTTTCTCCTTATGGGATTGTCATGCAAATATCATTTTGCCACGATGGAATTTGCAAGAGAGCAGAAACCGACCGGTACCCAGACTATTGATAGGCCTACAGTATTCTTACCTGAACAAGGACTGGGTCCTCCTGGTCCAAGGTGGGATCATGATCTTTATGAATAAACAATAAAGAATTATTTTCTCTAAGTTGAAGAAATACTACAAGACACCAAACATCTGTCCATGTAGTTAGGCTGATCTTATAATTGAATTGTGTTTATATTGGTATGATATCACATTGTATTTATGTGTCTGCATAATGTTCCAATATCTTCAATTAAACCTAAAGAAAATGTTTGGTTTCAGAGGAGCATGTTCGTTTGTTGTTGTTAATAGTGGAATTACTAGCCATCATCATGTCATCAAATCAGTCCTAAATGGCACCCTATTCCCTATTTATAGCACTACTATTAACCAGAGCTTTTTGACCATATAACTATGGGCCCTGGTAAAAAAAATAATAATTGGGAATAGGGTTTAGGGTGCCATTTTAGACAACGCCTGAATATAGTTTCAGTCCGGACTATATACAGCATGTCAAAAAGTAAGGAGGACCACGGAACTCTTCATATCATGCATTAAAATGCCTTCATTTGTATGGCATGTTCAAGGGAAACAATGTTTAAAAACTTTCCATTGAACATTCCATACAAATAATTGCATTATATTAATTATATGAAGAGTGCCTTGGTCCTCCTTTCTTTTTGACGGCCAATTTACCCCTTTTACCAAAGAGCACCTTCTGTCTACCAAAAGCTACTATTGTGTACCTTAGCAGCGCTTCCCTTCCTCCTTTTTTTCTACACGTTTATACAGTCAGTATTGCTATTTAGACATTGTAAAATATGTAAATGTACCCTCTTCAACCGTGACAGCACGGTCCACAATCTCCACAGTGGCGGGTTCATCCCCACTCACGTCGTAATATTTGTTATAACAGTAGACTGCCGAACCCGTCGCGATCACCAGGCCAGCTGCAAACTCAGCGTCGTCGCTTTCAAAAAACTACTGAACGTAGGCCTACTCATTATCGCCCTTCACATTGCAGTGATTTGACCGAGTTCAAGACCATATGACACTTTCTTAGAATTAAAGGGATTTATAGGGAACCATTAATACGTCAAATTATTCCATACGTCATGGTTGGCAATATCACAATGGGAGGAACTGATTAAAAAACACTCTACAGTGACATCAATTAAATTGCATTCTGGGGATGATTTGTGAGTTTATAAATTTGTGAATTATGAACTATGGTTTAGAGAGCAGTGGGCGTAGAGCAGTTTAGCAAATACATATGGCTCTAACTAGGAGTAGAAAAAGGGGCTGCGCAACAATGCATAATGTGCTCTCCATGGTTCTGAAAAGGAACTTTCCTTTCCTGCGTTTATCATCTCCCTGTTCTAGGCCAAGCCCACTCACTGAACCACTCTCACTTTCACATTCATTGTGTCAAAGCGTTCAACCTCCAAGCATGGGACTAAAACATAATTCAAATTCAAATTAAGATCCTAAATCTGTATCAAAACATCCTGTGTAGAGGGGTGGAGGATTGTGGCAGATTTCACAGGTAATCAGCCTTTGTAGGTCTGAATATGAAGAAGAGATGGTTCAAAGGGGATGAACCGAAAATATGGACTTGTGGAACTGTCCATGAACAAATTAGGTGCAAAAAACTACATTTAGAGACTGAATCATTGTGTAAAAGCCAAGTTAACACATTTGAGGTTTATCCAAACATTGACAATGCAATTGGGTGTCCATAGGCATGATCTCACCCAAGGTAATAGATACAGTATGTATAGCAAAATAATAAGTTAGCATTGCTGCATTCTTGAGACCTGAAGTATGGTCTACCCATGTGCTATTGGCTAAGCCTCTGCCTAAACCAGTCAGTCACTTGATGTTGAAAATCATTAGGTATCAGTCAATCAAAGCAGCCAAACATCTCCCATGTCCATGTTTAGCACAGTCCAAGAATAATTTACTACTTGTTGTTTTTAGCATTACTTCACATTTAATTGTCAAATATATTTTGTGTAAGATTCGGTCATGTTTCTGGTCGCCTTGCCATGATTTAAAGCAGTGGTTCGCACTTTCAGTTTTGCCTGAATGCTGCCATCAATCCACAGTTTCTGGTTGGGGAAGGTTTTAATAGTCACCGTGGGTACAACATCACTGATGCACTTGCTATTAAACTCGCTCACCGAATCAGTGTATACATCAACGCTGTTGACTGAGGCTATCCGGAACATATCCCAGTCCACGTGATTGAAGCAATCTTGAAGCGTGGAATCAGATTGGTCAGACCAGAGTTGAACAGACCTGAGCACGGGTGTTTCCTGTTTTAGTTTCTGTCTATAGGCTGGGAGCAACAAACTGGAGTCGTGGTCAGATTTGCCGAAAGGAGGGCGAGGGAGGGCTTTGTATGCGTTGTGGAAGTTAGAGTAGCAATGATCCAGAATGCTGCCAGCACGGGTCACGCATTCAATATGATGATCAAATTTAGGGAGCCTTGTTTTCAGATTAGCTTTGTTAAAATCCCCAGCTACAAAAATTGCAGCCTCAGGATATGTGGTTTCCATTTTACATAGAGTCCAATGAAGTTCTTTCAAGGCCATCGAGGTGTCTGCTTGGGAGGGGATATACACGGCTGTGATTATAATCGAAGGGAATTCTCTTGGTAGATAATGCAGTCTGCATTTGATTGTAAGGAATCCTAGGTCAGCTGAACAAAAGGACTTGAGTTCCTGTATGTTGTTATGATCACACCACGACTCGTTAATCATAAGGCATGCACCCCTACCCTTCTTCTTACCAGAGAGATGTTTGTTTCTGTCGGCGCGATGCGTGTGAGCCATTTTCTGTGAAACAGAGAATGGTACTATCTCTGATGTCTCTTTGGAAGGCAACCCTTGCTCGAACCTTGTTGTCAAGAGACTGGAGAGTGGTATACTCGGGAGTGGTGAGCGATGTGCCCGTCTACGGAGCCTGACCAGAAGACAGCTCTATCTGGCCCTTCTGAGGCGCCTACTGGGATCCGATCCATTGTCCTGGGTGGTGGTCCAAACAGAGGATCCGCTTCGGAAAAGTCGTATTCCTGGTCGTAATTTTGGTAAGTTGACGTTGCTCTTATTTGCAATTGTCTTCCCGGCTGTATGTAATAAGACTTAAGATTTCCTGTGGTAACAATGTAAGAAATAATACATAAAAAAAACAAGATACTGCATAGTTTCCTAAGAACACGAAGCGAGGCAACCATCTCTGTCGGCGCCATCCCACGAAGGAGAGAGCCGGGTAAGTGGAGCCATTACTTACATTCAGTATCACCCCATCAGAAGAAATATAATATTCTTTCTAACAAAGATATCTACATATCTTTCAGGATGTTCTGCATTCCTGAAAATGATCAGAATTCATGGAAAACCAAAAGTAGGTATCGTGGCACAACTTACACCTGACATATTACCACTACTTTCTTTAAACCACGTCTACATTTATTTCCCAAACACAATTCAGCCTGTTAGATTCTGGGTTAAACTTAGAACATTGTTATAATCAGCAGTTAATGGTTATCTGTAGGAGCCAGATGGCTTTGGAATGTGTAGGGGAGACTGACGGAGAGAGGGTAATGACGGAAAGAGGGTAATGTATAATGTTTACATTATGTCAGGATATGTTACTGTTAGCCATCAGGGATCTTATGGGAGGGATCCTCTGGGAGGAGAAGACACAGTCTGGTATCAATCACCATGACACCCTTGAGTTGGGGAGGAGTAAGCACTATGGGTAGAGGTCAGGTCAGATGAAGTGAGGAAGAACAGATATCACTAAGGTTCTGTCAAGCAACAGAGATGCATTGGCTGTTTAGATGTGGAGGAGGAGACTCATCCTAGGAGAAAGGGTTAAGTATCAGTGCTTGTTTGAAATGTCGTTGTCTGAATGCAGCTGTATTGACCCTTTGGGAAGAATTCAACGTGGTTAAGCTTTTCTAGTGTCCGTTGAGTTATTTACTCTGAGATTGAGAACCTAACAAACCCAGTCACAATCACTTTTTTTTGTATTTTAATAATTTTATGCATTTTCTAACACAGGTTTAACACCTAACAAACACATCTATTATTATATTATTTATTTTTGACCCCTTTTACTCCCCAATTTCATGATATCCAATATCCAGTCTTGTCCCATCGCTGCTACTCCCCTACGGACTCGGGAGAGGTGAAGGTCGAGAGCCATGCATCCTCTGAAACACGAACCCGCCTAGCTTCTTGACACACTGCTCGCATAACCGGAAGCCAGCAGCACCTATGTTTTGGAGGAAACACCGTACAGCTGGCGATTGAAGCCTGCGTGCATGCGGCCGGCCTCCACTAGGAGTCGCTAGAGCGCGATGGGACAAGGACATCACAGCCGGCCAAACTCTCCCCTAGCCCAGACGACGCTGGGCCAATTGTGCGCCACCTCATGGACCTCCCGGTCAAGGCCGTCTGTGACACAGCCCGGGATCGAGCCCAGATCTGAAATTATTCATTTTGTGTATGGTTTCCTCTAAATTAAGGTGGCTCAACTTACCCCTTTGGCTCAAATTACCCCACTCTCCCTTATGCAGATTTTGAATAAATATGGGGTTCAAATCATCATTGGTCATCTGAGTTTTGATACAAGCCACTGCTCTGATTTAAACAAGAGGAATTAAATGATCATTATATCTAATGGGTGTTGGAAGGATAATTCTGTCCTACCTGGTACAAGATGAGTAGGTGTCCCACCACACAAGAAATAGATTATTTTAGGACTTTTATTGTAGCCTTCTATAATATTAATACAGTTGTCTATGTAATAATACTGATTGTATATTCATCAGATTTGAAAGAAGCAACATGAATTTCTGGACAACTCTAAGAGCCAGTAAGTAACCCTCCTGCAGGTGCAATAAGACCTCTAGCCCATTAGAGGACAGCATTGATTTATTTTTCACAGCTATGTCTACTAATAGGATAACCTGTTACATTAATGGCATATACTTAACTGGATTGACAAGTTCATGAATGTCAAGAACAATGTCTGCATATCTAGTCTCACAATGCAAGCAGGTGATACATGCTTGCCTCCTTTCCTGCCTGAGAGTGCTGTCTTTCTGACAGCTGTTTCCTTCTGTGTATAAAACGTTGTGGTCTGAAGGTGAACAAAACAGATGACTCATAATAAGTCATCAAGACTGATAGATATAGACTATATTTTGGCCCGTAAGTCCTTTCATTTTAGATATTCACTTTTAAATGGTGTACATCTAAGACAGTTATAGGAGACATATAGCTTGTAAAGGGGCAGGGAACACCATTAGAGTTGACTTGCTTTGTGATTCTGTTTCTCCTGTGGAAAGTGTTATGGTTCATGGACAATTATTGCCTCATTCTTCTCCCACTACACAACATCCACTAAGTGCTACTGCTGAAATACTATAATTTATTTTATAACATGTTGTTTACACATACTCTTGCACTGATATCCCCACAACCCCATCGTGCGATCTTAACACACTCATAAAATAGCAAATAGAATCTTTGTAGTCAATAGCAAAGCTTTTTCTGGTTCTGACCTTATCTCCAAAATGGGTTCATCTGTGAAACAGCACAGTTAAAAATATATGGCAAATAGAAATCAAACTGGATGGACATCAGAAATAGATGAGAGAGGTTGAGGGTAGAGGAAGGACAGGACTAAAATCAAACAAAATATAACTATTGTAAAGCATTATATAGTACGTATAATCTGGAAGTGGAGGCCTAAGTGTTATTGTTCGCAGGTTTACTCCAATTAGGGGAGGGGTGGTAGGGTTAGAAAGTAATACAGGAATATATATATATATATATGCGTTTGTGTGTATGTATACGTATGTAGTTGAAGTCGGAAGTTTACATACACTTAGGTTGGAGTCAATAAAACTCCACTCCACAAAATTCTTGTTAACAAACTATAGTTTTGGCAAGTCAGTTAGGACATCTACTTTGTGCATGACACAAGTCATTTTTCCAACAATAGTTTGCATCTGTACAAACAATAGTACAAGTATAAACACCATGGGACCACGCAGCCGTCATACCACTCAGGAAGGAGACCTATTCTGTCTCCTAGAGATGAATGTACTTTGGTGTGAAAAGTGCTAATCAATCCCAGAACAACAGCAAACAACCGTGGGAAGATGCTGGAGGAAACAGGTACAAAAGTATCTACATCCACAGTAAAAACGAGTCCTTATCGACAATAACCTGAAAGGCCGCTCAGCAAGGAATTTGCCACTGCTCCAAAACCGCCATAGAAGCCAGACTACGGTTTGCAACTGCACATGGGGACACAGATCATACTTTTTGGAGAACTGACCTCTGGTCTGATGAAGCAAAAATAGAACTGTTTGGCTATAATGACCATCGTTATGTTTGGAAGAAAAAAGGGGAGGCTTGCATGCCGAAGAATACCATCCCAACCGTGAAGCACGGGGGTGGAATCGTCATGTTGTGGGGGTGCTTTGCCTCAGAGGGACTGGTGCACTTCACAAAAAAGATGGCATCATGAGGGAAAGGAACATTTTGTGCATATTTTGAAGCAACATCTCAAGACATCAGTCAGGAAGTTAAATCTTGGTCGCAAATGGGTCTTCCAAATGGATAATGACCCCAAGCATACTTCCAAAGTTGTGGCAAAATGGCTTAAGGACAACAAAGTCAAGCTATTGGAGTTGCCATCACAAAGCCCTGACCTCAATCCTATAGAAAATGTGTGAGCAAGGAGGCCTTACAACCTGTGTCACGCCTTGACCATAGAGAGCTGACTAATTATGTATACATTTCAATCAGGATGTACTAATCAGAATACTATTATGTTACTGTATATGTACTAATCAGAATACTATTATGTTACTGTATATGTACTAATCAGAATACTATTATGTTACTGTATATGTATGAATTTTCTTTCTTAATCCTAGTACTGAATATAATGTGTGTACATATAATCAAGGATTAGAACAATGACTGTCTGTTCCTTGATAGAAATGAATGAACTAAATCTTCAGACTGGCTAGAATGCTTATTTACACCGGAAGACCTTGGCTCAGCCATAAATTATATTAAATTGGTAGGGAGACGATGTGGGAAGGCTTGAGATACTGCCTTTGTACCAGGGTGGGAGAAGAGACGGGTTGGTACTGGAACTAATGATGTCATTTTCAGTTTATAACCTGTGGTAACCTGTATCGTGTTCAGTACTCTCGTGAATAAACTCTGCTGATTGACTTTAAGACTGGGCTCTGTCCATTATTAGAGTGTTTAATTTTAATTGGGTATTAAAACATAGAGCAATTTAATTCCTTTAACAGCGTGATAGTGACTAGGGTGGGTCATCTAGGTGATAAATGGTTTATGTTTGCCTGGTATGGTTCCCAATCAGAGACAGCTGTTTATCGTTGTCTCTGATTGGGGATCATATTTAGGTAGCCATTTCCCCATTGTGATTTGTGGGATCTTGTCTTCACGTTTCGTTTGGGCTTTATTGTTTTTGTTTGGTGAATTTCGATGTATTAAAATTATGTGGAACTCTTCGCACTCTTCGCACGCCTTGGTCCAATCATTATAACGAACGTGACAACCTGACTCAGTTACACCAGCTCTATCAGGAAGGATGGGCCAAAATTCACCCAACTTATTATGGGAAGCTTGTGGAAGGCTCCCCGAAACGTTTGACCCAAGTTAAACCATTTAAAGTCAATGCTACCAAATACTAATTGAGTGTATGTAAACTTCTGACCTACTGGGAATGTGATGAAAGAAATACAAGCTGAAGTAAATCATTCTCTCTACTATTATTCTGCCATTTCACATTCTTAAAATCAAATGGTGAACCTAACTGACCAAACACAGGGAATTTTTACTAGGATAAAAATGTCAGGAATTGTGGAAAAACTGAGTTTAAATGTATTTGGCTAAGGTGTATGTAAACTTCCGACTTCAACAGTATATGAGAGAAGCCGTAAGTTACAAAAAAAGTGATGGTGAATGTGACCATGTCACGGACCACATTAGCACGAAAGGATGCTTTCTTCAGGACCTCCATTGAATGTTGGTTTGCAGAGCTCCTCCATAACTCTACAGAACTCCACATTACTGTTTTCCCTATTTCACCCTCACTTCAAAATCTTAATTAAACTAATCCCCCGTGAAGGAGATAAATGCTTAATTCCCTCCATGGCTCTTAGGCTGCATGTAAATGTTCTGCCAAGGGGCTACAGCACAGAAAATAGCATCATTTGATAACGAAGAGGAGAAAATAATTGTGTTCCTCTTGTGCATTGCTCATTCCCCTTTTGTCTGCACATGAAGTTTAAATTGATTTGAACATGTTCGGGTTGTACACAAGGAGACTACGTGAGAGATTTAATGTGACTCAATGTTAATGCATCTCAATGCATCTTGAACTCGCTGATGTGGTTGTTTTTATATTTCCAAGAAAATCACTTCATATTTTACTTCAGACATTTGAAATATTTGTAACAGCAACGTGAAAGAGCACTCAGAGATAATGATGACCTATCTTTTAGCCAAAAGATCAATGGCCAAACCCATTGAAGATAACTACTGTATTTTATTCATAAAGATAAATTGCATGCACATACAGTGAGCTCCAATAGTATTGGGACAGCCACAAATGTGTTGTTGTTTTGGCTCTGTACTCCAGGACTTTGGATTTAAATGATACATAGACTATGGGTTTAAAGGGCAGACTGTCAGCTTTAATTTGAGGGTATTTCCATCCATATCGGGTTAACCCTTTAGAAATTACAGCCCTTGTTGTATGCTGTCCCCCCATTTTAGGGGACCAAAAGTATTGGGACAATTCACTTATATGTGTATTAAAGTAGTAAAAGGTACTTGGTCCATATTGACAGCACATTAATGACTTCATCAAGCTTGTGACTCTACAAAGTTGTTGGATGCATTTGCTCTTTGTTTTAGTTGTGTTTCAGATTATTTTGTGCCCAACAGAAAATAATGGTAAATAATGTATTGTGTCATTTTGGAGTCACTTTTATTGTAGATAAGAATATAATATGTTTCTAAACACTTCTACATTAATGTGGATGCTACCATGATTAGGGATAATCCTGAATTAATCGTGAATAATGAGGAGTGAGAAAGTTACAGAGGTATAAATATCACACATCCCCAGAAATGCTAACCTCCCCTGTTATTGTAATGGTGGGAGGTTAGCATGTCTTGCGCTTATGATATTTGTGTGTCTGTAACTTTCTCACTCATCATTATTCACGATTAATTTGTAGTCACTGGGTGTATTGGTACACCAGCTAAAGTGTAACTAATAACTTCACAATGCTCAAAGGGATATTCAATGTCTGCTTTTTTTTACCCATCTACCAATAGGTGCCCTTCTTTGTGAGGCATTGGAAAACCTCCCTGGTCTTTGTGGTTTAATCTGTGTTTGAAGTTCACTGCTCGATTGGGGGACCTTACAGATAATAGGGAGGAGGACAGAGGTCAGAGACCTGGCAGTGTGGTACCAGGACAACAACCTCTCTCTCAATGTGAGTAAGACAAAGGAGCTGATCGTGGACTACAGGAAATGGCGGGCCGAACAGGCCCCTATTAACATCGACGGGACTGAAGTGGAGCGGGATGAGAGTTTCAAGTTCCTTGGTGTCCACATCACCAACAAACTATTATGATCAAAACACACCTAGACTGATGTGAAGAGGGCACGACAACACGTATTCCCCTCAAGAGTTCGAGAGCTGTGCCATCAAGAGCATCCTGACCGGTTGCATCACCGCCTGGTATGGCGATTGCTCTGCATCTGACCGTAAGTCGCTACAGAGGGTAGTGTGTATGGACCAGTAAATCACTGGGGCCAAGCTTCCTGACATCCAGGACCTATAAACTAGGCGGAGTCACAGAAAGGCCCAGTCATAGACTGTTCTCTCTGGTACCGCATGGCAAGTAGTGACGGAGAGGCAAGTCTAGGACCAAAAGGCTTCTTAACAGCTTCTACCCCCAAGCCATAAGACTGCTGAACAACTAATCAAATGGCCACCCAGACCCCCCCCCCCCCCCCCCCCGCACCTTGTTTTTACGCCGTTGCTACTCGCTGTTTACTATCTATGCATAGTCACTTTACAAATGACTTTGACTATCCCGCACATTGACTTGGTGCTGGTACCCCCTGTATATAACCTCGTTATTGTTATGTACATTTCTTGTGTTACTTTTTGATTGATTTGATTTTAGTTTGTTTATTTAGTAAATATTTTATCAACTTTATTTCTTGAACTGCATTGTTGGCTAAGAGCTTTTAAGTAAGCATTTCACTATAAGGTCTACTACATCTGTTGTATTCGGCGCATGTGACAAATAAAATTTAATTTGATAATTGTATGTGTAGGGTACAGAGATGTTAAACACCATTGTTGCACACATGGAACTTATTATCTGACTTCTGTGATAGAAAAATGACACATTTACCTGATTTGTTTGATATTAATAGTTATCAATTAATACTTAACAAATAGGAGGATATTTATGTCCTGTTAGTTTCTGTGTGTTTATGGTCTCCAGTTCCCTGGGCGTATGGTCACTGGAGATGGCTTGAGCTGACAAATGAGTGCGTGGCCATGCACGCCTCCAACTCAATCATCAAGTTTGCAGACGACACTACAGTGGCAGGCTTGATTACCAACAATGACGAGATGGCCTACAGGGAGGAGGTGAGGGCCCTCGGAGTGTGGTGTCAGGAAAATAACCTCACACTCAACGTCATCTAAACAAAGGAGACGATTGTGGACTTCAGGAAACAGCAGAGTGAGCACCCCCCTATCCACATCAACGGGACCGTAGTGGAGAAAGTTTTAAGTTCCTCTGCGTATACATCACGGACAAACTGAAATGGTCCACCCACACAGACAGCGTGGTGACGAAGGCGCAACAGCAACCTCTGGAGGCTGAAGAAATTCGGCTTGTCAACGAAAACACAAACAAACTTTAACAGATGCGCAATCGAGAGCATCCTGTCGGGCTGTATTACCGCTTGGTACGGAAACTGCTCCTCCCACAACCGTAATGCTCTCCAGAGGGTAGTGAGGTCTGCACAACATATCACTGGGGGCAAACTACCTGCCCTCCAGGACACCTACACCACTCGATGTCACAGAAGGCCAAACAGATCATCAAGGACAGCAACAACCCGAGACACTACCTGTTCACCCCGCTATCATCCAAAAGGCGAGGTCAGTACAGGTGCATCAAAGTTGGGACCGAGAGATTGAAAAACAGCTTATATCTCAAGGCCATCAGACTGTTAACTTCTCTAGGGTAGGAATTTTGTATGAAAAGCGTGCCCAAATTAAACTGCCTGCTACTCAGCCATAAAAGCCAGAATATGCATATAATTAGTAGATTTGGATAGAAAACATGCTGAAGTTTCTAAAACGGTTTGAATGATGTATGTGAGTATAACAGAACGCATATGGCAGGCAAAAAATGAGAAAAAAATAAAACCAGGAAGTGGGAAATCTGGGGTTTGTAGTTTTTCAAGTCATTGCCTATCGAATATACAGTGTCTATGGGGTCATATTGCACTTCCTAAGGCTTCCACTAGATGTCAACAGTCTTTGATGCTTCTACTGTGAAGGAGGGGGAATGGGAGCTGAATGAGTCAGACTGTCACGTTCTGACCGCAGTTCTTGTGTGTTTTCCTTGTTTTAGTGTTGGTCAGGATGTGAGCTGGGTGGGCATTCTATGTTGTGTGTCTAGTTTGTCTGTTTCTGTGGTTGGCCTGATATGGTTCTCAATCAGAGGCAGGTGTTAGTCATTGTCTCTGATTGGGAACCATATTTAGGTAGCTTGTTTTGTGTTGGGGTTTGTGGGTGATTATCTCCGTGTCTGTGTTTGTTTCAACACACAGGACTGTTTTCGGTTTTCACATGTATTGTTTTGTATATTTGTAGTGTTTTCTCGGTATTCGTCTTTATTAAAGATGTTTAACCCTAACCACGCTGCGTTTTGGTCCGCCTCTCCTTCCCAGGAAGAAAGCCTTTACACTGACATCTGCCAGAGTGGCATGATCTGATCCCGCGCGTTCACGTGAGAGTTAGCTTGCGTTCCACTGCATTTCTACAGACAAAGGAATTCTCCGGTTGAAACATTATTGAAGATGTATGTTAAAAACATCCTAAAGATTGATTCTATACATCGTTGACGGAATGTTTTGACTTTTCGGCTGCTCGCGCCTCATGAATTTGGATTACTGGGCTAAACACGAGAACAAAAAGGAGCTATTGGGACATAAATGATGGACATCGAAAACGCTAGCTTCCCACATTCCCTAGTGAGGTTAAGCAGCCATCACTAACATTGAGTGGCTGCTGCCAACATACTGACTCAAATCTCTAGCCACTTAAATAATAAAAAAATGGATGTAATAAATGTATCACTGGTCACTTTAAACAATGTCACTTTATATAATGTTTACATAGCCTACATTACTCATCTCATATGTATATACTGTACTATACAATCTACTGCATCTTGCCAATGCCACACGGCCATCGCTCATCCATATAATTACATGTACATATTCTTATTCATTCCTTTACACTTGTGTGTGTATAAGGTAGTTGTTTTGAAATTGTTAGATTACTTTTTAGATATTACTGCACGGTCGGAACTAGAAGCACAAGCATTTCGCTACACTAGCATTAACATCGGCTAACCATGTGTTTGTGACCAATAAAATGTGCATTGATTTGATTTGACATGATGTAAAAATAGTTAGAGATTGACAGATAATGTTTAAATGCAAAATACTTTATTTTGTGTTTGGGATCCTCAGCTCAGTTTGGGACCCTTAATCCAAGCTGGACAGGAGGAAGTCAACCTGCAGTTCTAAATTCTCCATCACCTGCCACGAGAGCCGTTGTGGGCTTTCATAGACGGACTCATCGAGGTTGAAGATGGAGTCCAACAATGCCTTCATCTGATCCTGACGACAACAGACACATCATCAACAAATAGATAATGACCAGCTACAAAGATAAGGATGACAAACCATCACACACAGTTAGAGAGAGAGAGAGAGAGAGAGAGAGAGAGAGAGGGGATATATATATTTTTTAAATATGCACCTTAATGAGGAGGTAGAAGTTCCCAGCAGACTCTGTCCAGGCTCCTCCAGGAGGGCGAATCCTCATCATCACTTCTATGAGCAGATAAAAGAAGCTACCAGGCCTCTGGAGTAGGAACAGGGGACATGAGTGAGTGTCTACAGACCTGGTATGGCTACAGTGTGGATAGGGTAGATAAACAACAGGATGTTTACATTATTAGGGCCACTTACAGATGTTGGAAGAGATGTTTTTCCTTCTAGAAAGCTTTGTAGAACAAATTCATAAAATACATCCGTGAAATTGATGTGGTTGATCTGAAGTCAAACAAATAAGATAATTACATATTTTTCATTGACAAGCACTTTATAAAGTCTCATTGAGGAGATGTTGGATGAACAGACGGTGACTGCAGCTAACACTCAAGCTTGCATGTAAACCTACTCCTACAAGAGCCATCTCCAGCTCTAGTTGCTCCCTGTTTGCTGGCTCATTAATGAAGTTCACCAGGATGTCGTAGGCCTGCTGAAACTGCCTCACATCCTCAAAACAAAACAATCATAAAATTCCTTAGAACTTGGATCATAAACTCAAAGATTCAGGTCTGTAATTCAGAGGGCCTCTGATTGATTGTTTGGCTTGTAAGACATTGGAACTTTTCAACTAAACCTTATGAATCACTATTGCCTAAATGTAAGCCACTGGGCAAAGACTGGTTGAATCAACTTTGTTTCCTTGTCATTTCAACAACAAAAATGTAATGTGATGATGTTGAATCAACATGGAAAACTGATTGGAATTGGAACGTATTTTTTTCACCAAACTTTTAACCTAAGTCCAATGACATGGTACATTTTTTTGATTGAATTCACATTAGTTGACAACTCAACCAATTGTAACTAAAAACGACACGCTGAAATGATGTCTGTGCCCAGTGGGAACTATATATCTGGTGTGATGAATGTTGTACAATTATTTGAATGGTTACCTGCTGGTTGAGCTCGGACAGTCCACTCAACACCATCCTCCCAGCGTGGGTGAGGTAATTAAGGGAGGTACTGTCTGAGGATGTCAGAGCCTGTGAGAACAAGACAGTACATTTAGAAATGGTACAGAAATGTACATCAAATGAAATTCAAAAGGTGGTAAATTCACACTTTCTCACCTCCATAGCACGTCGGATACCGGCCAGCCTCAGAGAGAAGTTGCTTGTCCCTTGGTGTCCAAAGTAACTCCTGTAAATAGAAATGTTTAGTAGCAAATGTGCAACATAAGAAGCTAAAGCATACATTAATGCCATGAGATTAAGATATCCTTTTATGTTAGCCTATGTTACAACTGCAGGATTTATAAAAACCATACCAATGTAGGATCTTAATTTGATCACTCGTTTGTTGCTGAGACACTTGTAGTGTATTTTAGTTTTAAAAAGGCTTTTAAAGTTTGTAATTACAGACTTGATTTGCCCTAACCAAAAATCTATCAACCCCTTCAAAAATGTCAATTATAATCCACATAATAACAAATATTTCCTATGCCAAGAGTATGCCAAAAGTGTGCAAAGCTGTTGTCAAGGCAAAGGGTGACTATTTGAAGAATCTCAAACATAAAATATACTTTGATTCCATGTGTTCTTTCATAGTTTTGATGTCTTCACTATTATTCTACAACGTAGAAAAGAGTAAAAATAAAGAAAACCCTTGAATGAGTAGTTGTTTGAAAACTTTTGAACGGTAGTGTATATAAAGTGTTTCAACTCTATATCTGAAATGCTAATGGTGTCTTCTTTTTTTAAGACTATATCCATGTGTGTGAGATGTACACTTTTGTTTCAAGGTAGATTTGTTTAAGACTCCTAGAAACACTGTGTGTGACTGTCACACCCTGACCATAGAGAGCCTTTTTATTCTCTTTTTTGGTTTGGTTGGGGTGTGACTAGGGTGGGTAATCTAGGTTGTTTTTTTCTATGTTGGCCTGGTATGGTTCCCTATCAGAGGCAGCTGTTTATCGTTGTCTCTGATTGGGAATCATATTTAGGCAGCCATTTCCCCTCTGTGTTTGTGGGATCTTGTTTTTGTGTTGTTGCTTTTGAGCACTCCAGATCATAACATTTCATTTATTCTTTATTGTTTTTGTGCGGTTCACTTCAAATAAAAGATGTCGAACCGATTTCACGCTGCGCTTTGGTACGAGTGTTCTTATGACGATCCTGACAGTGACCCTGATTTAGCCCACTGCAGTAAAAGGTTATTAAGGTCCTACATCTGTATAACTACAATATAGGGGCAGATTATTTCAAAGCAAATCTTTTTACTATAGATGAACACATGAAAGCAAACTCACCACAGCTGGGGCACATCTGCAACAATATGTTGCTCCTCCACAAACTCCTAAAACAGACATCACATTAACATCAACTCTGGGCTCCCAAGGTAAGTCAGTTAAGAATTTGTTCCTAGATAAGTAAATAAAATAAATACTAAACTGCATTTCACCTGCAACTGAAGAGGACAAAACATCATAACAATACTTTCATCCTGACCTAAAAACTTGACAAACCTGTTGAAACCAAAACACTGTGCTTGGAACACAATGACACTGAGACACACACCTGTACACACAAGTACAAATGTCAGGAAAACAAATAAAAAGGGTTATTGACTGTAGAAAGAGTTTTACCTGAGGACTGCTGTCAGGGGTCTGGTCCTGGGTGAAGTGGTAAGGTGGAGGGGAAGGGAACGGGGGAGGTGGAGGGGGAGGGGGAGAATCCTGGGGGAACTGCTGAGAGGAGCCAAAGGACGGCTCATGAGGGGTGGTGATAATGTCAGAGGTAGAGAACTGATACGTCATCATGTCATCCCCCCTCTCCTGGAACCCCTCCACTGTGGTGGAGATATCCACCTGCTGTTTAACAAACAACACCGTTAGCCCAACCACAATGTTGAAAACCCCTCAACCAAACACTGAAATAAATCCTACCACAGAGAAACAATAAGGCATACCTGGGCGTCCTCATAATAGGTGAACTCTGACCTCCTCTTGACGAGGCAAGACTTGATTCCATGGATCCTTCTACCAAGGTACTAAAAATGAGGATAGAAATTTAAATGTATCATTTCATTTTGTCAACATTTATTTAAATAGGTAAATGGACATTTGCCACTTTCCATTTTCTTTTATGAGTGTTTGACTGTACCTTAATACCAGTCACCTCCTTGTTGGTGAGGACCACCTGGACATTACCCTTTCAAAGAGGCACATTGGAAAAATTACATTTCATTCAGGAAATATAAGTAGCCCTATATTTGGTGCATCATTTGACACAAATCAGGTGCATTTGAGATGAAAGATCAGTTGAGAATCTCTCACCCATGGGTCCAGGATTTTTTCCTGAATGACTCTGCTCCACCACAGCTGTTTCTCCACTCCCCTCACAATGCACAGGTGATGCATGTCCTCTTCGTTTTGCTATAAGGAAAAACATCTTCAGTCTGTACACCTCTCTGTATATTTTATGTAGATTTCTATATCATTTGGCAGGTGATTTCAGTTTGGACTATCACCACTGGCAGTGATATAGAGCCCACATGATGTTCGTACAACAACTTTCCTCTAGGTTTCAATTAGGACCAGACATACAAAAGAAACCCCAGAGACAAATGGGAGTTAAAACACACAGCTGTGTTCATAAATGTTAAGAATATGTCTGAAGTACCTGCACTCGTCCATAACGGATTATCCAGGTATGGAAATTAAATGAACCCCAGTTCCCAACCAGCTGCATCTTCTCAAAGGAAAAACCAGAGTCTTCAATATTTGGCTGCAAAACAAAGACATCCCCTAATTGTATAGCTTTCTCTGTGATTATTAATAAACAGACCAAGGAATTAAAGCCAGACAGGGCTGCTGCCCGACCTCCTCATCCATATACTGAAGTGTCTGCATATGAATGGCTACCTGTTCAGTTTGAGAAGACAGTTCCTCCCATACCATCCTCCCTACAGGAGTGAAACAGATGAAAATAGGCTGCTCCATCATGAAAATCTGTGAGAAAATGAGGGAAAGGACAACAAAGTATTTCACGACCATAGTGGATACTGAAGGTAATCATGCCTATTAGAAAAGATGATCTTTGTCCGATAATCTGCATGGTTACCTGTGTGTTAAACACTGCCAGCTCTCTCACTATCATCCTCCCAGCAAGGGTAAGGTAATAAGTCAGCTGCAGTTGTAAAAAAATATGGAAAAAGTTTACAGAAATGTATTCCCATATTGTTCTACAGAAAACGTCATGTTTGTTTTTAAGTTACATAAACCAGTCTATAGACCAGAGTGAAGACAAGAGAGTATCAGTACTGTTGGACTTACAGAGCTGGGAACCCACAGAGGTCCAGACCAAGGGACTAAAGCCAGACAGGGACGCTGCCCAACCTCCTCATCCACAAACTAAGGAATAAATCAGGATCCATTTTCAAGTCAGTAAAATTACAGTTTGAATGTCAGATTGTTATTGAACCAGTCCTGATAATGAAGCAGTATTGTTATAGCCTGGGTGTCAGGCGGTTTCAGCTCTCTAACAACTCCTTATGGGATTGTCATGCAAATATCATTTTGCCACGATGGAATTGGCAAGAGAGCAGAAACCAACCGGTACCCAGACTATTGATAGGCCTACAGTATTCTTACCTGAACAAGGACTGGGTCCTCCTGGTCCAGGGTGGGATCATGATCTTAATGAATAAACAATAAAGGATTATTTTCTCTAAGTTGAAGAAATACTACAAGACACCAAACATCTGTCCATGTAGTTAGGCTGATCTTATAATTGAATTGTGTTTATATTGGTATGATACCACATTGTATTTATGTGTCTGCATAATGTACCAATATCTTCAATTAAACCTAAAGAAAAGGTTTGGTTTCAGAGGAGCACGTTCGTTTGTTGTTGTTAATAGTGGAATTACTAACCATCATCATGTCATCAAATCAGTCCTAAATGGCACCCTATTCCCTATTTATAGCACTACTATTAACCAGAGCCGTTTGACCATATAACTATGGGCCCTGGTAAAAATAAATAAATAGGGAATAGGGTTTAGGGTGCCATTTTAGACGACGTCTGAATATAGTTTCAGTCTGGACTATATACAGCATGTCAAAAAGTAAAGGAGGACCACGGAACTCTTCATATCATTCATTAAAATGCCTTCATTTGTATGTCATGTTCAAGGGAAACAATGTTTAAAAACTTTCCATTGAACATTCCATACAAATAAATGCATTATATTAATTTTATGAAGAGTGCCTTGGTCCTCCTTTCTTTTTGACCGCCAATTTACCCCTTTTACCAAAGAGCACCTTCTGTCTACCAAAAGCTACTATTGTGTACCTTAGCAGCGCTTCCCTTCCTCCTTTTTTCTATACGTTTATACAGTCAGTATTGCTATTTAGACATTGTAAAATATATAAATGTACCCTCTTCAACTTCAGTCTCGAAGGTGGCCGGTTCATCCTCACCGACGCCGTAATATTTGTTATAAAAGTAGACTGCCGAACCCGTCGCGATCACCAGGCCAGCTGCACACAGAAGCGGCCGCTCGCGGAGCAATCTCAGCGTGGTCGCTTTCAAAAAACTACTGAACTTAGGCCTACTCATTATCGCCCTTCATACTGCAGTGTTTTGACCGAGTTCAAGACCATATGACACTTTCTTAGAATTAAAGGGTTTTATAGAGGACCATTAATACGTCAAATTATTCCATTCGGAATGGTTGGCAATGTCACAATGGGAGGAACATGTTTACCAAACTGATAAAAAAAACACTCAACAGTGACATCAATTAAATTGCATTTTTGGGATGATTTGGGAGTTTATAAAATTGTGAACCATGGTTTAGAGAGCAGTGGGATTAGAGCAGTTTAGCAAATACATATGTCTCTAACACGGAGTAGAAAAAGGGGCTGCGCCACAATACATAATGCGCTCTCCATGGTTCTGAAAAGGAACGTTCTTTCCTGCATTCATCATCTCCCTGTTCAAGGTCGAGCCCACTCACTGAACCACTCTCACTTTCACATTCGATGTGTCAAAGCATTCAACTTCCACGCGTGGGACTAAAACATAATTCAAATTAAGATCCTAAATCTGTATCAAAACATCCTGTGTAGAGGGGTGGGGGATTGTGGCAGATATCCCAGGTAATCAGCCTTTGTAGATCTGAATATGAAGAAGAGACAGTTGAAAGGGGATGAGACGAAAATATGGACTTGTGGAACTGTCCATGAACAAATTAGGTGCAAAAAACTAAATTTAGAGGCTGAGTCATTGTGTAAAAGCCAAGTTTACACATTTGGGGCTTATCCAAACATTGACAATGCAACTGGGTGTCCATAGGCATGATCTCACCCAAGGTAATAGATACAGTTTGTATAGCATAATAAGTTTCCTTCTTGAGACCTGAAGTATGGTCTACCCATGTGCTATTGGCTAAACCTATGCCTCATCCAGTCACTTGTTGAAAATCATTAAGCATCAGCCAATCAAGGCAGCCAACCATCTCCCATGTCCATGTCTAGCACAGTCCAAGAATAATTGACTGCTTGTTGTTTTTGGCATTACTTCACATTTAATTGTCAACTATATTTTGTGTAAGATTTGATTCCTACTTCAAACACTTTGAAACACGTTTCTCCAGAAGGATGCCAACACAGAAGGTCACGTTGCAAATTGAAATTGTCAGCGTTCGTGTTTGAGCTTCATCAGACAGCTAACTATTAGCTCTGTCAGCTTTAGCTTACATTGACCCACCAGGAAATTTGACCTTCATTGTTTGAAGGAGTGTGTCATCTGAATGTTTGAGGCCAAGCCATTTTGAGCCATGGGAAGACAGTTACAGCATACAGAGCACTGGTAGACAACTTCTTCTATTTCATTTGAATAATGTCTCCTTCTTATGGCTGTTTCACACAGGAAGTAAGACTCTGTGCAAGTAGAGATACTGGTGTGCAAAAGAGCAGAAAAGTAAATAAAAACAGTATGGGGATGAGGTAGGTAGATTGGGTGGGCTATTTACAGATGGACTATGTACAGCTGCAGCGTTCGGTTAGCTGCTCAGATAGCTGATGTTTAAAGTTGGTGAGGGAAATAAAAGTCTCCAGCTTCAGCAATTTTTGCAATTCGTTCCAGTCACTGGCAGCAGAGACCTGGAAAGACAGGCGGCCAAATGAGGTGTTGGCTTTGGGGATGTGTCTGAACTAGACAAAGCCTCACACCTGAGATCCACATTACTTATTTTATCAGGGTCTATTCAAATCAGAAGAGGAGCAAAAAAATCGATGCGGTGTCTGTAACCTTTCCCATGCAAAACAGACAGTTACTGATGGGTGCGGAAAATTGACATTTTTTGCAAACCCAGAAGCGTAACCATTAGATATGCAAACTTGAAGGAATACGAATGCGAGTTTCCAGAGTGATTTCCCACATACAGTCTCTGACCTACTTAACAGTCTGATGGCCTTGAGACAGAAGCTGTTTTTCAGACTCTCGGTTCCAGCTTTGATACACCTGTACTGACCTTGCCTTCTGGATGACAGCGAGGTGAACAGGTAGTGGCTCGGGTGGTTGTTGTCCTTGATGATCTTTTTGACCTTCCTGTGACATCGGGTGGTGTAGGTGTCCTGGAGGGCAGGTAGTTTGACCCCGGTGATGCGTTGTGCAGATGGTTGTATGCGGAGCAGTTACCGTACCAGGCAGTGAAACAGCCCGACAGGATGCTCTCGGTTGTGCATCTGTAAAGGTTTTTGAGTGTTTTCAACCTCCTGAGGTTGAAGAGGCGCTGTTGCGCCTTCTTCACCACGCTGTCTATGTGGGTGGATCATTTCAGTTTGTCAGTGATGTGTACCCCAAGGAACATAAAACGTTCCACCTTCTCCACTACTGTCCCGTCGATGTGGATAGGGGGATGCTTCCTCTGCTGTTTTCTGAAGTCCACGATCATCTCCTTTGTTTTGTTGAAGTTGAGTGTGAGGTTATTGTCCTGACACCACTCTTCAAGGGCCCTCACCTCCTCCCTGTAGGCCATTTCGTTGGTAATCAAGCCTTCCACTGTAGTGTCATCTGCAAACTTGATGATTGAGTTGGAGGTGTGCATGACCACGCAGTCATTGGTGAACAGGGAGTACAGGAGAGGTCTGAGAACGCACCCTTTTGGGGCCCCAGTGTTGAGGATCAGCGGGGTGGAGATGTTGTTTCCTACCGTCACCACCTGGGGGAGGCCCGTCAGAAAGTCCAGGACCCAGTTGCACAGGGCGGGGTCTCGAGCTTAATTACGAGTTTAGGGGGTACTATGGTGTTAAATGCTTAGCTGTCATTGATGAACAGCGCTCTTACATAGGTATTCCTCTTGTCCAGATGGGTGTGATTGCGATTGCGTCGTCTGTGGACCTATTGGGGCGGTCAAATCAAATTGGAGTGGGTCGAGGGTGTCAGGTAGGGTGGAGGTGATATGATCCTTGACTAGTTTCTCGATACACTTCATGATGATGGAAGTGAGTGCTACTGGGGAGATAGTCGATTAGCTCAGTTACCTTAGCTTTCTTGGGAAGAGGAAAAATGGTGGCCCTCTTGAAGCATGTGGGAACAGCAGACTGGGATAGGGATTGATTGAATATGTCCGTAAACACACCAGCCAGCTGGTCTGCGCATGCTCTGAGGATGCGGCTAGGGATGCCGTCTGGGCTGGCAGCCTTGCGAGGGTTAACACATTTAAATGTTTTACTCATATTGGCTGTGGTGAAGCAGAGCACACAGGTTTTGGCATTGTATTGTCCTCAAAGTGAGGAAATAAGTTATTAGTTTGTCTGGGAGCAAGCAATACATCTGTGTCCTGGGAGGAGATTTTGGACGGAAAAGGACCCTGGAAACAGGCTGGGGAATATCGGCACCCCAAGGCAGAGCTGGAGGCAGCGAAAGCTGAGCGGCGGCGATATGAGGAGTTAGCATGGCAGCGTGACAAGCACGGGAGGCAGCCCCAAAAATGGCACACAGGGTGGCACACGGGGAGTGTGGCAGAGTCAGGTTGGAGACCTGAACCCACTCCTCGTGCTTACCGTAAGAAGCGCAGTACTGGTCAGGCACCGTGTTATGCGGTCAAGCGCACGGTGTCGCCAGTATGCGCTCATAGCCCGGTGGGCTAGTACCAAGCGAGAGTGGGCATCCAGCCAGGGCGTGTTGTGCCAGCCCAGTGTGTTTGGTCTCCAGTACGCCGTTTCGGCCCAGGGTATCCTGCTTGCTGTGTCTCCGAGGCGCTGGGAGGGTGCAGTGCGTCCTATGCCTCCTATGCCTGCGCTCCGCCCATGCCGGGCGAATGTGGTATTGAGCCTAAGGGAGAGCTGCGTGTGGTATGCACCAGATCTCCAGTGCTCACCCACAGCCTGGTCCAACCTGTGTCTGCACTCTGGATGGTCTGGGCTAAAATGGTGATCCAGCCGGGAGGAGTGGTGACAAGGCTGCGCACCAGGGCTCCAGTGCTCCCCCACAGCCTAGTCCATCCGGTGCCTCCTCCAAGCACCAGGCCTCCTGTAGGTCTCCCCAGCCTGGTGGGTCCTGTGGCAGCCCCACGCACTAGGCTGTCTCTCTGTCTCGTCCCTCCAGGTCCGCCCGTCTGTCCTAAGCTGCCAGAGCCGCCCGTCTGTCCTGAGCTGCCAGAGCCGCCCGTCAGTCAGGAGCTGCCAGAGCCGCCAGTCAGTCAGAAGCTGCCAGAGCCACCCGTCAGTCAGGAGCTGTCAGAGCCGCCCGTCAGTCAGGAGCTGCCAGAGCCACCCGTCTGTCCTGATCTGCCAGAGCCGCCCGTCATTCAGGAGCTGCCAGAGTCGCCCGTCAGTCATCAGCTGCCGGAGTCTCCCGCCGGTCCGGTGCTGCTGGAATCTGCCGTCCATTCGGGACCCGCGGCAAGGGTCCCCAGTCCGAGGTCGGCAGCGAGGGTCGCCGCTCCCAAGGCACCGAGACTATGGTGGAGTGGGGTCCACATCCCGCGCCAGAGCCGCCACCACGGACAAACGCCCTCCCATACCCTCCCCTATAGATTCAGGTTTGGTGGCCGGAGTCCGCACCTTTGGGGGGGGGGGGGGGGGGGGGGTGTACTGTCACTTTCTGACCTTAGTTCCTTTGTTATGTCTTTGTTTTTGGTTGGCCAGGGCGTGAGTTGGGGTGGGTAGTCTAGTATGGTCCTCAATCAGAGGCAGGTGTCGTTCGTTGTATCTGATTGAGAATCTAACTTAGGTAGCCTTTTCCCACCTGTGTTTTGTGGGTGATTGTTTTCTGTTTCATGTCTTCACGAGACAGGACTGTTTCGTTCTTTCACTTTGTTGTTTTGTTATTCAGTGTTCAGTTGATTTATTAAATATTAACATGGACACATACCACGCTGCGCATTTGTCCGATCATGACTACTCTTCCTCAGATGACGAGGAGAATCGTTACAGGGCGAGGGAGGGCTTTGTATACGTCACGGAATTTAGAGTAGCAATGATCCAGAATGCTGCCAGCACGGGTCATTCATTCGATATGATGATAACATTTATGGAGCAATGTTTTCAGATTAGCTTTGTTAAAATCCCCAGCTGCAATAAATACAGCCTCAGGATATGTGGTTTCCAGTGTACATAGATTCCAATGAAGTTCTTTCAGGGTCATCGAGGTGTCTGCATGGGGGGGGGATAGACAATGCTGTGACTATTATCGAAGAGAATTCTCTTAGTTGATAATGCGATCGCCATTTGATTGTAAGGAATTATAGGTCAGGTGAACAAAAGGACTTGAACACACCACAACTCGTTAATCATAAGGCATACACCACCGCCCTTCTTCTTAGCAGAGAGATGTTTGTTTCTGTCGGCGCAATGTTTGAAGAAACCGGGTGACTGTACCGACTCTAAATTACTACCCCGAGTGAGCCATGTTTCTGTGAAACAGAGAATGTTACCATCTCTGATGTCTCTTGGGAAGGCATCCCTTGCTCGAATTTTGTCTACCTCGTTGTCAAGAGACTGGACATTGGCGAGTAGTAATTCAGAATTCGGAATTCAGGTAAACCCAAAAAGTAGGTATCTTGGCACAACTTACACCTGACATGGGGTTAAGCAGCCTACACATTTCTGTACTGAATGAAATACTGTATTACCACTACTTTTTTAAAACCATGTCTACATTTATTTCCCAAACAACTCAACCCAAACATTCAAACTGTTAGAATCTGGGTTAAACTTGGAACATTGTTATAATCAGAAGTTAATGGTTATCTGTAGGCGCCAGATGGCTTTGGAATGTGTAGGGGAGACGGGTGGAGATCTTAGAACCTAACAATGTCACTGACGGAGAGAGGGTAATGTATAATGTTTACATTATGTCAGGATATGTTACTGTTAGCCATCAGGGATCTTATGGGAGGGATCCTCTGGGAGGAGAAGACACAGTCTGGTATCAATCACCATGACACCCTTGAGTTGGGGAGGAGTAAGAACTATGGGGTAGAGGTCAGGTCAGATGAAGTGAGGAAGAACAGATATAACTAAGGTTCTGTCAAGCAACAGAGATACATTGTCTGTTTAGATGTGGAGGAGGAGACTCATCCTAGGAGAAAGGGTTAAGTATCAGTGCTTGTTTGAAATGTCGTTGTCTGAATGCAGCTGTATTGACCCTTTGGGAAGAATTAAACTTGGTTAATCTTTTCTAGTGTCCGTTGAGTTATTTACTCTGAGATTGAGAACCTAACAAACCCAGTCACAATCACTTGTTTTTGTATTTTAATAATTTTATGCATTTTATAACACAGGTTTAACACCTAACAAACACATCTATTTAATAATTTGTTTTTTTTACCCCTTTTACTCCCCAATTTCATGATATCCAATATCCAGTCTTGTCCCATCGCTGCTACTCCCCTACGGGAGAGGTGAAGGTCGAGAGCAATGCATCCTCTGAAACACGAACCCACCTAGCTTCTTGACACACTGCTCGCTTCACCGGAAGCCAGCAGCACCAATATGTTGGAGGAAACACCATACAGCTGACGATTAAAGACAGCGTGCATGCGCCCGGCCACCACAAGGAGTCGCTAGAGCGCGATGGGGACATCCCAGCCGGCCAAACTCTCCCCTAACCAAGACGAAGATGGGCCAATTGTGAGCCACCTCATGGATCTCCCGGTCAAGGCCGTCTGCGACACAGCCCAGATCTGAAGTGACGCCGCTAGCAGTGATCAGAACCTTAGACCGCTACACCTCTCGGGAGGCAACTTTATACTTTTTTAAAACACTTTTTACATAGGTCAGTCCTATGCCTTGCATTACGCCTGGGAAGAAAATTCTTCAGTTTGCTCAACTTTCCATTGGCTCAGTCATTGGCTCAACTTGTCTCATAGCCATTGGTTCAACTTACCCAAAGGAAAACATGTAGACTTTATTTGCTGACACAGCTACAATGATGCACTTTCATGACAGGTTTAGGACCTCATATTAAAGTTTCTAGAGATCCCAACTGATGTATAGAACAATCTTAAAGTGATCTTCTTTGGTTTAGAGACAAGCATAATGAAACCTCCAACACATTAAATTAATTTGACTTGGTGAAAATCTGTTGTTGGACCTTATTTGCTTATCTCTTTTTCCATGTGGTTTCTTTCTTCATAGACTCCATGAAAGGATGACCGCTTCCTAATTATTTGTCAAATGATTCATTTTGTGTATGATTTCCTCAAAATAAAGGTGGCTCAACTTACCCCTTTGGCTCAAATTACACCACTCTCCCTTATGCAGATTTGGAATAAATATACATCATTGGTCATCTGAGTTTAGATATAAGCCTCTGCTCTGATTCAAACAAGAGGGATTAAATGATCATCCTATCTAATGGATGTTGAAAGAATAATTCTGTCCTACCTGGTACACGATGAGTAGGTGTCCCACCACACAAGAAGTAGATTATTTTAGGACTTTTATTGTAGCCATCTATAATATTAATACAGTTGTCTATGTAATAATACTGATTGTATATTCATCAGATTTGAAAGAAGCAACATGAATTTCTGGTCAACTACAAGAGCCAGTAAGTAACCCTCCTCCAGGTGCAATAAGACCTCTAGCCCATTAGAGGACAGCATTGATTTATTTTTCACTGTTATTTCTACTAATAGGATAACCTGTTACATTAATGGCATATACTGTAACTGGATTGACAAGTTCATCAATGTCAAGAACAATGTCTGCATATCTAGTCTCACAATGCAAGCAGGTGATACATGCTCGCCTCCTTTCCTGCCTGAGAGAGCTGTCTTTCTGACAGCTGTTTCCTTCTGTGTATAAAACGTTGTGGTCTGATGTTGAACAAAACAGATGACTCATAATAAGTCATCAAGACTGATAGATATAGACGATATTTTGGCCCGTAAGTCCTTTCATTTTAGATATTCACTTTTAAATGGTGTACATCTAAGACCGTTATAGGAGACATATAGCTTCTAAAGGGGCAGGGAACACCATTAGAGTTGACTTACTTTGTGATTCTGTTTCTCCTGTGGAAAGTGTTATGGTTCATGGCCAATTATTGCCTCATTCTACTACCATTGCACAACATCCACTAAGTGCTAATGCTGAAATACTATAATTTATTTTATAACATGTTGTTTACACATACTCTTGCACTGATATCCCCACAACCCCATTGTGCGATCTTAACACACTCATAAAATAGCAAATAGAATCTTTGTAGTCAATAGCAAAGCTTTTTCTGGTTCTGACCTTATCTCCAAAATGGGTTCATCTGTGAAACAGCACAGTTAAAAATATATGGCAAATAGAAATCAAACTGGGTGGACATCAGAAATAGATGAGAGAGGTTGAGGGTAGAGGAAGGACAGGACTAAAATCAAACAAAATATAACTATTGTAAAGCATTATATAGTACGTATAATCTGGAAGTGGAGGCCTAAGTGTTATTGTTCGCAGGTTTACTCCAATTAGGGGAGGGGTGGTAGGGTTAGAAAGTAATAAAGGAAAATATATATGAAATATATATATATATATATGCATTTGTGTGTATGTATACGTATGTAGTTGATGTCGGAAGTTTACATACACTTAGGTTGGAGTCATTAAAACTCCACTCCATAAATGTCTTGCTTTCAAACTATAGTTTTGGCAAGTCGGTTAGGACATCTACTTTGTGCATGACACAAGTAATATTTCCAACAATAGTTTACATACAGATTATTTCACTGTATCACAATTCCAGTGGGTCAGAAGTTGACATACACTAAGTTGACTGTGCCTTTAAACAGCTTGGAAAATTCCAGAATATGATGCCATGGCTTTAGAAGCTTCTGATGGGCTAATTGACATAATTTGAGTCAATTGGAAGTGTACCTGTGGATGTATTTTAAGACCTATCTTCAAACGCAGTGCCTCTTTGCTTGACATTATTTTTAAAAAATCTGCCAAGTCCTCAGAAAAACTATTGTAGACCTCCACAAGTCTGGTTCATCCTTGGGAGCAATTTCCAAAGGTACCACGTTCATCTGTACACACAATAGTATGCAAGTATGAACACCATGGGACCACGCAGCCGTCATACCACTCTGTCTCCTAGAGATGAATATACTTTGGTGCGAAAAGTGCAAATCAATCCCAGAACAACAGCAAACAACCGTGTGAAGATGCTGGAGGAAACCGGTACAAAAGTATCTATAACCACAGTAAAAACGAGTCCTATATCGACAATAACCTGAAAGGCCGCTCAGCAAGGGAGAAGCTACTGCTCCAAAACCGCCATAAAAGCCAGACTACGGTTTGCGACTGCACGTGGGGACAAAGATTGTACTTTTTGGAGAAATGACCTCTGGTCTGATGAAGCAAAAATAGAACTGTTTGGCCATAATGATCATCGTTATGTTTGGAGGAAAAAAGGGGAGGCTTTGCAAGCCGAAGAATACCATCCCAACCGTGAAGCACGGGGTGTCATGTTCATTGTAATGAGGAGACCAAGGCGCAGCGTGATATGCATACATTCTTCTTTCAATGAAGAAAGAACACTGAACAAACTAACAAAACCCCCACACACACACACACACACACACACAAAGGTGCGGACTCCCGGCCGCAAACCTGAAACTATAGGGAAGGGACTGGGTGGGCATCTACCCTCGGTGGCGGCTCTGGTTCTGGACGCCACCCCCCCCCCCCCCTCTTTACACTGGTCCCTCCGCCTTTGTAGAGCTGAACTGTGGCTCGTCGCCAGAGGCTCTGGACTGTGGATCATCGCCGGAGACCACGGACTGTGGATCATCGCCAGAGACCCCGGGCTGGGGACCGTGCTAAATGTGTCCCCACATATCGTCGCCGTTCATCCCGTGCTATCCCCATCTGCCTCCATGGTAGGCGATTCTCTCCTGCCAATATTTCCTCCCACGTCCAGGATCCTTTACCGTCCAGTATTTCGTCCCATTTTCATTCTGTCTGCTCCATCAAACGCTGCTCCTCCTTTTCACGCTGCTTTGTCCTTTTATGGTGGGTTCTTCTGTCAAGTTTGTTATAATGAGGAGACCAAGGTGCAGCGTGATATGCATACATTCTTCTTTTAATGAAGAAAGAACACTGAACAAATTAACAAAACGAAACGTGAAGCTAATACGGATAGTGCAGACATGCAACTAAACATAGAATAAGAACCCACAAATACCCTAGACAAAATGGCTACCTAAATATGGTCCCCAATCAGAGACAATGATAAACAGCTGCCTCTGATTGGGAACCAATTCAGGCCACCACAGACATACAAATACCTAGACTTACAAAAAACCCTAGACATTTCAAAAACTAACATACCCACCCATGTCACACCCTGACCTACCCAAAATAATAAAGAAAACAAAGATAACTAAGGTCAGGGCGTGACACAGATGTGGCAGCATTATGTTGTGGGGGTGCTTTGCTGCAGGAGGGACTGGTGCACTTCCCGAAATAGATGGCTTCATGAGGATGGAAAATTGTGTGGATATTTTGAAGCAATCTCAAGACATCAGTCAGTTAAAGCTTGGTCGCAAATGGGTCTTCCAAATGGACAATGGCCCCAAGCATACTGCCAAAGTTGTGGCAAAAAACAAAGTCAAGCTATTGGAGTGGCCATCACAAAGCCCTGACCTCAATCCTTTAGAACATTTGTGGGCAGAACTGAAAAAGCATGTGTGAGCAAGGAGGCCTACAACCTGACCGAGTTACACCAGCTCTGTCAGGAGGAATGGGCCAATATTCACCCAACTTATTGTGGGAAGCTTGTGGAAGGCTCCCCGAAACGTTTGACCCAAGTTAAACCATTTAAAGGCAATGCTACCAAATACTAATTGAGTGTATGTAAACTTCTGACACACTGGGAATGTGATGAAAGAAATACAAGCTGAAGTATATCATTCTCTATACTATTATTCTGCCATTTCACATTCTTAAAATAAAGTGGTGATCCTATCTGACCTAAGACAGGGAATTTTTACTAGGAATAAATGTCAGGAATTGTGGAAAAACTGAGTTTAATGTATTTGGCTAAGGTGTATGTAAACTTCCGACTTCAACTGTATATGAGAGAAGCTGTAAGTTGCAAAACAAGTGATGGTGTCACTGAGTGATCTGAGTGGGCATTCTATGTTGGATGTCTTGTTTGTCTGTTTCTGTGTTTGGGCCTGATATGGTTCTCAATCAGAGGCAGGTGTTAGTCATTGTCTCTGATTGGGAGCCATATTTAGGTAGCCTGTTTTGTGTTGGGTTTTGTGGGTGATTGTTCCTGTCTTTGTGTTTGTTACACCAGATATGGCTGTTTTCGGTTTTTCACGTTTCACGTTTCTTGTTTTTGTATATTGTTCTATTTTCATCCTTATTAAAGATGTATCTAAACAGAAGAATCCCGTGACAGAACAGGATCAAGCGGCGTGGTGAGAAGCAGCCAGCATCACAAGACTCATAGACTTGGGAGGACGAGTTGGACGTAAAAGGACCCTGGGCAGAGTCGGGGGAATATCGCCGCCCCATAGCAGAGCTGGAGGCAGCGAAAGCAGAGAGGCGGCATTACGAGGAGCAGGAGAGGCAGCGATGTCAGGATTTCGGGACATGGGAGCAGAATCTGGACTACACAACTTGGGAAGAGATAGACAGGTGGGCGGTCGACCCAGGGAGAGTGCCGAAGCCCGCCTGGGATTCGATGGAGCAGTGCGAGGAAGGTTAAAGGAGAATGAGGTTGGCGAAGCGAGCACGGCGGCGCGGTAGGAAGCCCGAGAGTCAACCCCAAAAATGTATTGGGGGGGCACACAGGGAGTATGGCGAAAGCCAGGTAGGAGACCTGCGCCAACTTTCTGTGCTTACCGGAGAGCGAGAGAGACCGGGCAGGCACCGTGTTATGCTGTGGAGCGCACGGTGTCTCCAGTGCGGGTGCATAGCCTGGTGCGGTACATACCAGCTCCTCGTATCAGCCGGGCTAGAGTGGGCATCGAGCCAGGTAAGGTTGGGCAGGCTCGGTGCTCAAGGGCTCCAGTGCACCTACACGGTCCGGTCTATCCAGTGCCACCTACACGCACCAGCCCTCCGGTGGCAGCCCCTCGCACCAGGCTTCCTGTGGGTGTCCAGAGCCCAGTACTCCCTGTTTCTCCTCCCCGCACTCGCCCTGAGGTGTGTGTCCTCGGCCCAGTACTACCAGTGCCGGCACCACGCATCAGGCCTATAGTGCGTCCCGCCTGTCCAGCGCTGCTAGAGCCTTCCTCCTCGCCAGCGCAGCCGGAGTCTCCCACCTGTTCGGCGCTGTCAGAGCTCCCGCCCCTCAGTCCAGAGGCGCCAGAGCTCCTCAGTCCAGAGGCGCCAGAGCCGCTCAGTCCAGAGGCGCCAGAGCCGCTCAGTCCAGAGGCGCCAGAGCCGCTCAGTCCAGAGGCGCCAGAGCCCCTCAATCCAGAGGCGCCAGAGCCCCTCAGTCCAGAGGCGCCAGAGCCCCTCAGTCCAGAGGCGCCAGAGCCCCTCAGTCCAGAGGCGCCAGAGCCCCTCAGTCCAGAGGCGCCAGAGCTCCTCAGTCCAGCGCTGCCAGAGCCTTCCTCTCCAGCGTTTCTGGAGCTGCCCGTCTGCCCAGCGCCATCAGAGTCTCCCGTCTGTCCTGAGCCGCTAGTGCCGCCAGTTTGCAAGGAGCCGCCAGTGCCGCCAGTCTGCAAGGAGCCGCCAGTGCCGCCAGTCTGCAAGGAGCCGCCAGTCCTGCCAGTCTGCCAGGAGCCGCCAGTGCCGCCAGTCTGCCAGGAGCCGCCAGTGCCGCCAGTCTGCCAGGAGTTTTTGTATTTGTATATTGTTCTATTTTCATCCTTATTAAAGATGTATCGAAATAACCACGCTGCGTTTGGTCCGCCTCTCCTTCAACAGAAGAATCCCGTGACAGATGGCTAATGTGACCATGTCACGGACCACATTATCAAGAAAGGAAGCTTTCTTCAGGACTTCCATTGAATGTTGGTTTGCAGAGCTCCTCCATAACTCTACAGAACTCCACATTACTGTTTTCCCTATTTCACCCTCACTTCAAAATCTTAATTAAACTAATCCTCCGTGAAGGAGATAAATGCTTAATTCCCTCCATGGCTCTTAGGCTGCATGTAAATGTTCTGCCAAGGGGCTTCAGCACAGAAAAAAGCATCATTTGATAACGAAGAGGAGAATTTTTTTTTATTCCTCTTGTGCATTGCTCATTCCCCTTTTGTCTGCACATGAAGTTTAAATTGATTTGAACATGTTCGGATCGTACACAAGGAGACTACGTGAGAGATTTAATGTGACTCAATGTTGCTTCTAATAGCACCTTGAATTCGCTGATTGGTTGTTTTATATTTCCAAGAAAATCACTTTATTTTACTTCAGACATGTGACATATTTGTAACAGCAACGTGAAAGAGCACTCAGAGATAATGATGACTTTTAGCCAAAAGATCAATGGCCAAACCCATTGAAGATAACTACTGTATTTTATTCATAAAGATTAAATTGCATGCACATACAGTGAGCTCCAATAGTATTGGGACAGCCACAAATGTGTTGTTGTTTTTGGCTCTGTACTCCAGGACTTTGGATTTAAAGAATACATAGACTATGGGGTTAAAGGACAGACTGTCAGCTTTAATTTGAGGGTATGTCCATCCAATAGGGTTAACCCTTGAGAAATACAGCCTTGTTTGTATGCTGTCCCCCCCATTTTAGGGACCAAAGTATTGGGACAATTCACTTATATGTGTATTAAAGTAGTAAAAGGTACTTGGTCCATATTGACAGCACATTAATGACTTCATCAAGCTTGTGACTCTACAAAGTTGTGGATGCATTTGCTCTTTGTTTTAGTGTGTTTCAGATTATTTTGTGCCCAACAGAAAATAATGGTAAATAATGTATTGTGTCATTTTGGAGTCACTTTATTGTAGATAAGAATATAATATGTTTTCTAAACACTTCTACATTAATGTGGATGCTACCATGATTAGGGATAATCCTGAATTAATCGTGAATAATGAGGAGTGAGAAAGTTACAGAGGTATAAATATCATACATCCCCAGAAATGCTAACCTCCCCTGTTATTGTAATGGTGGGAGGTTAGCATGTCTTGCGCTTATGATATTTGTGTGTCTGTAACTTTAACTCACTCATTATTATTCACGATTAATTTGTAGTCACTGGGGTGTATTGGTACACCAGCCAAAGTGTAACTAAAAACTTCACAATGCTCAAGGGATATTTAATGTCTGCTTTTTTTACCCATCTACCAATAGGTGCCCTTCTTTGTGAGGCATTGGAAAACCTCCCTGGTCTTTGTGGTTTAATCTGTGTTGAAGTTCACTGCTCGACTGGGGGACCTTACAGATAATAGGGAGGAGGACAGAGGTCAGAGACCTGGCAGTGTGGTACCAGGACAACAACCTCTCTCTCAATGTGAGTAAGACAAAGGAGCTGATCGAGGACTACAGGAAATGGCGGGCCGAACAGGCCCCTATTAACATAGACGGGACTGAAGTGGAGCGGGAATGAGAGTTTCAAGTCCTTGGTGTCCACATCACCAACAAACTATTATGATCAAAAACACACCTAGACTGATGTGAAGAGGGCACGACAACACGTATTCCCCTCGAGAGTTCGAGAGCTGTGCGACATCAAGAGCATCCTGACCGGTTGCATCACC